>NC_083354.1:80055037-80363950 GCF_030254825.1 Meriones unguiculatus
GAGAGTGATAGAGACAAAGATCTGATGATCTTTTCTAGCCTCTGTGCACGTGTCCAGGCATGTGAACTCTCTGTCTCTGTCTGTCTCTCTGTTTCACACACACATAAACATACACATAAAGCAAAATAAATATTGTTTTAATATTTTCAGGACATACTACATTCTATGTATGTCCCTTAAGTGTTTAAGGGAATTCATTAACGCAAGTTGGGTCTGGACTTTATTTGCTGGAAGTTATTTTGTTGTTATTTTTTTTTCTTCTGTCATAAACTTAGTACATTTAATAGCCATGAAATTAGTCACATTACCCACTTGCTTTTTGCTTTATCTGGTAAAGTCTGCTTTTTGAAAAATTGACTCGGGACTGGAGAGATGGTTCAGTGGTTAAGAGCACTGTTTGCTCTTCCTAAGGACCTGAGTTCAATTCCCAGCATCCACATGGCAGCTTAGCAACTGTCTGTAATTTCAGGCATGAAACCTTCACACCAATACACATAAAAATAAAGAAAATTAAGGAATTTTTTAAAAAAGAAAAATTGACTCATTTAAACTAGGTAGCTGAATTTGTGGTCAGAGTGTTGTTCATAGCAGTTCATTTTTTCCTTTTTAACAGAGATGGAGGCTGAACTGATATATGTTTCTTAATATCTGTATTTTATTCTTTTTCTTTATTTGCCTTATTATTTCTGATCAGTTTTATAGATCTTTGCAAGGAATCAATTTGGTTTTAATTAATTTTCTGTGTAGATTTTATTTTTAGTCTGCATTGCGCCTTCTGCCTTCTGCCTTTTGCTTTGCATATGATACTTATCAATTACTCTTATTTTTCTGGTTCCTTAACGAAGCAGATTAAATTACTGATCCCATACTAGTGATTTTTAATAGGAATATTTAAGGATATATATTTATTTGTACAGACTGCTATAAGTTTACCTGACAAATTGTAATATTTTAGTCTATTGCACCCAGTTTAAAAGTGTTTTTTAAGCTGGGCACGGTTGAGCACACACCTGTAATCCCAGCACTCAGGAGGCAGAGGCAGCAGGTGGATCTCTATGAGTTCGAGGCCAGCCTGGTCTACAAAGTGAGTCTAGGACAGCCAAGGCTGCAGAGAGAAATGCTGTCTCAAAAACAAAAACAAAAAAACCAACTAAGCAACAACAAAGTGTTTTTAAATATCCTTTGAGACTTTCTTTCTCCAAGGTGCTTACAAGCATCTCCCTTAGCTTCCTAGTGTTTGAGGATTTCCTGATAATTTTGTGTTACTAATTTCTAGTGTAACTCCATTATGTCTGATCACATACTTGCTATACTGCTGTTCTTATAACATGCTTGGTATCCTGCTATTATAACATCCTTGGTATATTGGTGTTCTGATAACATACTTGTCATACTGCTATTCTGTTGATCCAGTCTTTTAGTGCCTGGCTCATGGATCTTGATGGATAGATATTTCATGAGTTTTTGGGAATAAAAAAATGCACGTTGCCATTGTAGCGTGTCCTATAAATGTCAACTACATCAAGGGTGCTCTTGGGGCCTTGTATCCCTAACAACATAGTCTGTCAACTACTGACCTTAATCCTGAAGTCTCCGGCCATAATTGCTGATTACCAGTTCTGTCCTCCCCCCACTTTTTTATGCCATTTTAATCTTTTTGTTTTATGTGTATACAAAGTTCGGATTGTTGCGTCTTGTGAGAGTACTAAGCTCTTTATCTGCATCAGATACTATCTTTCTTCCTCATTATATTCCCTTTTCTGTAAATGTTTTGTCTCATATGAAAATAGCTTCTGCAGCTTAATCTGCCTACTTGTAAGATGTGTCGCTTCATAAGAAAAAAATAAAAATTAAAAAAAAAAAAGATGTGTCGCTTCTATGCAGGCCTTTACATTTAAAGTGAGTTGCTTATTTACAGAATTAAGGTTTTGATTTTTTTTAAACGTAACCTAAAATGATCTTTCTTTCAACTAATGTTTCTCAATCTACGATTGAGATTCCTGTACATATAATTGAACTGAAATCATCCATCCTAGCCAGGTGTGGTGGCGCAAGCCTGTAAGCCACTCTCTGTGGGAGACTGAGGTCAGAGAGTAAGGAGTCCAGGTGTTTGAGACCAGCCTGTACATCGCTGTGTGAGTGCCCTGAAACCAACCAGCCCCCAACCCTGCTTTCTTTTCCTTTAGCTTGCTGTTTTTCCTGCTCTCCTTTCTCCAGGGCTAATTCAGCTTTATATTAATTATAGTTTACATTTGTTATTTGTATATTATTTACACCTGCTCATTAAACATTTTAGTAGTCGCCTAGGGCTGACAATATGGGCTTGAACACATATCTTCAGAGGATGTTTCATGAGCAGACAGTTTAACGTCTTCCTCTAACCCCTTGTGTCATTGATTTCATATGCTGACTTTTGCATATGTTATAATCATATAATACATTATTACTATTTTTACTTCAGATGGTAAAAATAAGACAGGACGTTATACACTTATCTATTATATTACTAATACATTTAGTACCTTACATTCTTGCTTGTGCATAGAAACACATTTCTGTAAACTGTATTATTCTTTCTGTCTGGAGAAGTTATTTTAATATTTCTTATAAGCCTATTGACATTTTTCTCTGGCTATATTTTGCTGAGAATGATTTTTTTCTGGGCCATTTTTGGATAATGTCCTGCTAGAAGTTGACTTCTGTTTCGTATTTTACCCCCAGTATTTTGTTTATGACTTCATTTTTTTTTTCTGACAAAAGTCTTCTGTGACCTTTTTTTTTTTAAATTTGTTTTCCTGTGTAGCTTTTTGCTCTTCGTGCCTTTAAGACTTTCTCTTTATATGTTAGCAGTCCATATCAAACAATTTTGTGTGTGTGCATGCACAGGCCAGAGGAGGATGCTGGGTATCTTACTCTGCCACTCTCTACCTTACCTCAACAGTCCTATTGTCTTCACCCAACACAGTTCTGGGGTTAGATGAGCACACTGCTACTCCGGTTTTTGTTTTTTTTTCACATGGGTGCTGTCAATTTGATTTTACCCTTTGAGCTATTTCTCTGATTTCAAGTTTAGGGTATCCCCCCCTTTTTTTTTCCTCTAGTTTGCATCTTTTTTCTCTTTTCCCTCCTCACCTTCTCTTTTCCTCTGTAGGAAACATTAGATAGTGTCAAAAGTAAGTCATTTTGGTTTGTCACACTTGAGATAGATAAATATATTGGAATCTAGTTTTAGTTTTGCTATATTGCCAGTCATCTTATAATGCAAAGAACAGACACCTTCAACAAGTCACTGAGTGTTAGGCATGCTAACCTTTGACACTGCAATATGGCATCACCACCCATAAGGTTCATGCTTGAGAACAGTGCAACTGAATTACAAATACAATCATAAAAAAGAACCCTTGTGTTTTAAGTAAGTTTACAATTTTGTTTGGTAATATTTTTAGCTTTCCTCAGTTGGTCTTTGTCCACTTGACACATACTAGATCTACCTTGGAAGAAGAGACCTCAACTGATGAATTGTCTCTATCAGACTGGTTTGTGAGTATGACTGTGAGGCGCGTTCTTGATTCCTAATTGTTACAGAAGTCCCCAGCTTACTCGGGATTATTCCATCCTTAGGCAGGTGGGCTCCAGCTGCAGAGGGAAGGTTGCTGAGCAAAACTGAGGAAACAGAAGCAGGCAGCATTCCTCCATGGTTTCTACTTCCATCTCCTGCCTCGAGTTCCAGCTTTGGTTTCCCTTGATGGACCTAAAGCTAAGTAATCTCTTTCTTCTCCTAGGTTGCTTTTGGTCAATGTTTTATCACAACAAAGAAGCAAACTCTGACCTGCAGCCTACATGCAGCTTACAGCTGCAGGTTGGATTCTTAGGTCCAAATATGAACTCTGTTGAGAAGATTTGCATTAGTGCTTTACATTTATGCATTTGAGTTACTGAAATTCTCTACAAGGCAACCTGGCATCTGTGTTAGAATCTGGTTTGCTGTGTTTTACCTCTTGTCAGCATGATGTATTTTCATACCTTTTTAACATGTCTCATACACTTTTTTCAGAAAGCTAGACATCTTGTGCACGACAGTAGTGATTAAGGTGACAGTTTTTTTTTTTTTTTATGCCTGGATACAGTCATATTTTCTTTCTGCTATGTTGTTACATGAAGGTTTGAGTGAATTTATAAATTGGGTTGTTTTTAGATTTGTTGGTAGTATAGTTAGTATTTTGCACTGTGGGCTTCCTATGTTAAGGAGAGAGCAGGTTCTCTTTATCTTAGCATTTTTTTGACAGGAGCTCCACAAGGACCAAATATATCAGGGCACAGGGGTCTTCTATGAGACTGTTTCTCCAATCAAGGACCATGCATGGATATAACCTAGAACCCCTGATCTGATGTAGCCCATGGTAACTCAGTATCCAAGTAGGTTCCTTAGTATGGGGGGCAAGGATTATTTCTGACATGAACTCAGTGACTGGCTCATTGGTTTCCCCTTCCCTCTTAGGGAGAATCAGCCTTGCTAGGCCACAGATAAGGACATTGTAGCTAGTCTTGAAGATACCTGATAGGCTAGGGTCTGATGGAAGGGGAGGAGGACCTCCCCTATCAGTGGACTTGGAAGAGAGCAGGGAGATGAGGAATGGAGGGTGGGATTGGGAGGGAAAGAGGGAGGAGGGCTACAGCTGCGATACAAGTGAATGACCTGTGATTAAAATAAAATACAAAAACTTAGCTTGACCCTTGTCTTTGTTTTCTTGGTAAGTATGCTCTGCCCCACAAGGTCTGTGCCTTCCCTCTTGTAACTATGTAGCTAACCTTTCTCTGCAAGCTTCTTGAGGACTGTGTGTAAAAACCTCACAATACAGCGCACCCTCATATTTGGTTCTTGTGACCTCTACACATTCTTGCCACCTTACGCTCTGCATTCAACAATACCAACACATGAACTATTCTAGCTGACTTCATAAGCTGTCTGCATCTATCTTCTCTAGGTAAAAATATCTTTATGCTTTGTTGCTCCTGTTTGCCCCGTGTGTCTCTGTTGGTTTTAGGTTAGTTGTCTGCTTTATGATTTTAGTTCTGGATTCCAGAAAGGTGAGATATTCACAGCTTGCCTTCATTTAGGTTTGGCTCCTGAAATTAGAAGCTGTGATCTTGTGTAGAACAAGATGTAACAACAGTATCTTTTATTTGTCTGAATTAATTGTCATCTCCAAAGCTTCCTGCCTTCCTCTGCTAACCTATGTGTAGTCCTGAAAGTTATTAGCCTCTATACAATCTAATCTAGGCTTAGAATGTTTTCAGCCTCTGAGACTTACTGATGAATCAACCACCCTTTCTAGTTCTTTTTGAACTCAGCTAGCCACTTCAACTCAGATGTTCTGGCTCAAACTCCTCTTCAAGCTGACTGATTCAGTCTGGCTTCTCTCTTGGCCTCTGGCTGAATTTCTCTTCCTGGCCTCAAGCTAACTCTAGCAATCTGTTTTAATCTTCTGACTCTTTTCATTCTCTGGACTTACCTGTGTTCAGCTTGTTCTTTCTTCAGTCTGTCTCTGTAAAACTCTCCTAGTAAAACTGCCTCCGAATTCCATGAACTCCACTGAACTGCCTCTCAACTCACTGACTCAAACAAACTGCCAGAACAGAACTGACTAGAATTTAAAGATCTGCATGCTTCTGTCTCCTGAGTGCTGGGATTAAAGATGTGTACCATCATGCCTGTACCAAAGCTTTTCTGTGCCAGAAACTTTCTCTATGCCAGGCTTGCCTTGAACTCAGTTTCCTGGGATTAAAGGCTCACACAGAAGGATCACACAGACATAGAGGGTCTTTGGATATGATCTCTTGCCAGAGCAGACATGTTCTGTATTAAAATTCCTCTACAACAAGACAATTGAAATGCATAGAATTTTGTGCAGAAAAAAAAAAAAAAAAGCTGGGATCTGAGAGTGAACGTACCATCTAAATGAGCTTCCCTCTGTCAATACATTGGTAAGTCAGTTACTGAGTAGAGGTAACTGTAGGAAAGAAAGTGTTGCTGGCAGCAGCCAATGAGTGTCTTTATCTATGGAAGTTTCAGTAGGTAACACTCATCTTCCAGGCAACTAATAAAAATGTATTATTAAATTGAGGCTCATTGCAGATCTTAATATTCATGAGCTTAAAATTGACTATAAACTTGCTTCAAAGTTCATTAACACTTTCTAACTGGTTCAAAAACAAATAGGACTTGATCCTCTTTGAAACTGGAACTTTCATTGCAGAAATTGAAATCCATGTAGACTTTGGGAAGGAATACATTTTACTCATAATGCTCACACCAAGAACTAACAGATCTTAGCAACATTTTAAATGGCATTTTCCCTCTGAGTGTATTAAATGTATATAATATTCCATATGCTTAAAACCATGCTCATCATTGAAGTACGGTAATTTTACTTGTGAATATTTTCTTATAACTTCACAAATTTTCTGTGACTATATCTACACAGCCATTTCTTCAGCTTTGGATATTTAAGCAGCCTTAATCTGGTTTAACCTCACATCTATCATAGCGGACTTTTCACCACACTGGTTATTTACCTCAATAAATCCTTAGAAGTAGATTTATTAGTGCATATGTTTTTCCCCTAGTTCTTTGCTTTGGATGCTGATTGTCTAACTGCTTTTCGGGAAGAGCACACTAATTTGCTATTCTGTTGGGAATATAGGGAGTGTCTGTTCAAGGAAAGAGCATCTCTACGCACTTCTTTATCACAGTGAAGGAGGCTGGAAGGAAGCAGATGAAGGAAATCCTTAACTCTTCTATGAATCCAGACAACAAATAGTTGAAAATGGCTGAAAAAAAGATTTCTGTTGAGTGGAGTGATAGGACAAGTTTTGAACAATTGTTAATATTTAATTTAAAAAGAAAGTAAGTATTTTCATCTTAACAGTTCTTGGGATGCCTTGAACTTTTGGGCGTTTGATGTGATTTTGTAATGTCTTCTTCCTTTTCCATTTGTCAAGTTCATTCATTTTCTTTGGGTTCTAGTAATGCAAGTTACTATTCTTACTGAAGTAATTTCTGATTTCCAAGACTTCACTCTTGGGATTATGTATGGAACCCATCATTTGTATTTCTCTGTTTTAAGCCTTTGGCATAATGGATGTTCTGTCTTTTTATGTTCATGTCTTAATTTTTAGCAATGTTTAAATGTTCTTCAAATACAAGGCTACCATTTTGCACTTTCCTTGTCTTCCAGGAAGAGCCTGGTGTTTTTGCATTATGTTACTTTCAGTATTTGTTGTCCATGGTGATTTGACTTCAAACTTCCCAAGAACAGAGCCAATATCTTCTTTTCTCACCATTCCACTTCAGTGCATTTTTCTATTGCTCAAGATGGTTGGACCTTATAACTTTTTCTTTACTTAATAGATGAACAAATAGATTTATTATTAATTTACTGTAGCAGTTCATATTCTGAAAAATTACCATGTGGTCTGTTTTTATTCTCATAGGAAAACAGGAGTAAGGATGTGAATCTTTTAGCTCTTGGGATAGAGTCTAGTGTCTGAGCTAGACTTACCAACAAAAGGTATTCTAATTTAGTAATATTGCAAGACTGTTGTGGTATTTCTGAAGAAAAAAAAGCCACTGAAAAGGCTTTTCTGCCAGTTTTTGTTTTGTTTTTAAAACAAGTAGATCTAATTTTCTCAATAGGGAAAATAAGGAGCCAGTTTGGCTTTGTCATGTGGAAGAGAGGAAAATTATGTAATTTGGGTTTATCTTTCTGGAGTGAGAAGAAAAGAGAGCTGGAAATCTCTTGAAAATTAGGAGCTGATGTCAGATGTGGCATCTTTGAAGGTCAGGGCCTAGAGCTCACAGGACAAAGCTGTGGCTGTAGGGCCAGCAAACCCATCAGCAAATACAGTTTGTTGGTTCTGACCACAGATGGCACAAGAGCCTGAACAGATGGAGAGAGGTGACCACTTCACAGTGGCATGGTGTGGCTTCCAAGAGTGAATGGATAGTGGTGGCAGCCGCAGGCTGAAGCTCCTCCCTGGTCAGGAACAGGAAGGAAGTTGGCTGGAAGTCAGTTTCCATATAATCACCTGTGTTTCTAGTTCGCTTGGCAATTCCTAGTAAAACAAAGATTCTAAACAGTTCCACTCTTACAGCCTTTTTTAATGAGGTGGGACTTTGAGCCATTTCTAATTAATTTGAAGCCATGTACTATCACATGATCTTTGTATGTCCTGGAAATCCATATGTCATATACTTATTACTTTGTTTTCTGCAGTCACATCCATCAGGACCTACCAAGGCAGGAAGGTTCATACACAGATATGTAGGATATCTGTGTCTTTTAAGGAATCTATCAGCAGGAGGAACAGTTCTTAAAGATCAACATTTAGTTTGGGAATACTGCAGTTTCTGGAATGATTTCAAACTGTTGATGCCTTAAAATTATTACTGTTGGCCCATGTCTCCCTTTTATGTGTATGAAGCAGTAGCAGGTGGATATATGCTAGGCCACATTACCATTGCCATTGTAAAACATAATTTTCACTAACAATGTGTTCTGGGCTATGGGGGTGTTTGAGGAAGTATTTTGCCAAGCTTTACATTTACGTTAAAAAAAAAAACTGTCTGAAGGGCAGTTTTTTTGTTCTAGACCAGCTGTTTAGCTTAAGTTTAAATTGCTTTTAATTTCCTTGTTGAATATGTGCAAATTACATTGGGGATGTGAAAATAGTGGTGTGTAGGTGAAGAGTGTTGGACAGCATCCTTCCACAAAGTTTCTCTGCTTTTGTGTTTATTCCTCCCCCGCTCCCTGACAATTAAATAAGCTTCTCTTGCTGACTATAGCAGAGTTTTGGAGCTGGTAATGAACAGGGTACAGCTGTGTTACACTTGTTTTTTTTCTCCTTTGCTTTCTCCTAGCATGGGACAAGGCAAGCACAGCTGGATATCCTTAGGCCTCTATTATGTCCATGAAATGGTCTACCATCCTGGGGGAAAAACAAAACCATTGTCTTTGGAAATACTGGCCAGGCAAAGGTTTATTAAATCAGCAATTATTTTCAGAAATACAACACAAGCTCTGTTGATGGTGTCTAACCCAAGCCCAAGGAGGAGACCAATAACAACCACAAATTTATCAACAGAGATTCACGATACCTAGCACCGGCTGCGCAAGTACTTCAGCGCTTACCAGCAAAGAGAGAACAAAGTCCCAGTATCTTCAGACCTCTGCGCAGTGACTCTCAACTTTGCCTTTTCCTTAGGAGCTTATAAATTTGTTAGCACCGTTTTTCTCTTTCAGACCTTAAGGCAGAAGCAGTGTGCTCACAATTAGTACCCAGTTCCTTTAACCCTGACCTTGCCTCTGTAAACAGTCTCTGTTAATTTACCTTAACAGAAAGTGTCTTCTGTTTCCTTCAGAGACATTAGTGCCAAAAGACAAGTACCGCGCAGATGGGTTTTCTCAAACACTGGGCAGATGGGTTGGGAATATTGTCTCTTGGATCTACTCTGAGTTTATAGTTCTTTTCAGATTGATTCCTGGACAGTAAGTGGCAATTTTACAAAGATTCTTACTGTCACTTAGAGTCCAGTTTCCAAGAGTGAGGGTTAAATTCTTGAACCTGGGTCTTCCCAACTTGAAAACGATATGGACTACCAAAAGGGACTCAATTATACTGGCGCTTTATCTCTGGTTGATCATGAAGGAAATCATTGCGCAGTGAGTTTAGGTTGAATTTTTTTTCAGGTCAAATTATGATTTAGATTGGGGCCTGAAAGAAAAAAAATACACATCAAATTGCTCCAATCTGTGAATGTAATCAGGACAAATGTTGGGTAGGCTACTGAACACCTGATGATTTATAGGGCTATACAGATAGGGTCTGCACCTATCTTTGGGGCATAGAGTTTTCTGAGCTGTGATTGACCCCAAATTGCTGAGAAAGATAGGAGTAGTGGAGGCTGTCTTTCTAGGGGATGACATTGTTTTTCTCTTAATTTATAGATGAATCATGAATTAATGAGCACAGGTGGGGTCATAGAGCTTTGTCAAGTTCATATTAATGGGTCAAGCAGACTTGTCTTTCTAATGTGAGCAATGGTACAGTGATTAACTTTGATTGATGTGGTCTAAATCTCAAAGGTCCCCAAAATGCACTTGGTTTATAGCCTGTGGTAATATTTTGGAAGACTATAGAACTTTAGTGAGTAGGACTACACAAGAGGAAGTATGTTGCTTCAGGTGGGATTAGAGCAGTGTTTTTCAGCCTTGGTGATGTTCTGACCCTTTAATATAGTTACTCATGCTGTGGTGACCCCAACCATAAAACCATTTCATTGCTACTTCATAACTGTAATTTAGATACTGTTACAGAATCTATTAATGTCTATGCAAGTAAACCAAACTAAAAACAGAAAAATATACACTAGGATATAAAATATGAAAACCATTGATTATTTTACATTATTATGGGGGAAACATAATGTTAATACTCAGTACAACTGTTCCTCACCTGCTGAGCTCATCCAAACTGGCTAGTGATATTTGTCGCAGACCATCAAAGGCAGACTCTTCCAAATGTCTGACATTCTGGCCTCACTGAGAAAATCATTAGTGGGCATTGGGCTTTATAAGAGAAATATGACTTTAGAAAGAACAATCTTGTGAATAAGGAAAAATGTGCTAGTTTTATCATTTATAACAGTTGCTCACCATCTAAAGGTGCTTCATTAATCTTAATAGAGTGTTTTGAGTTGCCAGAAGGTAAGGTACTTGGAATCTTTAGACTTACTGATTAGGACTCAAATTTTAAACAGGCAGATTTTAGAGGGTTTAAATACTTGATTCTTAGTATGAGGCAAATTGTGAAGAATTAGATGACTACCCATAAAGTTGTTTTAGTGTGAAAATTTCAACATTTATCTAACAGTAGACCAAGTTCAGTAGACCTGAGAGATTAGATGTTTTGAATGCTTTATTTAAATGTTTATTAGTTTCACACTTGTATGGAAAACACTAATGTTTTTATATTTTAAATTCTAATATGACTCCAAGAAGGTATGCACACACACACACACACACACACACACACACACGACAAAAGTCGATTTATGTTCCCTAATATTAATAAAAAATATCTGTGCATACAATCAAGGTGTATCTTTATATTCATAAAACAAAGATAACTGTATTTTTCCCCTTTATTTTCTTTCAATGGACCACTCTCATTATTTGTTCTCATAAGCATGTGTTCTGCTGGGTTATTAAACATGACCAAGAAAACAGAATAATGACACTTTCATCCCTGTCCATATTTACCATGGTTGACTGTACCAGAAAATAAGTAAAAGTCAGACCCTTTCATCAAAGAAGTCACATGACATGGTGGTAAATACTTTCCTGGTAGCTTGTATCATAATACATTTTTATATAATTTACATATGTTTTGCCTATGAATGGGAAAGTTTAATTATGAGTCAACATTCAAGCCATAATTCTAATCAAGAGATAACACTTTTACTTCTAGTAAATAGCCTGGTAAAGGTTAAAGGCAAAGTCTGGGTTTAGAAAATAAGAATATTTAAACATGCATAGACAAAACAAACAAAAACATTCCTAGCAATTCCTGTGGGTTCCTGCCTGTGTTTTTTTTTTTTTTTTTGTTTGTTTGTTTTAATTTATTTTTTACTATGCCTCCGAGTATGGGAGACTCGTGTAAGACATGGAGGTTCCTCAGCGAACAGATGGAAAGTGCCTGGATCTCTATAGTGTGGAGGTTAATTGACTGGATGCTCTCTTGTCTTGCCCAAGTAAAGCATGCAAAGATTGTGTGAACACAGATTCTAAAAATGAAGAAAAGAAAAAGACCATAAAGCATCAAATCAACCTTTCCTAGGTAATTAAAAAAGCCTCAGTTTTGGAAACATCAGGATTGTAAAGCAAGTCAACCGAGTTTTTG
The DNA here is from genome assembly GCF_030254825.1 of Meriones unguiculatus. Classification (NCBI taxonomy): domain Eukaryota; kingdom Metazoa; phylum Chordata; class Mammalia; order Rodentia; family Muridae; genus Meriones; species Meriones unguiculatus. The sequence goes on from NC_083354.1 coordinate 80,066,999, forward strand.
TTTGGTTGTTGCCTCATTCTAGACTATGAGAGCAAAGGAGCAATAGATGTGGGCCATCTTTGGGTACTTACTTTTGTTTGTTTGTTTGTTTGTTTGTTTGTTTTGTTTTTTACCCAAGTCTATAGTATGTCTAGAGCAAGTTAGTTACTAATTCATTCCTCAAATTAGCCAAGCCGGCTAAACTCAAAGTGTGAGCCAGAAGACAAAACAAACAAACAAACAAACAAACAAACAAACAAAAAACCCCAAATATTTATTGTACTGAAAGTTGTATTCATATCTCATTTTGTTTAGATTTTAAATTTTTAATTTTTGAGATAATATAATGTTATTTTTTCCTTTTTTTTTCCTCCCACAAATACTTTCCATATGCCTCTTTTTGCTCTCTTTCAAGTTCATGGCCTCTTTTCATTAATTGTTGTTAAAGCATGTACCTGTGTGTGAACATATGTCCCGAAATGTAATCTATTCAGTAGGTATAAAGCATCTTTCATGTTTTCAGGGTTCATCATTTAGTACTGGATAACCAATTGCTGTGTTTTTCCCCAGGGAAAACTATTCTTCTGCTCCCAGGATTCCTTTTTTGCCTGTAGTTCTTCTTGTAGTGTTGAGGTCTCATGGTCTTTTGCCTTTTTGGCATATTAGTTCTTATTTTCCTTAATTTTACAAAACAGAATTGGAGCTCCAAATTAATGATGTGATTTCTTCACATCATGTTATCAACTTTAACATGTTTCTAATGCTGAAAATCAGTGTCTGATCCTTTAGAACTAGACATATACTGTCTCCTAAATATTTCTTAGAGGTGAATAGATAATGGAGTTAAATCCTAAATTCGTGCTCAGCAACACTCATTTCTTTTTATTTTATTTTATTTTAATTCTTTATTAATTACACTTTATTCACTTTGTATCCCCCCTGTGGTTCCCTCCCTCCCTCCTCCCATCCCAATCCCTCCCTTCCTCCACCCTCTGCATGCTTGCCCCTCCCCAAGTCCACTGATACGGGAGGACTTCTTTTCCTTCCTTCTTATCCTAGTCAATTAGGTCTCATCAGAAGTGGCTGCATTGTCTTCTTCTGTGGCCTGGTAATGCTGCTTCCCCCTCAGGGGGAGGTAATTAAAGAGCAGGCCAATCAGTTCATGTCAGAGACAGTCACTGTTCCTATTACAATGAAACCCACTTGGACACTTTGCTGCCATGGGCTACATCTGTGCAGGGGTCTTAGGTTATCTTCATGCATAGTCCTTGGTTGGAATAGCAGTCTCAGGAAAGACCCCTGTGCTCAGATTTTTTGGTTCTGTTGCCTCCTTGTGGAGTTCCTGTCCTCTCCAGATCTTACTGTATCCCACTTCTTTCCTAAGATTACCTGCACTCTGCCCAAAGGTTGGCCATAAGTCTCAGCATCTGCATTGATAGTCTGCAGGGCAGAGCCTTTCAGAGGTCCTCTGTGTCAGGCTCCTGACTTGTTCCCTCTTTTCTCCTTCTTCTGATGTCCATGCTCTTTGCCTTTCTGGATAGGAATTGAGCATTTTAGCAAGAGTCCTCCCTCTTGATTAGTTACTTTAGGTGTACAGATTTTAGTAGGTTTATTCTATATTATATGTCTATGTGAGTGAGTATATATTGTCTGCATCTTTCTACTTCTGGGATAGTTCACTCAGGATGATCTTTTCCAGATCCCACCATTTACCTGCAAATTTCATGATTTCCTTTTTTTTAATTGCTGAGTAATATTCTGTTGTGTAGATATACCACAATTTGTGCATCCATTCCTCCACTGAGGGGCATCTGGGCTGTTTCCAGGTTCTGGCTATTATAAATAAAGCTACTACAAACATGGTTGAACAAATGTCCTTATTGTGTACTTGAGACTCTTTTTGGTATATGCCTAGGAGTGGTATAGCTGGATCTTGAGGAAGCACTATTCCTAGTTGTCTGAGAAAGCACCAGATTGCTTTATAGAGTGGTTGTACAAGTTTACATTCCCTCCAGCAGTGGAGGAGGGTTCCCCTTTCTCCACAACCTCTCCATCATGTGTTGTCTATTGAGTTTTTGATCTTAGCCATTCTGTTGGGTGTAAGGTGAAATCTTAGGGTCGTTTTGATTTGCATTTCCCTAATGGCTAATGAGGTTGAGCATTTCTTTAAATGTTTCTCTGCCATTTGATATTCCTCTGCAGAGAATTCTCTGTGTAGCTCTGTACTCCATTTTTTAATTGGATTACTTGATTTTTTGCTGTTTAACTAAAGTCCAAGTGGATCAAAGACCTCAGCATAAAACCAGACACACTAAACTGCTTAGAAGAAAAAGTGGGGAAGAGCCTTGAACTCATTGGCACAGGAGACAACTTCCTGAACAGAACACCAACAGCACAGGCTCTAAGAGCAACAGTCAATAAATGGGACCTCATGAAACTGAAAAGCTTCTGTAAAGCAAAGGACACTGTCTTCAGAACAAAACGACAGCCTACAAATTGGGAAAGGATCTTCACCAACCCTCTATCTGACAGAAGGCTGATATCCAGTATGTATAAAGAACTAAAGAAGTTAAACAGCAACACTCATTTCTTATGAGTTACCCTAAATACCTTAAGTATGGAATATAATGGTATAAATACTAAGTCCTCCTTGCTACCCTGATCTCATCTTTTTCTTTTACTGAAAATAGAATTTTTTTTTACACAGTATATCCTGATTATGGTTTCTTTTCCCTCTACTTCCCTAAATTTTTCCCTACCTCCCCTCACATCCAGATCTACCTTCTTTTTGTTTCTTGTTAGAAAACAAGCTCGCATCTAAAGAATAACAATACAATAAAATGAGATAAAACAAAAACAAACAACTAGAATAGAACAGAACAAACAGATAATCGAAAAAGAACCCAAGAAAAGGCACAAGAAACAAATGCAAAGACTCACTCTTTTGGCACTCCTAATACCCATAAAAACACAAACTGGAAGCCATAATAAATATGCTAAGGACCTGCAGGGTAAAAAAAAATTAAAATAAAATAAAAACAATATTCATTTATTTATATATTTATCTATTTATTTATATATTTTAGAAAGGAATCCTGATATGGCATTACGAGACAAAGAACTTCCAAAAAGATGCCATTGGGCTCCTTTCTCTGTGTCATGCAGCCTACCCTTAAGTGTAGTTTGTTGGGGCTGGAGAGAAGGCTCAGTGGTTAAGAGCACTGTCTGCTCTTCCGGAGGTCCTGAGTTCAATTCCAGCAACCATATAGTAGCTCATAACCACCTAGAATGGGATATGATGCCCTCTTCCTGCATGCAGCTGTATATACAAATTGGACAGTCATATACACTAAATAAATAAACAAATCAAAAAAAATTTTTTTAAAGAGTAGTTTGTTTCCTCAATGAGACTACCTTGGAGAAAACTACACTTTCATTTGCAAGTGGTTATCAATTGGAGATGGTTTCTGGGTTACAGATAGGGGCATATGTCCATGTTTCCTTTCAGCTCTGGAACCCCATCTAGTTCAGACCCATGCAGGCCCTATGCATGCTGCCTCAGTCTCTGTGCTGTGAGTTCATATAATCAGTCATGCTGTGTCCTGGGTTCTTTTTTTTCCATATGAAGTTGAGAGTTGTCCTTCAAGATCTGTGAAGAATTTTTGGAATTTTGATTGGGATTGCACTGAATATGTATATTATTTTGGTAGAATGGCCATTTTTACTATATTAATTCTACTGATCCATGTAGCTTGATATCCATGTATCTCTTGGCATCAAGAAAATGAATTAAGAAGGAAGGTAGTGAGTCTAAGTGAGAAAACAATGAAGGGAACTGTGTTTCCAAAAAGCCAGTGGAGATAATTATCTTCCTCTATTCAATAAACTGAGCATTGTGGGGCCAGAAACTTTCTTGAGTCTTCCTTATCCCGGGAGGGAAGCATGGGAAAGCTATCTTGGTCTCACTTGTAGATGCAGATATGAAGGATGATTTTACACAAACATTGGAAGGCCATCATATTCATCACAATCTCCTCTCACTCTTATGCTAGTACCGTTTTAGTTTTTTGGTAATTTAAACTTTATGGTTATTTTAAAACATTGTGTTGAATTAAAAATGTTGAGATTAATTTTAGGTACAAACTCTTGAGTATAGTCTGTGTTTTAAGCATTACTTTTGTGCACATGTTATATATTTGTTATTCAACAACCCTGTGGTATATTAATATTAGCATTAAAGAAAGGCAGCATGACACACAGTTAGAACTAAGAATTCTAGGTCTTACTCCTTTTTTTTTGAATATAAAAAAGGTTATATTACATTGCTCTAGTCATGTGAGGTCAAACATGGTTCCTTACCTTCTAGGAGATTTCCCATCAGCAAAACTGAGATAGTAGAGGCAACGTTGTTGAAGGATTAACTTGGTCAATATATTAATATTTAAAACCTATAGAGCAGTAGTTGGTTCATAATATATACAATAACAATGGGCTATTATTGTTTTATTATTTTCTCAGATGAGAAAATGGAGGCTTGGAGTATTAATTTACTTAGGACCATATAATGGTAGGAAAGAGAACTGGGTTTCACATCCTGATGGTCGGAGGCTAGAGACCTTGACCTTGGCTGTTGAGCTCACTGTAGAGAGATTTCAGATCCAAGTAAATGTATCAGATATCCTATTTGCTTAGCTGTGAGCTCTGGCTTTGTCCAAGATGCTCTCTGCTCCCAGGAAGCTGATGAACTGAATTATCAGTTAACTTACTTAACTCCTCTGCCAACAAGGAGTCCTGGTAGGTTGGAGGGAGGAGGATTGCCCATAGTAGAGGTATACATACATACATGTGTATATTGCATGATGATATTTGCTGATCATTTTCTTTTGTACAATAATTTTGAAGGATCAATAAACTTAGAACGGCTTTTCTTATGTTCCAGTGTAGTCTCAAGAATAGAGAAGGGATAATTTGGCTCTTCAGTGAAGCTGCAAACAAACAAGGAAGCAGAATCTCTGCAGACACAGCCTGAATTCTTGTCCTAAGATTCCTTTAGGATATTTCCCTTCCCCTTCCAAACTAGAGCAAAATCAGCCTTTAAATTGCAGACACTGAGGCTATCAGTTCGAATCTTTTTATGTCCAATATAGAGAACAAAAGTCCAAATGTTTTCTGCCAGGAGTGAAGAGTTTATTACCTTGTCTGGGTTCTCACAGTTCCTCTCTGTGGAGGTTAGGCAAATTCCTGGTCCACCAAAGAAAGAAACTCACAGAGTATATCACCTTTCTACCAGGGTTTGAGCTGCCTCACGGATTCCCATTGCAAAGTGCCATGACCTAGAATCTTTATGGAGGAAGGATGGTCTCATTAGAGTCACAGGTTCTGGTAGTTGATTATTCTTGGCCATTTTATATAACTGGTATAAGGTTTCTTAGGGCTGGTGCATTAGCACGGTTTATTTTCAAGAAGATATAAAATGAACTGAGCCTCATCTGTGCTCTTGCCAATGAATGAGTTATGTTGCCAGAAACCCATCAGTCTTCCCTCATTTGGGAGATTCTACCTTTGAATTAATATGGATATGATCTAATTGATCAAATTAGAAGTGACATCTTATGTAGAAGTAATAGAAATTATCTGAAGCTTGCCCTACCATATCATTAGTAAATCAAAATCAATTAGATTGATCAAGGTTTTTACTTTCCCAAAGAACAGCTCTGGGTCTGGTCCTTATGTTTGATCTCAGTTGGGCAGAGGACAAGATCTCATTTCTGGATATAGGACAAGCACATACCTTTGTTTTCCTCAAGATGTTGGGATTTAGTAACAGAACAAATATAATATTTCTTCATCATCTACTGCCAAATGAAATGGCAGAGACAGTATAAAATATAACATAGCTTTAGGAACTTAAATTTCTTTTTTTCAAAATGAGAGAATGTCATTCAACAAATAATCCAGTCAAGCTTCAAATTTAGTGATAATTATACTCAACTATTAAGCATTTGCTAGATACAGACAGAAGATAGTAGGTGAGACATTTTCTACATGCTGTTTCACTTAATCTTTACAATTACCATGGGGAGGATAGGATATACTGTATTTTCTTTTTCTTTTTTTTTTTTTTCAGAAGTGAGGAAATGAAGACTTACAGTTAGAGAAATTTGCCCACAGAAGATGGCAGGGACAAGCCTCTCTTCTTGAGAGGATGCCCTGCGTTTGCCTGTGGAATGTGTCCCAGATAGCTGACAGCTGCTTTTCATCTCATAATGCTTCCAAAACAACATTATTACCTCTGGTCAGTGATAAGAGCACTTTGAAAACACTACATTTTCACTTTAAATATGAATTCCCTGAGAGTTTTGTACAACTTGCTTTGATCATATTCACCCCCTCCTGAACTCTACCCATATTCACCCCTTTCCTTTATTAACAATTCAGCGTTGTGCCCACCTTTTTGAAAAATCCTTCAAGACCAATTTGTGGTGCCATTTTCATCTGTATGCTCTGTCCAAGCTGCCATAGCAACTCAGATGTGCCCTTTGGCTCACCTCTTACATTTCATAACCACAGCTCATCTTTCTCAAATGCACAACAACATCACAAATGCAAAGATCATGACATCTCCCACCTAGAGTCTCTTGGTGGTATTGTGTACAATGGTTGTGCAGGTTTATTACGAGCGAGCCCCTCTAGAGCCACCTACCCTACCCTCCCCAAGCTCTGTACTCTTGCAGTCCTGAAGTGTCCAGTCTCCTCTCCGGGTCTTTATCTTCACTGTTCCCCATGCCTCAGACAATATAAATGGACCTGATAAGCTTGCGATTAGAGGTGTAGGGACATTGAGCCTTTGGAAAACTGTTCTCTGCAGAGCACTTCCCAACAGGCCATTCATCATTTAGAAATTTCCAGTTGAAAGCAGAGATATGTGTGGTCAACTGACAAAATTTATCTCAGGACCATTTCTTACTTGTACCTTTCCCTCTCTTTAACCCAAGCTTAAAAGCAGAAGAACATCTTTCTACAAGTAAAATTATACCTTTTATGTTTTATCTGGCCTGGGAGGAATCAATAGTTAGGAAGAGGAGGTCAGTTTCCCACTTAAACCACCTACGGATACAGAAAACTTTTATGCTTGGGTTAGTGCGGAAAGGTTTCAGAGGTTTGTGAAAATTAAGGAATGAAGTTAGGGCAAGATAACAGCATTCTGGTTCATTCTGTTGCTGTGATAAAAACATCTTCCCCAAAAGCAACTTGGGGTGGCAAAGATTTATTTTGGTTTGTCCTTCCAGGTCACAAAACAACCTTTAAGAAAGCCAAAGAAGCAGGAAATAGTAAGATCTGGAGAGGACAGGAACTCCACAAGGAGAGCAACAGAACGAGAAAATTTGAACACAGGGGTCTTTCCAGAGACTCATACTCCAACCAAGTACCATGCATGGAGTTAACCTAGAACCCCTGCACAAATGTAGCCCAGGGCAGTTCAGTGTCCAAGTGGGTTCCATAGTAATGGGAACAGGGACTGCCTCTGACATGAACTGATTGGCCTGCTCTTTGATCACCTCCCCCTGAGGGGGGAGCAGCCTTACCAGGCCACAGAAGATGACAATGCAGCCACTCCTGATGAGACCTAATTGACTAGGATCAGAAGGAAGGAAAAGAAGTCCTCCCCTATCAGTGGACTTGGGGAGGGGCATGCATGAAAAAGGGGGAGGGATGGTGGGATTAGGAGGGGAGGAGAGAGGGGTTTATGGGGGGATACAAAGTGAATAAAGTGTAATTAATAAAAGTTAAAAAAAAAAGCCAAGACAGGAACTGAAGCAAGGCCTGGAGACAAACCATGGTGGAATGCAGCCTGCTGGCATGTCTCCTGGCTCACTGGAGCTCATGCTTAGGGAGTTTTCACATACAGTCCAGGACAGCTTGCCCAGGGAATGGTGTTGTCCACATCGACAAATGGGCCCTCCTGATTTAATCGATAACTTAGACCATTCCCCACAGGGACTCCCCACAATCCATCTGGGCTGAGAGATTTCTCAGTAAAAGCCTTCCTCAGAAATGGCTTCGGGCTGTGTCAATTTGACAAGCAAAGCTAAACAGGACAGCAAAGCTCAGAGACATGGAAGATGAATGAAATTAAAAGTAAGGTGCCAATACAAAACTTACATAGAAATAAATTCTTGTTACTAATTTTTGAAATTAGCATATAACATAATGAGTTTAGTTATAGTATATATTATTTTCAGGTGTGTGTATATTGTACTATGCTCATACTACCCAAATGTACTCTCTTTCCCCTACTTCCTGACAATATCATGTAACCCCAAAATGGTATGCTTTCTGCATGTTATAAATATTCTATTTATTCAAGTAGGAATATTTAAATATATTCTGAATATGAGAGAAAGGCTGTGATATTTGCCTTTGTTTATTCCCATTATCCTTTTTCCCACCCCTGTTCACATCTGACTTGTCTTCTTCATATCTCAAACGTTCTTCTTTCTAATTTTAGGTCATGTGTATGACACATGTACACATTTAAGTATATATTTTTGTATATAACAGAAAATGTGATCTTTGTTATTCATAAACCTGTCTTATTTCAGCAAACATGATTATCTAAAGTTTGATGTATTTCCTGTATATGACACAATCTTCTTTGTGGCTACATAATTGTATTGTTAATATATACCAGGTTTTAAAATCCATTCTTCTGTTAATGGGCATCTAGGCTGATGACCCATCTTGGCGATTGTGAAACATGCTGCACTAAATGATTATCTGGTGTCTTTTCAGTGTGATGATTCCTTCGGCTATTTATCCCAGAGTAGTGTAGAAAGATCATATGAAAGTTTAATTTTCAGTGCTTTAAGAAAGAGGAATTAAGTTGTATATTATTGAAATTTAAAAAGGATATTTTCATCTTATTGATAAAGAAATTGAAACCCAGAAAGCTTAAATATCCCCATCTTCATTTTATAGTAAGGAATAGTGAGACTGGCCCATGAGGTTGGTCAGACCAACGCGGACATTCAGAATATGCTGGATCCTTCCTATCAAGACTCTCTTTGTCAATAACATGATAAAGTATTTCTATCTTGTGAACTAATGTGCTATATCTGAGAGCACCAGGCAGATGGGACTCTAGAAATGACATTTTGTCTAAGAAATCAGTGGCAGCTCAGCAGCAAGGGGCCTCTGTGTGAGGCTTTGGGCCTCTGAAGGTTGTCAGCCATGCCTTACCGGGTTGAAAGAGTTTGCTGAGCTTTCCTCTTTATATATTTACTCTGACTATGTTTGTGAGCAATAGTTCTCCTGAGACAGCTTTGGGTTTGTCTTTGTAAGGCACTGTGACTTCTGTGTGAAATTAGCAGAACACACTTAGTGTCACAGGAACTGTAACAGTGGCATCAGGGAGAAAATGGAGACCCTGGCTGGGGCAAATAGTGAATAAGAAATAAGGTCATTGGCTAGATCCAGAGAATTCATTGTCTTTTAACCTTCCTTTCACAACCCCAAGGGATGGGTAGAAGTTATAATGAAGAAAGAAGAATTCATAGGAAAGAAGTGTTATGTAGGAATTTAGCATGTAAAGCAGATTGGTTTGGTAATGGTTAAGTGGAGGTCAAATACAGAATGATTCACTGGCAGAGATATCTTGAGTGTGCACCTTATCTAAGACATGATTGGCATGGCACATGGTGGAAGACTGGTTTTTTACTCATCCCTTGGTTAGCTATTATTAACCAAAGTTCCTAATATACACAAGGAAATTGACATGGAATTAAACTATTCGACCAAATGACTAACTGAATGACCAACCCAACCAACCAACCAACCAACCAACCAACTAACCAACCAACCAACCAACCAAACAACTTGCCAACTAACCAACAACAAGACAAACTTTAAATGTCCCTGATGAGCAGGACAGCTTTGGTAGTTTCCAGGGCATTGACTCTGTTCAACATATTCTCTTGAGATTATTGAAGCATGCACTGTATAATATTCATTTTCTATATGTTGGAAAGTAGAAAAGATTGCTAATTTTGTGTTTTCACTACAAATTTATCTGAGAAACAGAATTCTATTGAGAAAGATTGGTGTTTACCAAAGGAGAGCAAAAGTAAGAACTGTAAAATGAGCCAATAGGAGGCATGGGAGATAATAGAAAGAAGGGTCAAAAATAAACAATGAGGAATGTGATAGAAAAGTAAGAGGATGGAGAACAGACCTGGGGAGAGCAAGGGCAAGAGGACAGAAGAACTGTAGATAAAAGAGAAACTGAGGGTGGGGATATCTCTGTGACAAGCTGGAGACCTAAGTCGGCGTAGGCTCCTGGGAGAATATGAGGGTTACTCAAGCAGAAACTCGTAGTAGCAGAGGCCATAGAGACTGAAAAGGACATCCTTTAACTAGACTAGTCTCCTAGAGAAGGAGGGGAGTACTAATCTAGCCACAAAAGCTTTGACCCAAAATTTATCCTGCCTACAAGATATGCAGGGATAAAGAAAGAGCAGATAGAGCAGAGATTGAGGGAATGCCCAATCAATGCCTGGACCAAAGACCTATCCTATCAGAGAGTCCAACCCCTGACAGTATGAACAATGCTCTGCAGAGAGGAGCCTGACAGAGTTGTCCGCTGAGAGGTGCTACCTAGCAGCTCCTCAAAACAGATGCCAAGACTCACAGCCAAACATTGGGTGATGCACAAGGTATCTTGTGGAAAAGTGAGAGGAAAGAAAAAAAAAAACAAAAAACCTGGAGGTGACAAAAGCTGTACAAGAAGACCAACAGAGCCAACTAACCAGGTCCCAGAGGGGCTTGCTGAGACTGAATCATCAACCAAGGACCATGCAGGAACTGGACCTAGGTCCCCCACAAAGATTTAGCAGATGGGCATCTTAGGCCTCATGTGAGTCATCTAGTAAGGGAAGTGGAGACTGTTTTGGACACAGACTTACTTGACAGCATCTTGATTACCTTTCCCTGGAGGACTGCCTTGCCAGACCACAGGGGAAGAGTACATGCTCAGTCCTGATGTAACTTGATGAGCTGGGTGGGACAGGAAAGGGAGCTTCTCTTTTCTGAGGAAAAGGGGGAGACGGAGTAAGTGTAACTGAGAAGCTCTCTTGGGGGAATTAAGTGATGAACATACATAAAAAATTTTGAAAGAATGGTTGATAGGTTGAAAGATCTTGGTGGGCCAATAGGAGAGATAAGGAAAAAAGTCACAGACAAATGCTCTATTTACTGAAATACTAAGAATTAAGAAAGAACACATAAAAGCTGTGAGGAGATGGGGGGATGGAAAAGGGGGCATGAGGGTGGGATTGGGAAGAGAGGGAAGGAGCTGAGATCAGGCTGAGTTCAAGGCCTGCTGGGTCTACAGTGTGAATTCCAGGACAGCTGGACTACACAAAGAAACTCTGTCTCAAAAACAAGTGAACAAGCAAAAAGAATACATAAAAATGCAGTTTCTTAAAGAAAAGTGCAGACTACCTATAAAAAGTAAGTTTAGATCACTGTTGAATTTCTCAAGAGTGATAGAAGACACTTTAGTATGATAATTTAAATATGTTGAAGGAAAGACCTTTGAATTCAAAATTTCATATCTAGAAAAATATTAAAGTATGAGGGCACAGTAAATAGACTCATAAATTAGACCCCTGAGGGCCTATGATTCACAGTAAATTCTCTGAAAATATATTTAGAGGAAATATTCTGACTGTCAGGGAAACAGATCTAGAGTGATTTTAGATATTCATGAAAGTAAATAACTTGGAATATTTGACCCACTAATAAAGCAAGGCTGCCTCTAAGTCTATGCCCCAGCAATTATACTTCTGGGAATTCATTCAAGATAAATGGAAGCATACTTACAAGAATTTGAACGCCCACATCCAAAGTGGCCTTATTGCTAATAGCCAAATCAAAATAGGCAGATGTCCAATAGGTAAACAGGTAATTTGCGGTTTAATCACAGAATGAAATTCTACTCAGCAATTGAGCTGAGCTATCTACTGCTTCCTGGCAAGATTTGGATAAATCTCAAAAAACATTATGTTGATATAAGGGACCAGACATAATTGGATACTATCTATACTGTATTTCAGGGTGGTAAAATTGTAATTGACACTGAAGAAGTAGATTAGGGATTGTCTTGGGTTGAGTTTGATATGACAGTTTACTGGGTTATATGACCCCCGGGATAATTCCTAGTTACAGTGTTTAGGTTAAAATAATAAATGGGAATTCTTAGAAAATTGTTTTGACTAATAGGTAAGTTTTATTAAAGATATTAAAGAGTTAAAAGTTATACAAGTTGGGTTTAAGGAGAAAATTCTTTGCATTTCTATGTGTAAGGAACAGTGTTAAGCTCATACTTAAAGTTGCTATTTTTCAAAAATGGTTGGACAAGCATTTCATTATTATTATTATCATTTTACTTTGGAGGTTGAACTCCTTTATTTATCTAGGTGTAACAACAAGAATGCATTACTATAACATGTACCCTCCTGCTTTATATAATCATTCTGAGAAAGACCTTAATGAATCATGGGGTGGTTTGAATGAGAATGGCTCCCATAGGCTTGAGATACATTTGAATGTTTGGGTCTCTGTTGGTAGACTGTTTAGGAAGGATCAGGAGGTGTGGCTTTGTCATCACCAGAGGTTTCAAAAGCCCGTATTAGGCCCAGTCTCTCTGCCATGTGCTTTAGATCAGATGAAAATTCTTAGGTCTGCTGCTTGAGCACCATGCCTTCCTGCCTGCTGCTATGCTTTCTGCCATGATGGTCACTGTAAGCAAGGTTCCAACTAAATGTTTTTTTTAATAAGCTGTCTTGGTCATGATGTCTCTTCATAGCAACAGAACAGTAACTGAGAACCACAAACATAATTAAAAGTTCCAACAGCATGTGAAGACAAACAAAATAATCAATTCCTAATAGAATGAGGAGCCCTACCATAGAGGACCTTTCATTTCTTGTCTCACTGACACAAATCCAAAAGGATACTCAAGTAAAAGAGTCTCAATTTTTTTTAAAGGTTTATTTTATTTGAAGTTATGCGTATAGATGTACGTCTCTGTATGGGCATGTACACATGCATGCAGGTGGTCACACAGGCCAACAGAGGGTGTCAGGTCCCCTGGAACCAGAGTTGCAAGTAATTGTGAGACTGCCATCTTCATGGTATGGGTTCTGAGACCGAGCTCATCTCTCTGCAAGAGCAATGCGTGCTTTTGACTTCTGAGCTGTCTCTTCAGCCCAAGGACTATTTTCAAATACTATCTAGTTAGAGGTAAAAAAAAAAATGTAGATTTCGATGAGCAGGACCTGGTAGTACATGCCTATAATCCCAGCATTCAGGGAGGCAGAGGCAGATGGATCTCTGTAAATTCAAGGCCAGCCAGCTCTACAAAGTGAGTCCAGGACAGCCAAGGTTGCATAAAAAAACCATGTCTCAAAAAAAAAGAAGTAAAATTCAAGTGCAAAAAGTACAAAAATTAACATTACAACAATTTTAAGTTAACAAAATACTTCTAAAATTTGCAAGTGTCCATTTGGTTCTTCTAAAAAGCAGACAGCAATGGACAAGCAACAGGAGATTTATTGAAGAATTCTCTACCCCTGCTACAAGACACTGAAAGATGGGAGCAGGATGGATAGTAGAAAGCCCCTAGACAGCAATGTGAGTTTGAAAGCCATAAAAGGGGAGAGGAAATGAGATGATAAAGTGGGAGGAGCCTTGGCTGACTCCACATCATGAAGAAATATGTGGCCAGTGGAAATTTTTCTATTGGGAGAAACTTGTGCTGGTTCTGATGCTCCTGGCCCCTCAGTCTTAAGGGTATCAGGCCTTGGCAGAAATGTGCACTAAGGCCAAATATGTGGCCCCCACAGGCTGTCTGTTGACTCTCCTCAGAGAAGGTTCTCTTGAGGAGAGATGTGAGCATTACAGTGAAATTATTGCCCATACTCCAGAAGACACTTCAGAACTGCTGTTTCAGCTACCTTAAAAAAAAAAAATACTTGCAGATAAAATCTACCAAACTCTTTTTAAGTCACACAGTACCGGCTTTTTCTTCTAAGAGCCAACAAAAAGAAAGTTACTTTGAAAATTAACCTCGCTGGGACTTCAGTATCCATGGAGAGTATATTGTTATTCTGGCAGGGGCGAACTAGATCCACAAAATATCTACATTTGCCTGCTTAGTTTTTTGTTCTGTTTTTTTTTTTTTTTTTTTTTTTTTACCGTAATCCATCTTAAATACCAAAGTAGGCCATGTATGCATTGATAACTTGGGCGTTAATCTTTCTCTTCTCTAAATAGTGTCATGAAAGAGATTGGAATGCTCAATTGGGGGAAAACTGATAGAGGGAAGATAATAACAGCTCATGATTACCATTCCTAAGGTGTAGCCTCTTCTCTAAAAGCCACGGTCTCCGTTAAGTGGAGTCACCTTCAGAGGTTCTAAAACACCGCAGTAGAGGGAAGCCAGATCGTTGTTATTGAATCTCAGCATTTCATCAGAATACATGAAACTTCACTTTGCTACTCTGCTAAAGGGAATCCATGTTTGGTACTCTGAGGCCCTCGGCCAAGTTTCTAATAGCTGAAATCAATGGAACAAGAAGCCCAGCTTTGAAACCAACAGAAACATAGCTGTCGCTTCTTATTTTCTGATTTTGCACATCGTCAGCTATGTGATATGGCCAAAACTGTCATGAAGATAGGATTTACATAATGTATATGAATATTGCAGTGCCAGGTAGATAGCTAAAGTGTCTTTTTTTAAGTAAATGAATAAAAACTGTTCACCCTCATCCTTAGCGATGGCTTCTCCCACTGTACTAGTCTCGAGGCACAGTTTCTTCTATTCTCTAGTGAAGGATATTGGCTATCTATAAGGAAGAGCAGGTGTGGGTCTAGGGTACACATAACATGGGTCAGCAGTAAGGGGAGCCACAGAGGCGCTGGGGACTCCCAGCTTTGTGCATATTGGAAATATGCATACCAACAGAAGTGGCCTTGTGGACTCAAGAGTCTGTTGATATGCTGACCTGTCAGGGGGTGAACAGAAGACAGATTGACTTGAACTAATTAGGCTGAGGCGTTCATTTGCATGTGAAACTCAAGCTTATGGAGTTTGTCTTTTTGTTCCACGCTGGTGCATCTTCTGGGACCCTCTGACACAGCTGTTAAGTAAGATCTTGCATTAAACAGCAAGGTATGTGGTATATTACTGCTGTCTCTCCTGGCACTAGCCCCTCATTGGCAAGGCACTAGTTACCTAGGCGTATCTATCTCTTTAGGTAACTCAGTGCAGTGAGAGAAAAGGAACAAAAAAACAGAGACCTGATATTCTAGCATCTTTTTTCCCATATGCACTAGTAATCTAGTAAAAGGATTTTTTTTTTTACCTAGCAAGTGTTCTTTTATTTGGTTGTGTTTAATTTCAGAAAGTTAAAACCATCTGTTTATGAATAGAGATTTAATTATGAAATAACCTAATTGTTGGGAAATGGAAGGGAAGCATAAATTCATTTTCTACATGAAACAACTCTTAATTATGTTAAATCTAGAAATAATTTTCTTCCTCGGTTAATGATATGAGATATGCTTCTGTGATTTTTATGTCATATTTTGGTATACCTAGAAACAGCATTGATTTGAGCTATAATGCACTAATTTGTTTCTCTTACATAATAAGTGAGGGGAAAACACAAGCGAAATAAATTTTAAAAATTGTATTCCTGAATACTAGCTCCTAATTTTGAATTAGTGCTGATTAATGAATTCTTCTGCTGCAGAGATACACTTGAGAATCTAAGATTTTCTTTGCTGTCTTCTTGTCAGCTATGCAAGTGCTTCCAAAAATGGAAAGGAAGAACCAGAGGTGGGGTTTCCTCTGGTTATTAATTGGCAAGGGACTCAGTAGAGGGGATTCGGACAGTAGATGAGTGATTATAATAAAGAAAAACAGAGTCCTCTTATCTCTGACTGCCAATCATCATTTAACATAGACTTTTCTTTGTAAGAATACACATTACTTCCTGCTGACATCATTCTCCGATAGCCAGGACTCTTCATCTCTGTAAGCTGTGTATTCAGTCTTTGCAAGACAGCATCAGAACTCTGGAGGGATGAAAATAACAAATAGAGATAGATATTTTTTTCTTTTTTCTAATTAAAACTAGAAAAGACAAAACAGTAAGTGAACACAAGGAGCATCACTCACCTGTTGGCCTCACTTAGCTTACAATGAGGCATGATGGATATTTCAGGATGCATTCTTCAACTTCATGAGGCTTTTAGTTACTTCAATTTTTCTAGGGTCTCCTCTATCAGTTCTGATCATGGCCACAAACTTTGTAGGTAATGTTTTAGAATATCTATGACTAAGAATGGTAGGCTAAATTACCCCGTTAAAATGACTTTATCCTTTATGTAAGAAAGTAAGTTCATATATTAAAAAGTTATTGATTTACCGCTAGATGACGTGTATGGTTAGAGTGGAGTTTTTCTTCTAAGCACAAGGTTTATGTCACAGAAAAGCAACACACATTCATAGCAATCTAAAAGTTTGTACATGGCACAAATAATGCATCTTGCTTTAAAAAATGACTTTGAAACATTGAAATGGAGCACAGTTATACAGAGAGATTAGGTAATATCTGTCACCAAAGGTAGGAGGCTGAACAGAACAGAATAAACTCAAGTAAGGAATTTTATTGGCATGTGTCATCCTCCTAGTACTCAGGACAATTGCATTTGCAGTAAGCATCCTTTTCACTTTCATCAATGCATCTACACATAAGATGCCTTGGTACTTGAAGTCCACATCAGATCTCGTGTCCAGTGTACTTATAGCTAGTTCTGAGAACAGAAGTTGGAAAGCAGAACTTTAATAGTTACATGATACAGCATAGAACAAATGACCTTAAGGAACTGAATAGTTACAAAAAGAGAGAAAAAAAAAGAAGTAGATCACCCAGAGAGTTAGACTTTGAGACATAGACTTGAATTTCCTCACAATCTCATTTTAAAGGAATAAAACAAAAAATATTAAAAAGATTTTGAGCACTAAGCAAGAGAGAGGACCCTAAGTAAAATGTCCAATCCCCATCCTGAAAGGCAAAGAGGATGGACATCAGAAGAAGAGGAAAACAGGAAACAAACTAGGAACCTGCCACAGAGGGCCTCTGAAAGCCTCTGCCCTGCAGATTATCAAAGCAGATGCTGAGCCTGATGGCCAACTGTTGGGCAGAGTGAATGGAATTTTATGTAAGAAGTGGGAAATAGTAAGAGCTGGAGAGGACAAGGTCTCCACAAGGAGAGCAACAGAACAAGAAAATTTGAACACAGGGAACTTCCCAGAGACTCATACTCCAACCAAGGACTATTCATGGAGATAACCTAGTACCCCTGCACAGATGTAGCCCATGGCAGTTCAGTGTCCAAGTGGGTTACATAGTATTGGGAAGAGGGACTGCCTCTGACATAATCTGATTGGCCTGCTCTTTGACCACCTCACCCTGAGGGGGGAGCAGCCTTACCAGGCCACAGTAGAGTACAATTCAGCCACTTTTGATGAGAACTGATAGACTAAGATCAGAAAGGAGAGGAGAACCTCCCCTATCAGTGGACTTGAGGAGGGGCATGCATGCAGAAAGGGGAGGGAGGGTGAGATTGGGAGGGGAGGAGGGAAGGGCTTATGGGGGGGATACAAAATGAATAAAGTGTAATTAATAAATAAAAAATAAATAAATAAATCTTTTTGTTAATTTGTAGAAACTCTAAAAAAAGATTTTGAGCAATAAATGTGATTGAAGACACTTGTAAGGTGAAAATAGAATCAAGCATATAGGCAGTCACAACCATTGTGTCAAGCTCCTAGTGAATTAAGTACTTCAGAACAACAACTCAAGTTTGTGGGATCCAGACATTTCTTTCAGTTGTCAGAAAAATATGTCTTTCTTCTAAAGTACAATTGATCTATTTTTACATAATTAACTAGAGATAGAAAGGACATGAAGATGGCTCACTTAAGAAGAAATGTCTAGAGAGTAACTGTAGATGTGGCTGGAGATACACCGACCTGACTTGAATCGATTTGGTGAGAAGGATCTAAGTGTTTAATATCTTTTAAAAGCCTTGATGTAAAGTCTCCAAGTATTTGTATATAGGAGGCTGTCTGGGAGCACTGCCATCTCCTAAGGTTTATATTCTCTAATGCCAACAACTATAATTAAGAATAATACTCAAAGAGGACACCTCAGAGAGCAGGCCATAAACCTTGGAGATCAAATGAACCTTACCAGGTATGAGAGAGTTCCATCTAGGAACTTTTCCTACTTCCAGAATAAGGCATTTCCAATATCTTACCAATGTGATTTTAGAATTTTCGAAGGACTAATTGTGTGTGTGTCTGTGTGTCTTGTGTGCATTCCTTCTCTGATAGAAGAACATAAACGGTTTCTCTGACTTCTTTTATCATTGCACATTGATTGCATTGGGACAAACAAGCTTTCTTTCACATGTGTACCTTCTCTAGATCAAGAAGAGTCACAGAGACCTTATGTAAAATCATACCATCCTAGGCTTTGGACTTTGAGCTTATGCTCATTTTGCAGTGGATTATTGGCTGTCTGTTCTGTGGGTAAATAAACTACATCTTATGAATGAGAATAATAGTAACTAAATTTGGCATCCAGAAAGACAGAACAGTACACACTAGTGATGTTTGTGAAAATGCTCTCTCCAGCATCTAACAACACCAGGGTGACATATTTTTCATTCATCATGATGCATGATACTTGATAACATCTTTTGCCTGATGATAGGTTAGCAGAAGTAGCATGTGTGAGCTCATGATCCACACTTGGTGGTCTTTCTACACTCTTTCCTCACTGCTGTTCTGATTGTGGAAGTCCACAATGAAATGTAATTGAAAGTCAGTTTGGTTCCCTGAGTGCTGTGAACTGATTGGTTTATAATTCAACTATCAAATCATTATTCTTTGGTGTACCCTTATTTGGATTGTGAATTACTTAAGCTTGCATGGGGGCCTACTATTGGGTCTTGATATGATATGGGACATTTCCAAAGACAGATATCAGAGTTTGATTTTATTCTTCACAACAAGAAAAAAATCATGGGCAAACTCAGTGCGTTGTCTTCACCAAAACCTAAGTTTACTACCCTGATCTGAAAATTCTACTTTTTCTATCTACGGTATTTTGTTGTTGCGATCTGGGCTAATATTCTTAAGAGAATACATTGAGGAAATTCCCTGTCATCCCATGCTAGGTGTACATGGTGAATAGAAAGTGTATAAAATATCCCCATTGTGATAAGCCACATTGTGATAAGCTATCAAATTGGCTTTGATGTTTTGAATACCCCCACAGACACTCCATAATTTATTCTCAGTCTATCTTACTTTAATAGTGCATGCAAATATCACGAAAGCACACATAACAGTACAGTTTACCTGCTGCCCATTCTAAAAGGCCAGGAGTATCTTTGATTTCTTTCTATTCCCCTCTTCTCACAACAAATTTGTCAATAAGTTTGGCTAACTGCCCTCTAAGAATGCTTTGAATTCATCAGTTTTATCTATCTCCATACCTCACAGTTAGAACACGGCCAGTAGTTTTGTTATTGTTTTTGTTTGTTTGTTGTTGAGACAGGGTTTTTCTGTGTAGCTTTGGGTGTCCTGGATTCGCCTTGTAGACAAATCTGGCTTCTAACTCACAGAGCTCCTCCTGCCTCTGCCTCCCTGACTGCTGGGGTTACAGGAGTGTGCCAGGATGCCCAGCTTGCCAGGAGTTTTTGCGCGGAGTATTGTAGCACTTTCTATCTTGCCTGTGTTTTTCCTAGTGTGTTTCCTACAGACAACTGAGAACCCTATGTAAAGTTTAGGCATCAGAGAAGTATTTTTATTATTATGGTAAAAAAAAACTTAAATAACTTTCTCTTATAATTTTTAAAGTACAGTTTGGTGTGAAAAATCTACTTCATCTACCCTGTCTCTTGTCACTCTCTTCTTCACTTAAATTCATCACAATTTTCCCTTTATCTATTTTTTTTAATGCGCCAAGATATTTTTGTTCTGTGTGTTTGAGGTTATAAGAATACAAAGAATGGTATTAATAATGTTAATAACTGAATTTATTAATTATTTACAATGTATGATGCACATACAATACATGTGATAAATAATATATAATAAACATATATATAATAAACAATATATAAACAATAGACAAATATATAATAAATAAACATAGTGTGTTTATTAGTTATTTCATAGCTGTATTGAAATGTAGATTATTACTGTGTACATTGAATAAGTGAAAAAATTAAGGTATAAAAGAATGACCAAAATCATTCCCTAGTAATTATCATTATGAGTAAAGTTTTTCTTTCTGTGTTCTGTTTCAAGGTACGATGATTTTTTCCTCATTGGTTAGTGTCATTTTTTTTTTTATTTCCTATATTGAAAATTTCACCTTAAGCATCATTCTGAGAGAAACAGTTATGTACATCTCTCTAGCTCTTAGATCCTATCATTACAGCTTTTTAACTTTAGACTGTACATCACCATTTGAAAGTACATATCTATTATTGATTTACTTTCTAGCTGAAATATTAGTACTCTTTTTTGATTAGGGTTGGAGAGCAGATATTTTTGGGCACATTCAGCCACATGCTGTCTCTTGAAACTGTTCAACTCAGTTAGCATAAGGGAACAAACATGAGTATGTTCCAATAACATTTTTAAAAGAAAGAAAGAAAGAAATATAGCTACTGGGTTGGAATTTACCAAAAGAGTCATTTTTGTTAATTCATTTAGTGGCATAAATCTTGGGAATCACCTGTGCTTTCTCATGCTGTTGCAGTGCCCTATAGAGAGCATGCACATAATATTTATTTAGAATACATCTATTGATTGAATGAGGGGCAGCTTCCTGTAGAGTCAGTAGGAGTGGCATCTTACTCTCCTATAAAGGACACAATCCATCACAATATGGAGTAACAAGGGAGTTACAAAAATAAATAGACCTTGTTCCCATTTGTCCAATACATCCCCTTTCAATACATTTTAACTTGGCCTAAATCATAATTTTCTTTCGATCAGCTACTTTTATCTTGTTTTGTAAGATCACCCTTGATCCTGTCTAACTGAAGGACAGAAATTGCTTTTGTGATTCACAAGAAGTCATTTAATTTTTGTCTCAAACTTTATAAGGCAATATTTTAAAGACCCACAACCAAATAATTCTTTAAATGTTTGTCCTGTACATCTGTCATAGTAGCCATTCAAGAATGATGTTTAACTATTTTCAGCTACCTAATGACATCTACTATCATCCTGGATCACAAACAAAGTTCAACTATAACAACAATAACATGATATTTGTTCTTTTGAATCTGAATCTTGGCACAAAAGTCTCATGAATTGAGATGTTGGACCCCTTGTTATGATAGGAAAATAAGCTGTTTTACAGTGAATTAAGACCAAACAAGTAATAACAGTAAAGAGAGTGATAAAGTGGAGCTGGGCAGATTGCTTGCCATGCAAGAGTAAGACCTGAGCTCACATTCCCAGAACTCATGTAAAAATATAGGCAGAGTTGAGTGTGCCCGCACACCCAGCACTGAGGCAGAGCTAGACAGGCGAACCCCATTGGCTGGCTGCTCAACCAGTCTAGCCAACCAGTGAGCTCCAGCTTTAATGAAAGACCTTATTTAGAAAAAGATAAGGTAGAGTAAGACACTTGATGCTGTCCTGTGGTCTGCATAAGCTCATGCATGAGGGTGAAGCTGCACGTACAGACAGACACCCCCCCACACACACACACTCACACAGACACAAAGAAGAGGGGGAAATCATGTTAATGTAGAATATTTCATGTCTGAACACATATATTTGCTATGAGGGTTCTGTCATTGGAAGCTTGGTCTTACAATACCAAGACCAAGAAAGAATTGGTGCAGCTTGGTGATTTTAAAAGGTTGTAAATTTCTGTTCCTGTGACTATTATAGATAAAACATTATATTTATGAAAATACATTTTCTGTGAAAGTTCAGTTGACTTTTCAGTATCTCTCTAAACTTTCCTTTTCATTTTCTCACCTTGTGAGGGCATGCTTGCATGGTCTTTTCTAAGACATAGACCTTTCGTGTACACACTTGCCTCTAACCCCTCTGAACATAGTAGAATCAAAGTAACCTACTTTTGAACCTGGTTCTCACGTCCATACTGTGATATTTTCCATTTGCTTGAGAAGGGAATTAGCCCTGTGGGGGAAAATGACTCAAAAAAGCCTTTAAACACTTGCTCCCTAAAATTTGCTCAGAAAAGTTCCAATTTTGTGACTGGTGGCTTTTCATCAACGTACTCCAGCAGAGAGCTGTACACAGGGGTCCTTGGTAAGATAGGATGATGTTCTATCGTCAAATATGTCTTGATAGCAAGGCAGGATGATTTACCAATATACTAAATAAAACTTATGCAAGAGCTGTTCAGAGGGTTTGCTTAATAACTATCAGTTTACTGCTAGTGTTACCTAAGACACTAAACTCTACACTTGAGGAAAGTTCCTCTCCCATTAAGGGGAACATACCTTGTTTCAAGGTCATTTTATTTACCTGTTTAGTTCAACAAATACTATATCTGTTAGAGTAAAGCCCTGGCTTCATTATTTATGTTGGCACATAATATAAACTTGTCTGTAGTTTTCTGAAGCCCCCTAATAGATCATAGGTCAAATGCTTTATCTGATGTATAAATAGCACTCATCATCCTTTGAATTTCCAACAGTGCTTTTAGAAATAGAAAACAGTTGTGTCTGTGTGTTGCTTTCCAGTGTTCATCTGTGTAAAATTAGTTTGTACTATTAAAAGATAAAAGCAAGATAAATGAAAGTGAATTTTGTTGACTTGTTTTAATTGAAAAATTAAAAGCTATAGCCACTTTGCTTCATTACAAAACTCAGGCCCTCTGTTTTTGCCTTCATGATATTCCTTTCTTATGAGTATTCCATGTTAAAAAAATAAAATGAAATTAAAGGTTTGTATGTGCATGTTTTCCATGTGCTAAACTTGTACAGAGCCTGAGTCATCTATCACCATGTAGCAAGGCAATAGAATCTTTTGCTTTAGAGTCTCACTGAAAGGTTTTCTATATGAATCTCAGACTTGAAGATCAGCTGAATCCCAGCTAATTCTATAGTTCAGATGGTGGCTCAATTATGTGTGTCTTCTTTCTAAGGTCAACATTAATTACTTCCTTGCTGGACCATGTGGATTCTTCTTTTTTATAGTATTTGTCTCTTCTAGGACATGGCACATATTTCATTGTGTTTTGTATTTTTTTTTAAATCATTCCATGGAGCTATTCTACATGGCAGAACTTCTGGATCTTTGTTGGGATCACTCATGAAGAACTAGAAAGAAATTAATGTTTGGGAAGGTCTATATTCTAGATATCTTGAGTCACCTGAGGTATGGACATAATGTTGGAATCTTTAAAGTGTTCCTTTAAAAAGCTTTATGGAGGATGAGAGAAAGTACCATTTTCTTAGTTCAATTTTTCTGTCTTGTTCTCTTGCTAAAAATGAATGCATGGACAGGTAATTTATAAAGAATAGAGATATATTTTATTTATAGTTCAAGAAACTAGAAAATTTAGGATCATCTGGGGAGGGCAATCCTGTCATATGACAATATGATGGATGGCATCACATGGCAAGATAAAAAGACAGGGGAGCTTGGGTTTCTCTCCCTCTTCTTGGTAAGACTCTGATATATGGGATTTATTAGAATGGTTTACAAGCTGTGGTTCAGCTAGTCTAACAATTGCTGTCTACCAACAGAAAGTCCAAGAATCCAGTAGCTAGCTGTTCAGTCTCGAAGGCTGCATGTGTTACCTGGTCTTCAGTGTATGTCAGAATCTCAAAGAAGCAGACCAATGCCAGTGAAGGAATGAACTTTCTGGTGAGAGTGAGAGCAAGTAGGCACACACACACACACACACACACACACACACACACACGCACACGCACGTGCACAGAAAGAGAGAAAGAAAGAGAGAGAGAGAGAGAGAGAGAGAGAGAGAGAGAGAGAGAGAGAGAGAGATTGAATCAGCTTTCTTCTTTCATGTCTTTTAAATAGGTTGCCGGGAAAAATGTGTGGCCATGTTCTTTACATAGGGGTCAGCAGAATGTGTGGCCCAGATTGAAGGTGGATCTTCCCACCTCAAAAGATCTGGATTAAAGGTGTGCCTTCCCACCTCAAGGATCCAGATTAAAAGAACGTCTTTCCACTTAAAATGTTTTAATTGAGGGGAAAAATATCCCTCACAAGTGTGCCCAGTCATTTAGGTTTTAGTTCAAGATGTAGTCAAGTTGACAACCAATAATAAACCCCATAAACACTCCATCCTCATGACCTTATGTAATTTTAATTACATTCCACAGAGTTCAGTTCCAAATTTCATTAACATATAGATTCAGTGATTGGCACACGTTAACATTAAGATATAGTATGTATCTACCTGCTTCCTTCAAAGTGGAATGTAGGCTTTGACTAGGAAGACTTGCTGGAAATGACTATCATTGTTTCTGAAAAGGTGAAAAGGAATGAACAGGAAACAAATGTTATTTGGCATCAGGAATGAAAGACTGTACAACATACGCAAATTTCCCAACATACTACCTGGTTGTTTTTGTTTTCCATGAGAAGTAGGAATTCTACTTCCTGTAACCTAGACAGTTACAATGACTCCTTCCCGCACTGGTTATGTTGAATGTATTTTTGATTTCCAGTGAAGCAATTGACCCTTGGAGGAATTTGATTCAAATGTGTCACAGAGTGGGAAAGTCACAGAATTAGACATGGAACGTGCTCCACCTGTCTGTCTGTAGGCAGCACCGGCATCAAGATGATGAAGGCAGCTTTCGGGGATGTTGAGGAAGGTGCATGGACCTTACGAGAGACCTTGTACAGCTGTTTGGTGCTTCAGGGCAGAGTGCAAGTGCCTTTAGTCATGATCTACCCACCCATCTGTACATCACATCCTATCTACGCTATATTATTCCTTTTAGTCTATGCCACTTCATATCTAATAAGTGAATAATTACTCACTTACTGATTATTTTAAAATTGATATAACTATATTTCTCATGAGTGCACACTGATTACACCTACATTTTCTGGGACACAGTGAAATAGTCTACAACTATTAGAGTAATAGGCTATCTAAAGACAAGGCAGAGGTTCCTCAGGAGTCGCTGTGCTGTGGTCCACACCACAACACCCTGACTTTGGAGCCTGAATAGACTTTCATGAGGGCTGACTTTTGAAACAGACCTAGCATAGAGGTCAGGGTGGGTGGGGTGGGAAGCACATTTCAATCATTATTGCCATGGAAACAACATTTGTTTGGAGGACTACACTTGTTTTATTCCTAGTAACAGTTGCAGGTTACCCTGAGCTAGTATTGTCGTATGGCTCATAATTAACCAAGGGGTAGACTTTAAGAAGACGTGACTCATTAAATAGAAATCTCTCTGTTGTTGTCTGACAGGCTGGGTTAGACTGAAGGTGTAGAAAATAAACGCTTGACTCTTGATACAGGAAACTAAGACTATGACTTTACAAAAAGACATCTAACTCTACCTAAGCAAGAGCATATACTTACAAATAGGTTGCTATATCATGGTTCTTTTTCCTATTTTTTATTTTAATTTTTATTAATTACACTTTATTCACTATGCATTCCCCGTTAGCCCCCTCCTTCATCCCTTCCCAATCCTATCCTCCCTCCCACTTCTCCACTCATGCCCCTCCCCAAATCCACTGATAGGGGAGGTCTTCCTCTCTTTCCTTCTGATCCTAATCTATCAGGTCTCATCAGCATTGTCTTCCTCTGTGGCCTGGTAAGGCTGCTCTCCCCTTAGGGAGAGGTGATCAAAGAACAGGTCAATCAGTTCATGTCAGAGACAGTCCGTGTTCCCATTACTATGGAACTCACTTGGACACTGAACTGCCATGGGCTGCATCTATGCAGGGGTTCTAGGTTATCTCCATGAATGGTCCTTGGTTGGAGTATTATGGTTCTGGCTTTCAACAATTTCAAGATAAATTCAATTTTTTTCCCTGTGAGGATTTCATCAGATGTTCAAAAGGAAAATAAAAAAGAAGTATTCTATCTAAGGGAATAAGCTTCACAAATTTGAAAAAAAAAATTCCAACAGAACAAAATACAAACATAAGCTTTGAATTTCAATATAGGAAAGAAATGAAGTTTAAAAGTGTCTTATAATGATCATATTATCAAACAGCTGAAGTGTGGCAGGGGAATGGCATAACAGGAGATTTTATTTATTCATTTAGAGGTATTTGGTCTCATTGGTTTGTACTCCAAGAATGCCAATCAAGAGGAACAAATTTCTCATCTGTTTTCCTGCTAATAAAAATAATTGGTAACTGATTGCATAGAGATATTGTCTTTTGTTTCTGACCTGTTTGCTCCAATAACTTGGTCATTTCTTGCCAATGACCGGAACAGGGCACATTTTTTGTAGGGAGTGCTCCTTTACACAGAGAACACCCTTCCCAGGCATCTTGAAATGTTTCCCATTTGCAAAACAAAATGACCTTATGAGACAGGCATGTGGAAAGTAGAAGCAGTTATTTTTTTTCTTTTTTTCTTTTTATTTTTAATTATACTTTATTTACTTTGTATCCCCCTCTAATTCCCACCCTCCTCCCCTCCCAATTCTTCCCTTCCTCCTCCTTCTCCACACACTCCCCTCCCCAAGTCCACTGGTAGAGGAGGGTTTCTTTTTCTTCCTTCTGATCCTAGTCTATTAGGTCTCATCAGGAGTGGATGCATTGTAGAAGCAGTATTTTTAAACTAGCTTTTAACAACATAATCAGTCACTTGGCTGGAGCACTTACCAACTACATGTGAATTTCTTTGGTTTCTAATATATTTTCCTGTTGTAGTACAATATTCAATACCAAATGAACTTTGGACATCAGAACTTAAGTTTATGAGAAGTCTAACCTGTCCACTGCTTGGGAAGGAGATGGTAGCAATTGTCTGGTACATCTAAGATGTGTACTCCTGGGGTTTTACTTTCACTGGAAAGATAACTTGTTTTTTCCTGATTTTGAAAGTAGATAATGAGATTTTGGAGAACAGTGGATTACACCAACACTAGATCTTACTATAGATTGTTCTGATAGGGCTTAAAGACTAAAGATCACAGTGTAACTGTGTGTGTAATGCTTCTCCAGAAGGGAGTGTCTAGAAGGTAAAGATAGTAATGAGAACATGATTCAAAATTGAAGACATAGTTTGAAGTCATTCTTGACCCTTTAGTTTCTAATTGCAATCAATAGGTAATAGTCTGATTCTAATGTCATTGCAGGTTCCATTATGCTTGCTGTGGTCTTGTGTTTTACCCTTTAAAATAACACATGTGAAAGAGATCAAGGGGATCCAAATTGGAAAGGAAGAAGTCAAAGTATCACTATTTGCAGATGATACGATAGTACACCTGAGTGACCCCACAAATTCTACTAGAGAGTTCCTATAGCTGATAAACACCTTCAGCAAAGTGGCTGGATACAAAATTAACTCAAAAACATCAGTAGCCCTCCTGTATACAAAAGACAAATGGGCTAAGAAAGAAATTAGGGAAACAACACTCTTCACAGTAGCCACAAATAACATAAAGTACCTTGGTGTGACTCTAACCAAGCAAGTCAAAAACTTGTATGAAAAAAAATCTTCCAGTCTCTGAAGAAAGAAATAGAAGAAGATATCAGAAGATTGAAAGACCTCCCATGCTCATTGCTTGGCAGGATTAACATAGTAAAAATGGTCATCAATTGATTCAATGTAATTCTCATCAAATTACCAACACACTTCTTTACAGACTGTGAAAAAAAAATCCGCAACTGCATATGGAATAACAAGAAACCCAGAAAAAGTCTAAAACAATCCTCTATAATAATAGATCTTCTGGAGGTAACTTCATCCCTGATCTCAAGCTGTATTATAGAGCAACAATAATAAAAACTGCATGTTGCTGACAGAGAAACAGAATGGTGGCCCAATGGAATCAAATAGAAGACCCTGAAATAAATCCACACACTTATGGACACCTGATTTTCGACAAAGATGCCAAAACCATACAATAGAAAAAAGATAGCATCTTCAATAAATGGCGCTGGTCTAACTGGATGTCTATATGTAGAAAAATACAAATAGATCCATACCTATCACCTTGCACAAAACTAAAGCCCAAGTGGATCAAAGACTTCAATATAAAACCAGACACACTAAACCAGTTAAAAGAAAAAGTGAGAAAGAGCCTAGAACTCACTGGCACAGGAGACAACTTCCTGAACAGAATACCAACAACACAGGCTCTAAGAGCAACAATTAATAAATGAAACCTGATGACACTGAAAAGGTTCTATAAAGCAAAGGACACTGTTTTCAGAACAAAATGACAGCCTACAGATTGGGAAAGGATCTTCACCAACCCTATATCTGACAAAGGGCTAACATCCAGAATATATAAAGAACTCAAGAAGTTAAACAGCAACAAATCAAATTATCCAATTAAAAAATGGTATAAAGTTAAACAGAATTCTCGATAGTAGAATATCAAATGGCAGAGAAATACTTAAAGAAATGCTCAATATCCTTAGCTATCAGGGAAATGCAAATTAAAACTACCCTGAGATTCCACCTTACACCCATCAGAATGGCCAAGATCAAACTCAGTGACAACACATGCTAGAGAGGTTGTGAAGAAAGGGGACCCTCTTTCATTGCTGGTGGGAATATAAACTTATACAAACACTTTGGAAATCAATCTGGTGCTTTCTCAGACAATTAAGAATAGTGCTTTCTCAAGATCCAGCTATACCACTCCTAGGCATATTTCTAAAATATGCTCAAGTATACAACAAGGACATTTGCTCAACCATGTTTGTACCAGGTTTATTTGTAATAGCCAGAAGCTGGAAACAACCCAGATGCCCCTCAATGAGGAACGGATACAGAAATTGTTGTACATTTATACAATGGAATACTACTCAGCAATTAAAAACAAGGAAATAATGAAATTTGCAGGCAAATGGTGGGAACTAGAAAAGATCATCTTCAGTGGGGTATCCCAAGAGCAGAAAGACACACATGGTATATACTCACTTATAAGTGAATATTAGACCTATAATATAGTATAAACATACTAAAGAAACTATACACCTAAGGAAGCTAATCAAAAAGGAGGACTCTGGTAAGATGCTCAATTCTCATTCAGAAAGGCAAATGGGATGGACATTGGAAGAAGGAGAAAACAGGGAACAGGACAGGAGCCTACCACAAGGGGACTCTGAAAGACTACTCTGCAGGGTATCAAAGCAGAGGCTGAGACTTGTAGCCAAACTTTGGGCAGAGTACAAGGAATCTTATTGAAAAATGAGAGAGATAAAATGATGTGGAGGGTACAGGACCTCCACAAGGAGAGAAAAAAATCTGGATATAGGGGCCCTTTCTGAGACTGATACTCCAACCAAGAACAATTCATGGAGATAACCTAGAACCCCTGTACAGATGTAGCCCGTGGTAGTTCAGTGTCCAAGTAGGTTCCCTAGTAATGGGCACAGGGACTGTCTCTGGCATCAACTCAGTGGCTGGCTCTTTGCTCACCTGCCCCTGAGAAGGGAGCAGCCTAACCAGGCCACAGAAGAAGTCAATGCATCCAGTCCTGATGAGACCTGATAAACTAGGATCAAAGGGAAGGGGTGGAGGACCTCCTATATCAGTGGACTTGGGAGGGGCATGCAATGAGATGAGGCAGGGAATGTGGGATTTGGAGGGGATTAAGAAGGGGGCTACAGCTGAGATACAAAGTAAATAAACTGTAATTAATAAAACAATAAATAATTAAAAATATAAAAAAGTAAAAAATAAAACATAATAATAATACATGTGCTTCCAGTATAGAAAGAGCTTAAAACCTTCATGCCAATGCTTCATGTCAGTTGCATGGGTCTAAACAATTATTTGAAATTCAAATGTCATTTTGTTGAAATTTTCTTGCTAATTAAAGACAAATAATAATTTTATTTATTCTTTAAAATTACAAATGTGTTACAAGATATTTGATCACACTGTGAACCCCAAATTTTATTGTTTTCTGGGGAAAAAAGAAACCTGTTTCCAACGGAACCCTAGGTCAAGAGGTAGAGAGCAAGCAACCAGTTGACAGGAAGTAAACATAGGAAAATCTTGGAGAGAAAGAGGAAGTCAGGGGGATGGACAGTGATATGCACAGGAAATAGAAGTGAGGAACATTGAGTTTTTTGAAACAATGTGGAGAAGATGGATTCTGTTTTTTTTGGACATCAGTTGAGAAGGAAGGTCAACTAGGTTCTTTCTCTCCCTCTCTGAACTAGCCTCTGGTTCCCAAGTGTTTATTGGTAAAATTGAATGTTTAAGATTTTGTTTAAAACAACACAAATGTATTATATACCTAAAGCAAAAATATTCAAACAGTACATTTGTATAAAAAAGAAAAGTAAGTAACATTTTAATGGGGACCTGGGAATTGAGATTCATCTAGGAAATTTTATCCTAGAGATGAAGACGGACTACTAGCAAAAGCCCTGCAGCAAGAGGAAAGGCTTATCTCCTAAAAGACTGCCCATGTGTGCATGTTTTCTGAGTTTAGATGTTTAAACACACACACAAACATATGTTTCATGCTATGAAACTACATAAGGACAGACCACATTTTTGTTTTTCCACCATTGGAATAAATTTGGCAAACATTGCAATAATTTTGATTTTCCAATTCTCTCTATATATCATGTCACTTTCTGTTAACATAGACAATAATTCTAACCCAGAGGCAGGGCTTATAGTCAGGTGTCTGTTAGCAACTTCTCCACTCCAGCCTCTGTTCCCTGGATTTAGAAGTAATCATTGTGCATGGTGTGATGTGTATCTTTCCATATCCTTCTTAAATTGTCCCAGCACTCTACATATAAAGCCGAAAATTTTTTTAAATTTTTCATTTAACTTTTATTAATTATACTTTATTCCTTTTGTATCCCCCCATAAGCCCTTCCCTCCTCCCCTCCCGGTCCCCCCTCCCCCCCTTTCTGCATGCATGCCTCTCCCCAAGTACACTGATAGGGGAGGTCCTCCTATCCTTCTTTCTGATCTTTTGTTGTTGTTGTTGTTGTTCTTCTTCTCAATGCAGTTTATTCAGGGAACCTTGAACAATCTTCTGACCCTGGGGAAAGCCAGCCCACAGCTTAAAATAGCCTCTGGGTAGCCAACCCCAGTGTGCCTCATGGGCAATGCAGATAGGTCAACATACATGGAAGCAAGCCAGATCCTCAGCCTTAGCCAAATATGGAGTTGTTTGTGACAGAGAGCACTCACCATCGGGAAGGTAGAAGGCGGAAAACAGCTCCATCTTTAAGGTACGGCATTACGGAGCTCTCTACAGTTCCCCCTTTTTGTTTTAGACGCATCAGGCAAGAGTAGAGGTCTGATCTCTGATATTAGAAATAAATTGGGACTTTGTACCGATGTTCATTTAGGTGTCATCCACCCAAAGAGCATCAGACCCGTCTGATACCTTTTTCTCAGAGGCGGGACCTGGGGCATCAACCTGCATGCAATCAGACATGCTCTTCTCTGGGTCGAAAGGGGCTGGCCCTGAGTGCAGTGCTTAGCCTCGCATCCTGAGCGTAACATTTTAGCTTTTTATGGTAGCCAACCATGCTTGGGGAGAATGTCCTGCTTCAATGGCTGTAAAGGCCTGACTGATCATGGCTGCATTACGCTGTTGTGAGACTCTAATCTTGCATATACACCACAGGCAAACCAAGGAGACCAACACCAGAAGGCCTGCTAATGCTCCCATGCCCGCCCATTCCTTCAGATGATTCATGGCTGCAGCAATCCATGATGATAATCCTGTGGCTAGTCCTGCATCCACTCTGGTAGAATTTGCCGTAACAATGGCCACTCTCAGCTGCTCCTTCATAGTATCGAATTCTTCAGTCCAATTACCTAAAATATAGCTAGACAATTGTTTAGACAGATTTGCAGCACAGGAAAAATTTTCATATTGTATGCTAGTGACACAAAGTCCAGCATATTTCCATTGACAGCCAGGTTGAGCAATTTGCCATAGGGTATCAATTTGCTCCTGCACGAGCTCAATCCTCTGATTGAACACCATCAAGTCTCCTTTTAGTTGAGCATTAATTCCTTTTTGTACAACTAAGGCATGAGCTACATTGGGTAAAAGATTATTTAGGGTCTGAGCAGTCTGCCCAGTATGACTCATGGCTAATGCCGTGGTGGTAGCTCCAACAGCCGCCAATGAGATGGCAGTAACAATGGCGGCTGTAATTTCAAGATCCCTTTTCTGTCTGAAGAGAGTCATAGCGTGAGGGGCATCAACAGGCATAGGCACCCAGGGAGGCATGTGAGTAACCAGGGCATACCTAAATTCATTAGCATTCCGGCATTGGGCAGAAAAGCAAGTATCATTACCACAATTACTTGTCTCTATCTGGCTAACAATGAATAAAAAATTTTAATTGCCTACCCAATATATAGTTTTTTTTACTGTCATTCTAGAATATATTTTAGTAAATACCTGCATGTACATTAAGTCACTCGATTTCTACCCAACAGGATCAAAGTTCCTCAACCTTTATTACATCAGACTTGAAGCCCAGAATCTCCAAACTATGGACAACCCTTTCTGTTCCATAAATTCTGTAGTTACACATTATTATCAAAAATATTTCCTGCATTTTAAGAGATTGGAACTTTTGCTGTACCTCACAGACTGTTAATAATAAATTTTAAGGCCACTTAAGATTTAAAACTACTGTCCTACTGGGTAGATAGCCAGTTTGTTTAAATTGCCTTTAAGAGAACAATGTAACAAACAATCTTACTTGTTTTGGATTTCCCAACCTAAAGATACCCATGGCTACAGTCTTACACTATGTACTCCTCCACGGCTCTGACCTAGGATTAATAAATGTGTGTATTTATGTTACAATGACAAATGCTGAAAACAGCAAACAGGTTGCAAGCAGCCTTGTAAAA
This sequence comes from Meriones unguiculatus, assembly GCF_030254825.1. NCBI lineage: Eukaryota > Metazoa > Chordata > Mammalia > Rodentia > Muridae > Meriones > Meriones unguiculatus. Next base: position 80,100,163 of record NC_083354.1, read on the forward strand.
CATCCACCATAAATGTTTGGTAAAACATGGATGTATGCTGATAAGTCTTTTTGGAGTGATGTAATCAAATTTCAGAAAGTCGTTCAGGCATTTTAAGTCAGACCCGTAATGGGCTTGAGTGAGCAAGGGAAGGAAAACAAGCTTGAGGTTTCCTTGTGGTATATGGTAACAGTCTCCTGCTGGTGTCCTTTGGATGACAGAGTTGCTTCTTTATCACCCTGGCCCCATATGAAGCAGGAGAGGAAGAGCGAGGCACAAGAAGAAACGTTAGCAGTAAACCGCCAAAACACGGAGCTGGGCTCTGTTACAAATACCATAGTAAGTTTTGAAACTGAGATGGGAAAGTCTTCTAAATTTAGTTTTTTTAGAAATAGTTTTCAAAATTATTCTAGTCTTCTTACGCTAGATTAATTGATATGGGAGGAGGGAGAGAAGGACATCACTGAGTATGATGGAGCCTTTCTCAGCTCAGATGACCTAGCCCAGAATCCCTGACAGCCAGTAGCTACAAAAGCCACTATGGACCAGTGGCTTCTGCTTCCAGGTTCTCAGTTTTGTGAACATGAAGAATCAATTTCATAGGCAATGAGTGGGAGGGTATTTTTAAGAAATGAACTCTAACATAAAAGATAGTTTATTAGAAACCTTGAAAGCAGATAGCAGAAGGATGCTACAAAAGGATGCTATAAAAGTTCCTGTTCTAGGGGTTATTAAAACTGACTTGGTTAAAGCATGGGAGTGAGCCATTCAGTTCAGTTGGTCCACCCAAGAGACGCTCATGTGACTTTCCATCAAAAGGTCAATAAAGGATATGATCACTCACAGTTTCCAGGCTACTCTGCTCATTTAAATTGCTATGTAAGGAGAGGAGAAGGATACAAATGAGGAACCAGAACACAAACCATAGCTTCTCACCATTTTTTTCTGGCGTCTGGCCAAGACACAACTGTTGACAGAGCCAATGACATTTCTTCTTCTGGCCAAGGCAGATCTATTAGACATACACACAAGGTAGAATTGCTTACTTTCAAGACCTCCAATCCTAACCTTCCCCCCTACTTTCAAATTCTTGTTCTCTTGAACAGAGCATAGTATTGAGTTTATTTGTTTCCTAAATAAGTGCTGAAATTTTCTACTGTGCAGCATAGCAAAGGAGAAACTGCTGTTTCTTTAAGAACTAGACAATTCTTTTGTAAAATTGTCAATGTCTGATGCTTTTATAAAATATATTTATTAATTTTTTTCTTAATTGCCTTCTCAATTTAACCTGTAGTTTGGCTTATTAATATTTTTATTCTTTTTGAATCATTATTGAAAAATTATAATTGCAATAGATATTATTCTTTATGTTTTCAAATTTATTATATAAATACATCGCCTAACTTTATTTCAGTTTTTTCATATGTAAAATGGTTAAGCATGTGTCAAAATACATTCATTTTGATATAAATTAGTAATATAGTCTAAGGACTTGGGACAGTAAGCACATAACAAGCATAAAATGTTAACATTGCTAATGAATACAGGCCTTATAAATCTGTATCTCAAGATTTGCTTTTAATACTGTAACTTGTTTATTATAGAATGTTTTATTAAGGATGAAATTTTGTTTTCTTTCTTTCTTTCTTTCTTTCTTTGTTTCTTTCCTGCCTTCCTTCCTTCTTTCTTTTTTCTTTTTTTTTCCTTCCTTCTTTCTTAATTCTATTTCTACCAGTCACTTACAGTATTGGTATTTCATGAGAATCATTTTGTTTTAATTTCTAAGAAATCTCATTTTTACTAATATGAGCTTTTTATTTATGTATGTCATCTTATTTGCTTCCTTGTTTTCTAATTTTTCAAATACTTATTTTCAAATATTTATTAAATGATAAATAAGCATTTATCTTCATATTTCTGTCCATGTCTAGAATTCTTCTTCTTCTTCCTTATTCTTATTATTTCTTGGATAATTTATATCTGTTCTGGTTATCACTTTTAATTTAGGTCGTTTAAGGGAAGTGAAAGGAAGCTTTCATGTTTCTTCTGGCATTTCTTGGTTGTTTTTTTTTCATTCACATACTGGAAATTTTGTTGCATTTTGATACTAGAGACAGAAAGACAATGAAAAGGTTAAAATATAAGTTTCAGAAAAACTCTCATAGCAACAAGAAAGCATAATAAAACAAAAACTTAAAACACAATCTTTTCTAATATCATTGTGCCATAATCAATACCAAAGAGCCAACCAGTAAGTACCATTTTGTATTTCTTGATCAGGAAATACAATGTTTACATATCAAATTCTAAAGAATATAGTACTCCTTAAATTTTGTGTTTCATTAACATGGACAATCATGTGATTGATTGGAAAGGCACAGAACTCTTCTTTTGCACAAGGAGACTCCTCTCGTCACTTTCTTAGACCCACATGTTGTATATTTTACCTGATTTGCAATTGCGAATTCGTTCTTGGCACCTTTGAGAGTACAATCTTATCCCAACATTTTGCTTATTTTTCCAACACAGAAATGTTTTTCTCAAGAATCTGGCATTCGTACCTTTGAGAAGTACCCATCAATGAGCTCGACGTGCTTGTCTTCTGGCCTTTATGCAGAGCACAAAGCTAACTTAGATGAGTGCCAGTTAGCAAGCACAGATGGCTCGATCACCTTGACCAACCACCTACCTTGTCACCAGCACCGTTTTTTTTTTTTTTTAAAATCAATCCCTCTCACTATTTCAATAAGTTTGAGTAATGACTTCATGGGCATTTTAACAAGTGTCATGAGATCAATGAGCTTGAAATTTAGTAGAAAGACAACTTAGGAATTTCTATGTAGAGGATAAGGAGATTATAGAACACTTGCTGTGAGGACATTGAAAATTACAAGAACATCAGTATTGTCATATTTGTAGAAAACATTGTTTTGGAGCACAGGATAATGTATATACATATAACAATTTGTATGGGTGTTACTATTATGCCAAAAAGTTGAATTTGTTCTTCACATAATGATAAAAATTACATTTCATGATAATAATTCTGTGAAATATTCACTTGGCAATAAAGATTGTCTGTTTAGCTCCAGGTTTCCGCTCAGCTTAGTAGGTTATCAGGAGACAGTACACTGGGGTTGAGAAAAGAGATGAAGTTCTTATCTTTTATAGGATGCCAGAGGGGGCTCACACAACAATTGCCTTGTGATTTTCAATCCTAGTCTACTCAGTATCAACATTTATATAAGCATTTGTGTTTTTGTATTTTCTTATTAACTCTGCAGTAACAGGATCATGTGTTTCATGTTATTAATATTTTGGACCTTATTTTGAGAGTTACGCCAGGGTTTAACTGCACCATCAAGCACATGCTACAAAGGTTAGAGTGTGGAATTTAAATGCATACTGTATGCGGATGATGAATAGTGAACATCCTCAGATAACTATAGCAAGCCTCAGTAACCTCCTCCCTGGTCCACCTGCCTCTATGCCTAAGTCTCTCCTCGAAAGCAGAAGCCAGGAAAATCTCATTAAAATATAAATTAGCCCTCCACTTTTCAAAATTGTAGGGGAGTAGCTTTGACAGTCCATAGAGAAAGACAATGCAACCAGTCCTGAAGAGACCTGATAGGCTGGGGTCACATAGAAGGAGAGGAGGACCTCCCCTATCAGTGGACTGGGGAAGGGGCATAAGAGAGAAAAGGAAGGGAGGATGGGATTGGGAGGAGATGAGGGAGGGAGCCACAGTTGGGATACAAGTTGAATAAACTGTAATAAATGATAATAAAAAGGGGGAAAAGCGTGTTTTAAAAATAATGGTTACTTATTTTTAGTTTATGTCTGCGTGTATTTTTCCTGCATGCTTTTCTTTGGACCATGTACATGCAGTACCCTTCCAAAAACAAAAGGGGGCATTGGATGCCATAGAACTGGAGTTAGAGGCGCTTGCTAGCAGTTGTGTGGGTGCTGAGAACCAAACCTGGATTATCTGCAAGAGTAACAAGCGCTCTTAACTGTTGAACCACCTCTTCAGCCCCAAACTAATATCCTCTCACTCCTATGTTAAGCTCATGAAAGGTTTACTTTGATCACAACTCATCCCATGTTTAGAAGCTAATTTATTATTCTTTGCTTCGCCACTTTAAAAACAAACTATAATTCTCTTAGCATCCATTTCTCTGTCTGGTCTTTGGGTTTAATATATATATATATATATATATATATATATATATATATTTTTTTTTTTTTTTTTCTTTTCACCTTCCTTAAGTGCTTTTCACCTAGGCATGACATGGACAAGCCTCCTTTTTAGGTTTACTCAAAAGGATCTCATTGAAAAGAACTCCCTGGAGCCACCACACATTGAAACTTCATCATTATCAATACAGCATTTGCATCTCTTTTATGGACTTGTTTACCTCCTCAGCATTTATCACCAATACTTATTGTTTATTTTGTTTATTAATTGTTTTGTCTTTCTCAGTACAAACTTCTGGAAGGTATAATTTGTCTCTCTTTGGTTCAATACTGTTTTCTGAGTATCCAGAACAAAGGATATTGCACACTGGACATCAATATATGTTTGACAAGAGAATGAAGAAATGCTCTGATCAATGGTGCAGCAGCTAATCTTACAACAGCCACAACACCTAGAAACTTGTTAGACATGTAAATGGTTAGCTTTCATGTATTCTTACTAAATTAGAAACCATAGGGTGATATCCAGCAATCTGTCTTTTTTCTCCTTTGTCTTTTTTAAAATATAATTTATTCATTTTATATCCTGATTGTAGACCTCTCTCTCATCTCATCTTGGTCCTACCCTTCCTCCCTCTTCTTTCCCTATCTCCCACCCTTAGTCCACTGAAAGGGAGAGTCTCCATCCCTATTATCTGACCCTGGCCTATCAAGTCTTTTATTTTTTTTAAAAAAAAAGAAAAAAAATGAATAAATATTTCTGCTGTTGCAACTGATTATATTTCAGATTTGTCTGAAAATTTTATGACCATTATTGCTGAATTTTTGTTGTACAAGTGTTCATTGCATGCACTTTGAATAAAGTTAGATAATTTCTAAAAAAAAAAAAAAAGAAAAAAAAAGACTTCCTGGATCCTCTTCCTCTGTGGGCTGGAGAGATCATCTCACCAGAGGGAAGTGATCAAAGTGGAGGCAACTGAGTCCATGTCAGAGACAGCCCCTGCTCCCCTTACTAGGAAACATAGGAGACTGAGCTGCCTATGAGCTACATCTAAGCAGGAGGTCTAGGTCTAGGTCATCTCCAGGCATGGTCCTTGGTTGATGCATCAGTCTCTGCAGGCCCCCCTTGGGCCAGATTTTTTTGGCTTTGTTGGTCTCCTTGTAGAGCTCTTGTCCTGTCCAGGTCCTTCTATCTACCCCTTCTTTCATAGACTCCCTCCTCTCTGTCCAAAAGCTTCTGTAAAACAAAGGACACTGTCAACAGAGCAAAACAACAGCCTACAGACTAGGGAAAGATCTTCACCAACCCTACATCTGACAGAGGGCTAATATCCAGAATAAATAAAGAACTCAAGAAATTAAACACTAACAAAACAAATAATCCAATTTAAAAACGGGGTACAGAGCTAAACAGAGAATTCTCAACAGAAGAAACACTTAAAAGAAATGCCCAACAATTCTGGTTTTATTGTTATTCCATATAAAGCTGAGCATTTTTCTTTCAAGATCTGTAAAAAATTGTGTTGGTAACTTGATGGGAATTGCATTGAATCTGTAGATTGCTTTTGGTAAGATGGCCATTTTTACTATGTTAATCTTGCCGAACCATGAGCATGGGAGATCTTTCCATCTAGGAGGGCCGCCCCTATCTGTGGACTGGGGGAGGGGCAGGGGTGGAGAAGAGGGAGGGAGGACAGGATTGGGAGGGGATAAAGGAGAGGGCTACAGCTGGGATACAAAAGGAATAAATTGTAATTTAAAAGAAGTACTCGAAAGGTAGTTTTCCCAACCGTATAACAGGTTCATGTTACGTGGTACATGTGATTTGTGTGTTTAAGGCTTTCACTCTGTTCCAAGCAGCTAGTCAATGATACCTTCAGTGTGGTAGCTCAAAAGGTTACTGTGCCTGAGCTCTTTCTCTGGGTGCTTCAAGCTCTGACCCTTGCCACTTTCAAGAAAGACATTACATAAATTGTATAAGATCCTGTAATGGGCATGGCTAACTCTTCTTGCATCATTGTCACTTCACATTATATCCCTTAGTATAAGTCTTAAAGTCTATATGAAGATGTGCCTTATTGTTATGCCCCAAGACAGAGAACATGAGATTGCAGGTTAGTAGCACTTTACTTAACCATGGATCAACACAGGAATTATTTTCTCCTGTTACCTAGCTCTAATTATATAAGAACTGATTGTTATGTATTGCTGTTATCAGTTTAGTGATTATCCTTTGTTCACACTTTGAGGAACATCTTCATTGTTTCCTAGGGAGAATGTATGGTTTGTAATGGCAAAGAACACTTGTCTGTCTTGTGTATTGTTATTTTGAGCAGAAAACAATCAAGCATAGTTTATGACTGGTATATTTTAAATAGGTAGCAAATATTTATACATGTTTAGAAAAAAAAAAAGAAATGCTCAACGTCCTTAGTCATTAGAGAAATGCAAATCAAAATGACTCTGAGATTCCATCTTACACCCATCAGAGTGGCTTAGATCAAAACTCAAGTGACAACACATGCTGGAGAGGATGTGGAGAAAGTGGAACCCTTTTCCGTTTCTGGTGGGAGTGCAAACTTGTACAATCAGTTTGCAAATCCATCTGGAGCATTCTCAGGAAACTGGGAATAGCGTTACCTCAAGACCCAACAATCTCTGTTTCAACAAGTTCTTCTGGGTAACTTGATTATGTAATCAAATGTAAGCTCCACTGTTCTTAACCACTACCTCACTAATATTTCGTTTGGTACTAATAGCACAGTTTCTTTTCTCTATGAACTGAAAGTGACAGGTTTTCTGCACTTAAAAATTTATCTGCCTTTCAAATTTTTTATCTGTATGAGTATATATATGCTGTTGGGGTGTGTGTGTACAATGTGTGATTCTGTGTCTGCCTATGTGTGTGCATGTAGGCAATAAGAGGTTCTAGGTAGTATGTTCTATTACTTGGTACTGTATGCCCTTGATGTAGCGTCTCTCATTGAGTTTTGAAATAGGCTGGCGGCCAATGAGCCTGGGTGATCCTTCTGTCCCTATCTCTTGTCTACCAGTGATGAGGTTACAGGTGCATGTGTGTTCAGTCCTGGCTTGGAATTTGAACTCAAGTCTTCAAGCTTGGTAACAAGCACCTTTACTTACTAAGCCATCCTCTCAACTATTTTTTAAATTTTGTTGAAGTTGTTTCTTGGATAGTAAATCAGTTATTCTACTTTGATATGTGATTTAGAATCTAACCGTTAATTGCTGTTTGGCCAATTAAATAAATGTATGACATCTAGAAAGGAAACAGAACAAATTAAATAATGGCTAGAGGGAAGATAGCTGCTATTATTAGGAAACTCTCAGTTTGGATAAACATGCCCAGAAAAGGCATTTCACAAATTTTTCTCTTCCCAACTAAACAGTTTTAAAAGCAAAGAAATCATTACAGTAAAATGAAAATGAATTTAAAATTTTTGAATGATGCCTTAAACTATGTTATTTTACAAATAGGATACTGTATTATTTTATTTTGATTTAGATCTACCCAGTGGTGGTTTTTTTACTATTTGGTTTTTAGATAGAACATAAATTATTGAACAATAGTTGTCAAAAACAAACCCAGATTTAGATAAGCAGCGATACTTTTCAAAAGAGATTATTGCAATAGGGAGAATGAGCTTTGCAGCAGGCAGTGGGGCTGGGGGCTCTGACTGTGAGATCTGTGGTAGCCTAAAGTTTAGGTAGAAGGGATTTTCCTTTCTAAGAAGGCTTAAGCAAGGCTGTGAAAAAGGAGGTTGTGAGAGTAGGATGTTGCTGATGGGAGTCAGTAAATACTTGATGAGACTGGAGGGCAGAGGATGCTCTATAAGGTCACCTTACTCTGAAGGGGTCATACTTCCAGGAACCAGGAAAGTAGAGAAACAAAATTTGGATAAAAAGCAAATCAGTGGGAACAAAATAAGACTAGTGAATCATTTATGAGAAAAAGAATAGAAATCTGGAGGGCCTTTTTGCAATCAAGAAAAAGAAGCATATATAAGCCCTATCTAAATTTTATGGAGGAAAGTCATTGTTTGTAATAATCTCTTTTCTGGGACACAAGAGAATCTGGGGATATTTTTTAATCATGGCCCTTTCCTAGAAGCCAAAAATTCCTTCAAAATCCAACATTGTTAATTTAACAGTCCTATATGATGGGTTCTGGCATTAGCAATGATCGTGCAACTATGTATTATCAGAAAGGTAATCCTGAAGTATTTTTCCATGTGATACAATCAACTTATTTTAAGACTATATATCATCACATTATATTATATTATTATACTATAGTTATTTTAAAACTGTATATTAAAACACAAGTGACATGATACACACCTTCCATGCTTTGGATAAATTTAATTTAAAACACATTCTGCCAATCCAGAAAACCTATCCACAAAAGGTGAAGAGAAACAAAAACCATTTTATTATTGAATAGACATTAGTTAAACTAGAATGTGATGATAAGTCTGACAAAATACTACACTAAGACATAAGACAATAGGAGGAGGGGGTGGCACTCACTCTTTAATCTCAGCATTCAGGAGGCAGAGACAGGCAGATCTTAGTGATTTCAAGGCCATCCTGGTGTACAGAGTGAGTTCTAGGACAGCTAGAAAGAGAAACTCTATCTTGAAAAAACAAGCAAGCAAGCAAACAAACAAACAAACATAAAAAAACCACAAAGAAACAAAACAGATCAACAGATTACAAAGCAAACTCACTGTTCTATTTAGTCAAAATAAGTACAACACACCGTATAAATGTTCTTTTTTTTCTAATTTATTCTCTCATATAATACATCCTGACCACAGTTTTCCCTCCCTCCACCCCTCACCGCCTTCTACACCCTCCTCCTCTTCTATTCCTTTTCGTTTCCCTTCAGAAAAAGGCATTTCTTTTAGAATTATCAGCTAATCATGGTATATCAAGTTGCAATGAGATTAGGCACTTCCCTTCATATCAAGGCTGGAAATGGCAACCCAGTAAGGGGACAAGGGTCCCCAAAACGGGCAAAGCTTCAGAAACAGCTCCCCTCCCTCTGTTAGGGGTCCCACAAAAACACCAAGATACAGAGCTGTAACATATATACAGAGGTCCTGCGTTAGACCCATGTAGATGCCCTGATTGTCCTTTTAGTCTAAGCCCCTATGTGTCCAGGTTTGTTGATTCTGTGGGTTTTCTTGTGGGTATCCTTGACCTCTTAAAATCTTTTCTTCCTCTCTTCAATGATCAGGTGAGAAGAGGATGGAGGGAGAGAGTACTGGGAGAGACAACTGGAATCAGGAGCAATTTGGGGGCAAAGTACAAAAATGTTCTTAATAACTAGCCCGCAGGTGAAAAGGCTTGACAGCTCTATCGTTCACAGACAGTCCAATCCATTCTCTATTGGTAGTTAGGGAGGTCATCTGTGCTTGCCAAAAAGCATAACCAACAAAAAGAGTAACTTCTCATGTCTTGTAACAGGTAGCAGGTTTGAAAGTTGGAGATGATTACCTTACAGAGCTAAGACCATACTCTCCTGAAGAACCAGGACACAAGAATGTTGTCGTCTTTCATGAATATTATACATAGAAAAAAAAACAATAAAACTGCTTTCATTTGCTTTCCCACAATTCCCAGTATTTCACTTCTGAGGCTGCATATATGAGATTGCCCACACACCAGGAAATGCTCTCCTGTGCAGACACTAGCCCTAATCAATTCTGATCAGAGTATACTTGGAATTACACAGGACACATAGGTAGGAACACTATCTGCTTGTCTAATGCATACCCTGTGAGTCTACACTTCTACTGTGGATGCATTTGCAAATGAAGAAGCATCAGGCTACCTATAACGATTTTTTCAGACTTGTCTGCCAGTAGCAGTTACCATGACCAAGTAGCTGAGGCTTGTACCACCAAGATCAGCTGGGAGACACTTTTAATTTATTTCATGAATAAGCATTCACATTTATTTTGTTATATAATAAAGGACCTGATAAAGAATACAGGTGAATTTCCTGCAAGAGTATATAGAGAAAGTCCTGGGATGGTCCTAAGTCCAGGATCACCTCATGGTGTGGAGTTGGAGTGTGCCTCCTCCAAACACACTGGTGTATTCACTAATCCAGAAATGTGCTGAACCCCATCGGCTTCAGTTTTGGTGGAAGCTCCCTTACATTGCATGGTTGATCAATTCACTCATCATTAGTGACCAACCCCGCTGTCACTCCTCTCTCGTTTCTATAGGTCATCAAATGGGACTGAAATCTCGAGCCTCTAATCACTGTGTTGGTTGTCCTGGCAACCAGTCCAAATTCAGAAGCACTCAGGCAGCAGACAGCCCGTTGATGGGCAGCAAGACTTCATTGTTGAGGTTCCGAGAGTTTGAAGAGCTGTGTGCCAGGAAACATGGAGAAAGGCTCAAATATATATTATTTATCTTAAATCAATATCGCAATTACATTTCGAAGAAGTAGGTCTCAGGTTCCTTTGAGAGAGAATCATGAGTCCTTGGGATAATAAAAAGCTTAATTACCTTTAAAAGATTTACATATTGTTCACATAAAAAGAGAAAAATGTAGTTATCTAAGGTAAATATTTCGGGTGAAGGGGAACATTCTCTTCCCACATTTTCAACAGAGAGAGTTGAATATCGTATTTTAAGTTTGTATTTGTCCCCACATACGAGATTATACCTGCAGCCATAGCAACAACCTTAGGTTTTGAACAATACCAAATATTCTGCAGTGAATTTTGGCTGTACAAAATAAGCTTACAAACTTATTGTGAGTTCTTAAGAAATACATCTTTAGTAAATTATAATATTGTAAGTAATTAATAATAACAAGTAACAAGTTAATAAAATAATTCTGCCTCCATTATCAATAATGATGGCGGTGATAATTATCACCATTTTTGCTCACTTTATTTGGTAGTAATAATTGAAAGAGATTCTTTACATGAATTCTTTGATTAGGCAGGAACTTACTATTAATTTACTCAGGAGATGTACAATAGGAATAAATGAGCAGAAAACAATGATTAAGTGTGGAAGCAAAGCCAGGGCATTCTGAACCTCAGGGCCCATTTTCATAACCATGAATTGTGCTGCTTCTCATAGACAGCATGTGCTTGAAAGGTTAAAGCAACAAGGAAAACCAATGATTACTTTTAATCTAATGTGATATGTGTAATTTGTGGATGGATTTCTGTGTGTGTGTGTGTGTGTGTGTGTGTGTGTGTGTGTGTGTGTGTGTGAAAGAGAGAAAGAAAACAAGTGGGGGCCACAAAAATAACTCTGGTGTCAGTTCTCACCTTCCACCTTCTTTGAGTCAGGGGATCTTTTGTGCCAGGCTTCTCTGTGAGTTCCAGAGAGTCAAAGTTAGGTCCTCACATTTGCACTGCAAGTGCCTTATGTATTGAACTATCTCCTCAGTCCAGTTCATAGAGTTTTGAAATAAATCTCATGAGCTTGGGATAGCAAGAAGGATCAGTGGGTGAAGGTACTTGGCATCAAGCCTAATGACTTGAGTCCAATTGCCAGGAGTCATGTGGTAAAAAGAAAACTGACTCTCACCAATTGTCTTATCACCTACACTGATGCCATGCCACATGTTTGCTGTGCCCTCACAACATGTGCTCTAGGCCTTATGTGTATAAACACATGTGCACACACACACACACACACACAAGTAACAAAAATTTAAATAACTGTAGAGCTCACAGATACATTTTGGCTACTGCAGTGGTGTAGTGGTTTGAATGAAAACGGCCTCCATAGGCTCATAGATTTGAATGCTTGATCATTAGGGAGTGGTGCTTCTTGATAGGAATTTAGAGGTGTGGCTTGTTGGAGTAGGTGTGGCCTTGTTGGAAGAAGTATATCACTGGGAGTGATATACTCAGCTCCTTTTCTAGCACCATGTCTGCCTGCGTGCCACCAAGCTTCCTGCCATGGCAGCAATGGACTAAACCTCTAAACTATAAAACAGCTTCAATGAAATGCTTCCTTTTTATAAGAGTTGCCTTGATCAAGATGTCTCTTCACAGCAATAGAACAATGACTAAGATATCTGCCCATAGATAATAACAGCAAAATTTGATGCCTTGGACTAGTCAAGGCCCAAGTCTTAAGATACAATCAGTGTGGCAATAGTCAGGAGTTAAAGAAATCAGACTCTAAAAAGCTTTGTTTGACATTTGTTTCCTATAGTTTAAAACTATGAACTCAGTCAAGGTCAAGGTCTATATAGCAAAACTGTCTCAAAAACCAATTAAACAAAGAACAACAAAAGCAAAACCAAACATCAACTACAGACGTATGTTTTATACATCTAAGTAATACAATTTGTGTAATTAATTTTAATGCTCCACAGTTTTATTTTAGAGTTCTAGATTACAAAATGGAGTAGGAAGTAGATATTTTGGGATTTACTAATAAGATTGCTGTGTTTGCCTTTAGTTGAAGCTCCTAGTTAAATCAAATTGGGAAAGAAACAAAAAGAATAGAAATAAAGTTCCTTATTGCTGGTGACCAAACGCCTACTGACAGTGACAAACTACTGATGAGGATATCTTATGGCTCTTTATTCTGGCGATATGATCAGTTTCTGGGTAAACAGTATTAAAGACATCATTTCTACCCTAGTACTATCCTGCAACAGAATTTCTGGTTTCTGAATTTCTTTTCTTCTTTAGCAGCAATAAGATGATCGGCCAGAGACCAAAGAGAGTTTAACATTCCCCACCTCAATGCTGACAAAGGGTGCCATATTTAGGAAATTCACATTCCTAAGTGTCTACTGTGGAGAAACGAGTGCGTACAAGTTTTGGGGAAATAGGAAAGTTCTCTGCTCTTTTGAGAAATCATCTGTTTATTGTTTAAAAATTCAAACATTGTCAAGCATTTAGGAAGCAGTTCCCTAGGGTTTCAGCTGAATTCTTACACTCATCTCAAATATACTATACCTGCATCAATACCAGTAATTTCCAAGATGCCCACTCTTCCATTAGAGTCTTATAGACTTTCTTTCAAATGTGAATGAGCCTGAAGAAAAACCTATACACTTGTTCCTACCTTGAACATGCCAGACTGCCTTACCCCATGGTGGGATGAAGAATGACTGACTGCATTTCTGAGCTTCAGGGCATTATTCTGTCCTACTAGTATTGCTTCAAGTTGACTAGCAGGGCTCCAATTTGGGCACATGCCAAGTCGGCAGTAAAACAGCACATGTGTGTGCAGATGGATGCATGTGTATTCATCTTTTAATCTCATATTCATTGCTTTATGTGAGTTCAATGGGAACTAGGGTTCAGCAGGATCACCATTATCTCTGTTTGCTTCTTAGAAGTTGAGGTTTCTAGGATAAGATTTATAAGTGACTTGGATACTTAGTACTAGTGTCAATAAATGACTGAGTCCACAGACTCTTCTGGACCCTTTCTGCTTTCCCTTCTGTTCCTCAGAGTCCTTTAGGACAATGGAGCTTTTCATTGTTCTTTTACCCATGACTATAAACTTCTTCTAGGACTGAGGATATATAATGCCCTTAAATCCCACTCATCCATAGCAATGAACAGACCTATATTGGATGCCAAAAGAACAAAACTGGAGGAAGTGTGTCAGCCATACACAATACAGTTTTAGCCTCTTCTCGCTGTACCGTTGCCATCCCATTAAGGGATTTTCAGGTCTGGCTTAAAGTTGTGTCCTTCACTGGTTGAGCTGCCCGATTTGTCTGAAGAGAACTGTCTTGATTTCTTCCTGGTATTATGGTGGGTACATGGTTCACTGTTATGTATTCTCTGGCTCTTTCTGCTCTGCCCTTCACACATGTCTCTTGAAGAGCCCTCTCATCTCTGCTGAGTCACTTGAGCAGTGGTGATGGCTGTGTGGTCTGATTGCCACCTCCCAGTAGAGGGTACTCACATCCTGACCAAGGGCAAGCTCTCCTACGCAGCTAAAGCCATTGCTTCTGATTCAACTTGCTGTAAAACCTGCTGTATAATCAAGCCCAATCTTTAAATCCAAACACCTGGAGAATGAAAGATTCTAGAAATGTCAAATATAGTTTTCTTCTTGTTGTTCTTTACTTCTTGTTGTCCTTTTGCTTCTTCTTGCTCTTCTTGTTTGTTTTTTTTTTGTTGTTGTTCTTGTAGTTCTTATTCTTCTTTTTCTTGTTCTTGTTCTTGTTGTTCTTCCTTTTCCTCCTCCTCCTCTTCTTCCTCTTCTTCTTTGTGGTTTTCTAAGACAGGTTTTCTTTGTCCTGGATTCACTTTGCAGACCGGGCTGGGCTTGAACTCACAGGGATCTGAGTGCCTCTGTCTCCTTGAGTGCTGGGATTAAAGACATGGGCTACCACACCCAGCTCATGGTTAGCTCTTATGCCGAGGCACATACTCACTGCAGAATTAAACAGTTTAATAATGTCTTTAGAGATTTATAATTATCAAATTCCTAATTCTGAGCAGAGGATTGGTAATCTTTTGTTGTGATTCTGGTATAATATTAGCACGTGATACTATAGCTGAAGAGCAGAACTTAAATATGGTCACTGCAAAAATGATAAATGTTTGAGTTGAAAGATATGCAAACATGTATACTGGTATCCTATAGTACCCCATACATTTATAAATTACTTTTTAATAATAATAAAATTTAGAAATTTTCTAGTAATAGAAAATGTTTCAAAAAGCTTGTTAGATTTATTACCACAAATACTTTATTACCACAAAGAAAACCTATTTTGTTTTATAATTATGATAATATATGCGATAATTTATTTGCAGTAATTGGGATTAAATCTAGAGGTTACACATCCTGGGAAAATTCACTGCCTGTGCTATACTACTGATTATTTCATAGTCACTAAAGTATCATTTTTTATGCAATGGTATGAGTGATCTCACAAGCTTTGGTATATGATAATTCACAATTTTTCTTTATTTAGAATTTACTGAAACTTTGAAATATAACCTTGGCAAGCTAGTTGGGCAATTTAACCTTAACGTTTTAGGGGAATGCTGCGGATTGCACCTTCCCAGCAGTTTATGTGGCAATGAGAACAAATGCCTTCAGTCTCTGGCCCTCTAAAGTTACTGCTGCTGTTATTTCACAAAGCCATCTAATGGCTGACAAGAAAATGAATCCGGTGTTTTGATCAAAATAGGAATATTAAGCCTTCCCAAATGAGACTGAAAGCTCTGGTGCCTTGAGGCTCATCACTGTAGATGCCCTCTACAACCTACCTAACGGGCTAAATGTTCACACTGCAATAGGACACAGGTTTCCTCTGCTCTTAGGACCCAAAGACATCCATATACTTTCAAATCCGACACAAAACCCTCTGTAGTACTTCTATTTTCGTGGCCTTACTCCATCAAAGCTATATTTCCTCTGTTCCCTTTCTGAATTCCATCATTGTGATGCAAGCTGGAGTGGAAGGTAGATTTTTATAGCACCGAAATGAAGGTAAGACTTGAACAGAACACAGCTGAGGCTGGCTGGGTGGCTGAAGAGTAAAGTACCTGCCTCCTTCAGAAGTATGAGGCTGAGTTTGGGTTTTTAACACCTAAGGAGTCAAGCATGATAGTGCTCGCCCTTGGGGAAAGTAGAGACAGAGAATCCCTGGAGCTCACTGGCCAGTTAGTATTGCCGAATTGACGAGTTTCAGGTTCAAAAAGACAGTGATCCTGTCTGAAACAAAACAAAACAGTCAGGTGGGGTGTAAATGAGAAAAATACTCAGTGTTGACCATGGCCCCCATATGCGAGAATGCACATACGTGAGTGATCACACACATGTGTACACCTATCATTCTCTCTCACATACCCATACTCACAGACAAACTTTTCTTTATGATCTTTCTTCATTAACACAGAAAAAAAATGCCCACAAACAAAACATAAATCCTTTCAGCAGACAAAGCATGGTTGTGTAATTGAAATGGCACATGGATGATAAACATTCTCCTAATAGCCAGTGGAATGGGCTAATTCAAACACCTGAAGTGTTTAAAGGCAGGTTTATTGGGATCAGCTCTTGGCAAGGATCCAAAACATCTAGGTTACATACTGAAGCCCAGCCCCTGGGCTGAAGGTTCAGGGTAGAGGGCAGGTTATCCCAGCCCTACCTTGTACAGGTAGGGACTGAGGGATGCTGGGAGGACCTGGAAGCCAGGTCTGCTTTGATTACAAAAGGAACCTCAGTTGCTTGTCCCGTGTCTGAAGCACAACAGTGATGCTTTTCTGTTGACCCTGGTTTCTCACTGATGCTCTAACTGAGGAAGAAGTTAGATGTATCTGTGTGGGCTTTGCTGATGCACCAAATTGTTCTATGTTGGCATGCCATTTCTTGAATCCTGGTTTAGTAAAGGATCTGTGGTCCATTCTCTTAGAAGAATTGGTAACAGTAGAAAGCACGGTAGCACTAACCCATTCAGCCTATCCCCCAGTTTTTCCCTGGTTCCTGCCAATTAAGTTGATCCTGTTCCAGAAAATATTTGCAAGAAAAGAAAACTAGAGTCAGAGTCCACTGTGACTGTTTTGTGTACTGCAGAAAATTCTGGATCTTACTTGGTCACCAGCAAAGTAAGTACTTGAAATGGTCTAGCACATGGCCTCTTAATATTGGGGTGGGGATAAGGACAATTAGTTGTCTTTAACTGACTTAGTCACAAAAGAAAATAAACTCTTGCTAACAAAGAGGGCTGAGGACACCTGTGGGGGCAGCTTTGTAACTGCATGGCATTTTGGGCCAAGAAGGAGCTGAAAACATCCAGGCATTGGCAGAATAATCACAAATCAAGTTGTGAAGCCTTTTATTTGAAAATTACATAAAAATTGCAAAAAGGCAATGTAGCATACAGAACTATGGGAGTTCTTGCTGCAGTTAACGCATTGCCAACATTTTGGTGCATTTGTTGTGTCTTCTTGCTGACTAATTTTGCTTCATCATGATCCTGTTTTCCTTTTCTCTCTATATAAGTTTTCTCAAACATTAGACTTGAGTTGCCGGCATTGTATCCTTTATTCTTACTGCTTCAGTATTCATTTTAATGAACAAGGACACTAGCCTATATAATTACAACAGAAATGTCAGCAGCAAGACATTTACTGCTGATAGATGGTTAATATTGGCAGCCTTTATTTAGTTGTTGATCATTTTGATATGTTACTGAAATCAGGACAATTTTTAAAATCAGTGAATTGCTATTCATACTTCTACAAGAACAACAGGCAGTTGCTGAGTGGGTGGCAAAAAGGAAGAGGCTGATGGTCACTTGGATTTGAATAAGCTATAAAAGAACTCAGAGTTGCTCCCTACTAGAGAGAAATTGACAGAGGGGGTGCCCTGTGGTGAAAAACTGAGGCTGGCATAGCTCAGAAGGATCAGACAGAGAGTTCAGTGTCAGGTCTAGCTTGTGAAGGGTTCTTTCCTAGAGTGCAATAAGTATTTAGAGTGATAAAGCAACATTCAGAAGCCTGCCCTGGCAGAATGAATGACACACAGAGAGGGAAGAGAGTGAGTTCAGGCTAAGAAAACAGCTTCAAGCAACTAAACTGTAACATAGCCCAAGTTCTGCTTTCATTCCTCTAGAAAGATGTGGGTTACCATGTAAGAATATTCACTGCACAGGCACAAGACCCCTGGAAAAAGCCAGGTGTGATCATGAACACATCTATAACTCCAGCACTTTGGGAAGCAGAAACAGAAAGACAGCTCTGGCTTATAGGCCACCTACCTTGCTCTAGGGTCAGTAGGAGCCACTGAAAGGACTAAGTCAGAGATAGGTAAAGCATGAGCTCTCACGGCTTTCTCTGGCTTCTGCATATCCCTCCACTCATACGAGTATTCATCACACATGTACACCATACTACAAAAACCGAAAACATATTTTATTATTGTTATAGCTTTATTTTTGATGTCTTTAGAAAAAAAACAATTTATTAAATACAAAGCAAGAAGGCAGGAGCCCCCTAAGCCTACATCTTTTACCTTAAAGAATATACATTTTTGAATACATGCATATGTATATTAAGGTAATACTTGTCCATAGTGATCCTTTTTGCCCATAAGGTTTTTCATCTATGGACTCAATCAACCATGGATAGATAATATTTGGGGGGAAAAAAAAAGAAAGAAAACTTTGATCTATATTAAATATGTAATTTTTTTCTTATTATTACTTTCAGAATAATACAGACTATAAATAATTCACCCATAATTTATATTGTATTAGATATTTTAAGTTATTTTGAGCCCATCCAACTCATGAGCTTAAATGCAATGCATCTATCATTTCATGTAAGAGCACTGAGATTTGTTTCTTTCAGAATTTACAATAGGCTTAGAACCCATTTCCCACGAAAAGTATTAATGGTATATATGATGTTATATAACTATACTTATCCTTTTATAAGTGATGATCCACTTACAACCTTAAAATATATAGCAGACACTTTATAGTCTACCATACAATGTATCTCATGGTAACAACATACCATTACACTCATGGATCATGGTTTACTTAACTAATTTACAACCGATGATGTTTCCAACTGTTAGAAATAATTAATGAGGTGGCAAGCAATTACTTCAAGGTAAATTCTTAGAAATAGACTCATGTTGAGAGCACAAAGATACATATGACTGTGGGGCTAGGGAGCCATGGGACTCCGGGAAGCTGGCCTGGAGCAAGAATAGGGTGAAGGCATGCCCAAACCCAGGAAATCTCGTCCTGAGACCAGCAGGAGTAAGATTTCTCCCCACGGTCCTGGGTCTGCATGTCCCAGTGCATGTAGCCCTGTGTCCCCACTTTTGCCCCTGCCCCCAGAATGTCATTAGCCAGGGTACAGGTTAAACTTCCTCACCCCTTGTAAGGTCGTTTTCCTAGAATTCCATTTTACACATATGAGGCATCCCTAGTGCCCTGGCCCTGGCCAGCGATGTATGCTCACCTCAAAAGCCACCCCCAAAGGTTTAAGTAGCCTTTGTTACCTCCATTAAATGAGCTAGCTCACTGAAACTATCTTCCAAGAGTCTGTTCCTGTGCTCACAGCCACCTGGAATCTCTTCTGCTCTTGGCTGTTCCTGCCTCGTGTCTGCTCTCGGCACCTGCTGCTTCTCTTATTCTCCATCTCTCTTTCCTTTGCAAACAGGTATTCAAATTTAACAGCAGGGAATGAATGAAATTAGTGAATAAAATAATTTGAAAGAACTACCAGTATTGAATATTCGTGAAGCTTTCCAAAATTTAATAGCTGGATCAGAAATTGTTTGTTCGTGAACACAGTTACATTTCTGACTGATCGTATGGATCCCTGCAGAACCCACCTTCCCTGTTGACTGGTTATTTTCAGAGGCATCTGTGTGAGGAGGAGGTGGGTGGACGCACCGCAGTCAGTGCAGTTATGCTCGGTAGGGTTTTTATAGTTATGCTTCATTTGACACTCTCCCAGTTCTCCCGTGTTCTGCATGGTCTCTCTGAAGTCAAAACATTAACAATGACAGCTGGGTTAGAACAACAAAGGAACGGTCTTTCATGTGGTTAAGCCATTCATGGTATCTGAGCTTTCCACTTTGCTTATACGTGAAAATCAACCTTTGCTCATTAGGCTTTGTAGTCAGTAAACAGCGTTTTTATTATTTACTCCTGAGAAACAGCTGTGTATAAGCTCTCAAGGAGTGTGTTCTGGTTTGCAAAGGAACAGGTGGCTGTGTGGGACAATGACTGGCCTTCTGCCTCCATGAATGGCCTCAGTGAATCTTGTCTAGAGCCCCTTAAAAAAGCCAAATGCTGGGCCTTTGAGTTACTTTAACTCTCTGTGCTTATTACAGTCCATTTAGCTCATCAAAGAAAATACTTTCATTATATAAAATAGTACTTTATTACAGAGTTTAATTTTTGGTAGACAGTAATAATTCTTTTTCCTCAGGCCATGCATTTCCCAAGGCTGCATTTATGGGTCATCTTGACAATCTCTAGGGAGTCTGAACAAATTTGGAGGGACTGAATCTCATATTAAGTCTTTTATAACAGAAGCAGTATACGTAATGTAATACATGAACTCGCACCTCTTGATAATCTTAGGTGCTCTTAGTCTGAAGACATTGGTTACAGGTTGTAACCAGCAGCCTGCAGGCTCACATGCCCGTGTGCTGTTTCACTTGCCCACCACAGGGAGTCATCAACTGAATGTGTGTGCCTCCCCCCTGTTCTCTTTCCCAGTTTAGCTGCTGAAATTCTAAGCTTTCAATGTTATAGTAAAAGATGGAGCCTTTGTGAAGTAATTTAGGTCAAGAATGTGGGGTTTTGGGGAAAATTATCTCCAGAAGCTCATCCACTTTCTTTTTAACTCAATAGGAATTCAGCCACCTGCAGCCTGGACAATCCTCATGAAAACCTGCCCATGCTAACACCTTCATCTGACAAGCAGCTTCCAGGACAGGAAAAATACATTTCTATTAATGGTAGAACCATCAGACATGGCCAGTTGTTACAGCAGCGTGGAAGAAAGAAGACATATGGATTTTGATATTGATAGTTGGCGTTTTACCATCTGGATTTAAAGTTTAGTTAAAAAAGCTTAGGAGAGCATGAGCTGCTGATGTGGAATTTCTACACAGTAATAGCTCACAGATCAGAGGGTTATGGCCCCTCTGGACAGAGCATGACCCCACTCAATTATTCCATTATTTTACCTCCTGTACACCCTTGGATCTTGTATATTCTGCAAAAGGCAGAATTTCTTTTAAAACATATAGAAAACATAGTTTCTACAACTCAATCCATTGCCTTTTGTTTGAAAGTGTACATTCCCATGGAGTAAATATTTATACATTCCAGCAACACTGCATACTCCTTAATGAAGTCACTTTTTTTGCAAGTTAGATTTTTCCCCCCACAATCTGTTTGGTCGTATAGATGTTTTGGGGCAAAAATTCCATCTGAAAGTCATTGTGCCATTACTGCATGTTGGTCTTTGGAGAACTGTTTTATGAATGAATGATTCCCTTGAATGGACGTATGACAGATAGTCCACTGGACTGTTCAGGAGGACACAAGTTTCTTAGCTAAGAAGGATAGAGATGACACGGATGGACTTTTTCCTCAACGTTGGGGGACAGTTTGCATCATATGAATTGTAGGACGATCTGGCTTAAGCCTGTTCTATATATTAGAACAATAACGGAGTAGCCTTATTTTTCTCTGAAAACTGAAAATAACAATTCTTGTTTGATCATCCTATTAAAATTACCACAAAGCTTAACAAAAGCTCATTGTTCTCGTCAGGTTTTTAATCATTACCTGACAGAAGAAGAAGCTGAACTCATCCAAAAATATAATTTCTTTCTTCCTTTGAAGAAATAACATGCTTAGTTTTTCTATCATAATTTTAGTTCTTTTTTTTTTTAGTTAGCTCTTTACAAAAGGATAGTAAAATCTTCGCAATCTCACCTTTGTTGAGAATGGGAGTTCAAAATGTTTAATGTTTTGGAATAGTTCCAATCTGTTTTTCCTTTAAATTAGGATTATAAAAGCTGGAAGATGCCATAGCCATTTAATCACAGGGTAAATATTTTAGTGACTGTGATGAAAGGGAAGCTGTTGAACAAATGGTACCCAAGAATGGTTATTCTAATTGGAATTGTTGCATAAGAAAAGCAAAACAATTTCCTCCATGGAAAAGGCAAAGCTGATTTAATTCAGTCTTATTACAGGCAAATCTATTGTGAATGAGCTTTTAATCTTTTGTCACAAACTAGAAGTTACTTTTAGATTTGTTCTCTTACAGAAACTGTAAGATTGCAATCACTCTTATCACATGTAGTTATCAGTTACTTTGCACTGATATATTTTAGAAGAGGTAAATTTAAATTACAGAATGACATACACTAAACTTAATTTTGTATGTGCTTACATTTAAAAAATAGGAATTGGATTGATTTCTATTTGGAAAAAAAAATCATTGCCAAGACAATTAAACCATCATTTTGTTTCTTTATTTGTTTTCAAACAGGAAACAGATAATATCTAGAAATAAAAAAAAAATCTGTGATTTAATCTGAGTATTACCTACTATACACATATCAATGTCTTAATCAAACAAGACTGTTCCTGGAGGGACAGCCATGCCTGGCTGTAATTTATTTTTAATTACATGTAAAATATACTAACACCATATTTTATGTAGCGCACTGAATAATAAAAAGGCTGCACATTTACTATTTAATTATATTTACAAAGCCATTTCAATTCAATATTACTAAACTAAGTGTATTTAAAGACAGAACTTATTTAGTGTTTTATGATCATGAAAAGCTACATTTTTCCTATAGATGTAATCCCCGATAAGGATTTGACTCCTTTTCAGATGTTTGAAATTTCTTCTCCCTTTCAGAATAAGAGCATATCCACATATTACCCAAAATGTTGTGTTCTTGTTCTGCATTTGATAACTCAGTGAGGGAGTCCATAGAAAATTCACTCACTGCTCGGGATGAACGCCAATTGTCCAAATGGCAACTCCAAATGGCAGGTTCCTGCGGTAGTAAAGTATCGGAAATGCATAGCAACAACTGAACCCACCGAGTAGCAATTTTTCTCCACACAAACATACTTTTATATTTCTTTTAAAGAGATGTCTAAAATATAGAACAAATAGAAAGGTAATCTTCTTAGGCAAATTTTTGTTTGATGTACAACAATAGATAAGAAGGGACTAATATGCCCCATAACCCCTCTAGGGTACTCCGCCGAGGACTGGACTTCTCCTCAAAGAACCTCTGTCAAACTCTAGTTAGTCTACTCCAAGATTACCATAAAATTACCTCCTGGCTCATAGGTGCCCCTGACTGTGAGAGAGAAGGTGTAGTGGTCCAGCTGTAGGTTGGGGCTATGACTTCTGGCCCGTGACTATGAGAGGTAGATTAAACAAAACAAAACAACACTGTAGGTTTTTAGTACTGTTGCTCTATAGTACAGTTTGAGATCAGGGATGGAGATACCTCCAGAAGATCTTTTATTGCAGAGGATTGTTTTAGCAATTCTGGGTTTCTTGTTATTCCATATGAAGTTGAGAATTTTTCTTTCCAGGTCTGTAAAGAATTGTGTTGGTAATTTGATGGGAATTGCATTGAATCTGTAGATAGCTTTTGGTAAGATGGACATTTTTACTGAGAGACCAAAGACTTAAAAATCAGCGGGTATTGTTTTAAAGTTTAAAGCACAAGCCTGAATGTAGGTTAGCTAGGTGGAGACATGTTCAGTAACCTTCCAGGAAGAACTAGCCTTAATGCCCTGAGTGGAAAAACTAGTCTTACTGCATTCTTTCCTGCCCACTAGAGATACGGTTGCTAGGAAACCGGCCCATTCCCCCTAAGAAGGGATGCCAGACCATTAATGGTGTGGGGGCCTTCCGATAGCCAATCAATTAAAAAAGCAACATCCCCTTTTGTGTTTCGACCAATAGATGCTTGCCAGGCAGGAATCCCCATGTTTTGGGCGTGCTGGGAGGAACTGGACTCTTTAAAAATCACCCAACTAACCTGAGAACAGGGCTCTCAGCTCTCACCACTTTGGCTGCAAGGGTGTGTGAGACCAAGCTGCAGCTTTTAATAAAAAGATCCTCATGTGTTTTGCAATGGACTCAACTCCTGGTGATGGTCTTTTGGGGTCTCATGAATCGGGCACATTACTATGTTAATCCTGCCAAACCATGAGCATGGGAGATCTTTCCATCTTCTGATATCTCCTTCCATTTCTTTCTTCAGAGACTGGAAATTTTTTTCATACAAGTCTTTGACTTGCTTTGTTAGAGTCATATCAAGATACTTTGTGTCCTTTGTGACTATCTGTGAAGGGTGTTGTTTCCCTAATTTCTTTCTTAGCTTTTTTGTCTTTTGTATACAGGAGGGCTATTGATTTTTTTTTTTTTTTTTTTTTTTTTTTAGTTATTTTTGTATCCAGCCACTTGGCTGAAGGTGTTTATCAGCTGTAGGAGTTCCCTGGTAGAATTTTTGGGGTCACTCATGCATACTATCATATCATCTGCAAATGGTGATACTTTGACTTCTTCCTTTTCAGTTTGTATCCCCTTGATCTCCTTTAATTGTCTTATTGCTCTAGCAAGGGGTTAGCTAAGAGTCTTGGATACTCTGCTGCCCTCAAGGCCCAAATAATCCCCTTTATGAAGACTGATCTTGAAAAGTATTCTCTTCCACTTGAGAATTTCAAGTGTTCCCCTTGGATCAGGCAGTGGGATGGCACTAGAGCTCAGTACTGAGTGGTTGTGAGGCTTAGGAAGACCACACTCAGGCAGGTTCAGGGTTACTTTCCTTGGACCTGGCTCTCCCTTCATTAAGCTATACCCAGGGCATTCGGTGTGTTTATTATACACAGCTGAGCAGGAAGGCAGTGTTATTACATACAGCTGAACAAGGAGGAGGGCTTAGCTAATCTCTGTGGGCACAGTCTTTGTAGGGGAAGAGTCTTTAGCCTACAAACATTTTGGGAATGAAAGCTACTGTGGACATTCCCATGCACACACTGTCAACATTTATACTTTTCCATCCTCCATGCCTCTCATGGGGATAGCTTTGCCATTCCTACAGGTTTGATGCAGCAGGGTCTTCGGTGCAACTGTGCTCATGTCAATAACACACATTCCTACAGTAGGCCATGCTATTATGTTTTGTATCCTGAGTGCACACTTTCTGACTGGGCTGCACGCATCTACAACTGAGTCAGCACTCATTTCCTTCAGTCATGCTTGATCACCTCTCTCTGTTGCTTCTTCTTTATTCTGTTTATATCAGTCTTATTCTTTGTACCTCTAGTCAGCTGCGACTCTTCGAGAAAGGATCCCTGATCCTTCACATCACATTAGGTATTTTAAATATGCCTTTTAACTATATATAAGCTTATACTCCAATCAAGGACCACACATGGAGAGGACATAGACCCCCTGCATAGATGTAGCCCATGGTAGCTTAGTCTCTAAGTGGTCTCCCTAGTAAAGGGGATCAGGGGCTGTCTCTGATATGAATTCAGTGGCAGGCTCTTTGATCATCTCCCCCTGAGTGGGGAGCAGCCTTACCAGACCACAGAGGAAGACAATGCAGCCAGATCTGATGAGACCTGATAGGCTAGGGTCAGATGGAAGGGGAGGAGGACCTCCGTTAGCAGTGGATGGGGGAGGGGCATGGGAGGAAAAAAAGAATGACTGGTGGGTTTGGGAGGGGCCAAGGGAGGGGGTTACAGCTGGGATAAAAAGTGAATAAATTGTAATAAATAAATAAAAGAAAAAACCATTGTAAAAACCATTTACAATAATGTGTAAATATTATTTCCTCACATGAGGGGATGATATGGGAACCATAGTCAAGCTCTGAGAATACATAGCTTCGGCTGAGCCCAGAGTGTTTTTATCTAACTATCCTTAGGCCAAGGCCTGGAAGCTTTTAGCCTTCATACAGTTAAATCCTCTGCAAGCCCAGACCTTGAAGGCTTCAGCTTCCAGGCTGTTTATAATCATAGAATGTTTCAGCCTCCAACACTTACTCCTGAATAAGCTCACCCGTTCTAGTTCTTTGTAAATGCTGGTTGTCTGGTTCAACTCAGCTGTTTTGGCTCAAAACTCCTCTACAAGCTGACTGATTCAAACTGGCTTCTCTTGACTTTTCACTCAATTGCTTTGCTTGGAATAACCGAACTCAACTAACTGAACATCGCCGACTGCACTAACTGCATGGAACGGACCATGGCTGCATGGACTCAACTGCACTCAGCTGCTCTGCACCAAACTGAAAACCACTTTCTTCTGGGCTGTCCTTAAGTAGCTTCTCTTTCCCATCTGTTTTCCTGAGATTTGGGTGTATTCTATCTCCATCTCATTCTGTCAAGTCTTTCATCGATTTCATCACTTTGTTTCCCCCTCAATTAGACATTATTGTTTGGGATTAAAGGTGTGTCTGAGGGAATGTCTGCATTCCAGCCAGAAAGATTAAAGGTGTGTGATGAGTCTACATTACAGTCAGATCACACAGACCTAGAAGGTCTTTGGATGTGATCCCTTGCCAGAGGAGCCATGTTGCTGAACTAAAATTCCTCTGCAATAACTCATTTGTATTTATTCTGAATATTTGATTAAATGTGTCTCCTTCACAATACTCTGTGTTTTACTAGAGCAGGGACTATATTTGCTTATTTTTTTTACAATCTTTTTCACTTATACCTAGAATATATATTTGTTCAAAAATAGGTATACTCAATATATATTTTTAAAATGAATTTATAATGAAGGATCAAAATAATAAACTTCGAAATTTATCCAAAGTTTATTATTTCTCCTATAATCCTCATTACATAAAATGTTTTATTCATGTTGTTCTTCTCCAGAATATTGAACTTCTCTTTTCTCAAGAGAAAACACTAAAAAGCTAGAGTTTCTTGTGTTTTACCATCTTTACCTTTTTAGAAGTAACAAGCTTTTTATTTGCTTATTTTCCCTACAGGTTTCATGTTAGCAAATATTCATAGGACAGGACTTTCCTACTTTCATTTCCCGAAATTTTGCAAGCAATGAAAATAGGAGCGCTGTCAAACAAATAGCTGGGAGTGGGAGGGGAAGGTTGCCAAAAGACAGAGGAAGGTATCTGTGGGTATTCAAGCTATTCTGCCACAGTAGCTTAATGAAGAATGATTAAATGAATTCTGCTTGCTGGCTGGCTTGTTTTAACCAACATTAATACTGAGTCTCCATAATCTTAAATCTTATTTTAGAACCCAAATTATCTTCAGGGTCCTTTCCCATAATGTTTCTCAGTGGGACATCTCTGCTCTGGATCCTCCTCCCATGCTGACTTCCTTCCGACACATACCCTTCAGATCAAGATTAAAATAGCGCTTGCCTAGGACTGCTTTCTCTTACAGCCTTACACTCCTCCTTATGAACCAGATTCCTGTTCACTATGCATAAATAAATTTTCTTTACATCTGCCAGCTGTCTGATGGTAGAACATGTTTGATTTTTCTTTCTGTTGCACTGCCAAGTATGATGGCCAGGACCTAAAGTCTTGCATATTGGTATCAATTGAACAAATGCCCTTTGCCATCTGAATACAAATTTTTCCCTACACTGATTCTGACTCAAAGTTTACGCTCTGTTTCTGTGATACTACCTTTGTGTAAAATAGCAATGTGTGTGCATTTTTAAAGTTTTGTTATACATTTCCAGCTTTCATCATGGCCCAGCCAAAACAAGTGCCATATGCTTCCTGTGCTTTGAGTTTCCCTAACCCGTCAGGACCCTTCTTTGCTCTCGAAACAGTTTGCCAAAATTCTTATGGCACTGACCCCTTGTGTTACAGGAACTTATGAAAGGGGCATACATGCCCAATTTGACTTTTAAACACTTTACGATCCCAGGCCATTGTATACCCTTCTATTCTTTAATTTCTATCATAGTATTTTTTTGTGTAATAATCATTCAAATAATATTTGATCATTATTCTTAAAATAACTGAATAATTGCCATATTATTTAACAAGTGGTTTTTTTTGGACTCACTTTCTTTGGGTGTGAGTCTATATAGTTAGGTCTCTTTACTTTAAAGGATTATTTTATTTTGGAGTTTTAATAATAATTTTTGTCATCTGATTTTTAGAACTGTCTTAAATTTGGAGTATTAAAAATTTCTAAGTAAATAAAAACAGCTCAAAACTTAGTCACGAATCTTTCAAATCATAGACTAATAATAAAGCTGCTTTTCCTTTACAAAAGAGCACTGAATCAAAACACTGATCCTAAGTCAACATGATTATTCAAGAATTATTAGAATTTAGCTGGGCATGGACAGTAAGCAAATTGAAAGCAACAGGGTCTTAAGTATTTTCAATTCCAATTTGCATAGAGCAAGACATATTTGAAGATGAACAATGTGAATTGGAAAAGAAGCTGAGAAACACAGCTATCAAAATATCCTTGAAGAAATATTTAGGCTAAAACCTGAAGGAATCCTGAAGAAATATTAAGTAATAGTGCAGAGATAAATTTCTGAGCTCTATTCTCCTCTCTTTCCTGCTCCCCTCCATTTCCTCTTCTCTTTTCTTTCTTCCTTTCTTCTTTCTAGGAAAGCACTCAGAGTTCAAGAGATCTAAGAAAAGTTTCATAACGTCCACAAACTCAAACTTAAGGGTTGTTCCAATTCACTTCTTCTCTTATAACTAAGTAGCATGGTCTGGTAATTTGTATAGAATAGAAACTTATTTCCACAGATCCCAAGACTGGCAAGCTGCAAATCAAGGCTCCAGCAACTGGCAGGGTTGTATGTTGCTGCATCTTCGCATGACCTTAGGCAGAGAGGTGAACGCCCCCCCCCCCAAGAGTCCTTTACATGGTGGTGTTAATGAATTCATGAAGGCAGAGCCCTTCCATGAGAAAGACATTTTGTGCAGTATCACCTTCCAACACAAATTTAGTTTGCAACATACTGAGTTTTAGAGAACACATTCATACAACGAAAACAGTTATGACTGGAAAGTACAAAGGGTCAGCTCTGCTCGTGTGAGCCAAGCTTGTCTGAAAATCCCTCTCACCAGTCCTTATTATTTTATACAGTCTTGGGGAAAGAGTGAGCTAGTGCATCTGCTCCGGTTCAGGAACTTCCAGAAACTTCAGAGTTGTTGACTCCTAAGTTTAGTGAGCCTTTTTGTATAACAATCCAAGTATTGTTGTGCTTCCCTTTAGGATCATCAACTACAGCTCTTCCACTTGCTCAACTTACTGGTTGCTTCTCAGATTCTCAACTCTATAGCAAACTCTCTTTTCCCAACATATGTCACAAATTTAAAAAAAAATTTTACTTCAAAAAATCCAGTAATGAAGGAAGTAGAAGGACTTCTGTAATTACTTGAGATACTTTATTAACATAGAAAGAAACTTTAAGTTTGAAAGAAATACTGAATTTTGGTACATACTCCAGGAGTCCTGAGACTGAACATAATTTATGCCATCCAAGGTCTTAAGGGTCTTTATAGATATATTAGCATGGTAAAAAAAAGTACAGAAAATTCTAAGGATAAGTTTTTTTTTTCCTTAGTTTTATATTCAACAAAAGCTTACATACTGAAGAACAAAAATTGGATTGGAACCTGTAAGTCTAGTACATAGAGCCACTATTCAGTTAAGGAAGATATTAACAACACAATAAAAGCTTGTGTCAAGTGCATTATCATTAAGACCTCAGAGTGAGTGTAGAAACTTATGTGTACATTCAACCGTTTATCCCCTTTCCCTAGAGTGCCAACCTCCGTGGTGATTTGCTATGCATCAAAAGCAAAGAGCTTAGACAATACATAGATCTATTTTTATCTACTTTAAAGCATTACTTTCCTCATTGGTGGTTGCTACTTCATAGGATTTGTAGGAGGATTATGCAGCAATTTCAACAAATATTACTAGTTTAAAGTACTCCTTTCAAGGCAATTCATGCACTAATAGTAGGGATATAACATAAAACAGCCATTATAGTAAACACTGTGATAATCCCTCAAACCAAATAAACAAACAAAACAAAAAAAACTAAAATTAGGAGTATCTCATGATCTATCACTTCCAGTACGAGGTATATATCTAATGAAATTCAAATTCTTATACTCCAAAGATACATGTACTGCCATGCACTTAAATATTTTCACAATGGCTAAGTGATCAAATCAGTATAGGTGCCCATCAGTACTAGACTGGGTAGAAAGCTGTCATGTGTATTCACAGTAGAATACTATTTGGCCACAAGACCTGAAATCTTATAGATTTTAGCAACATGGCTTTCACTCAGATGAAACATAACAAGTTCTTGCTCCTTTGTATAAACTAATAGACCGATGTTGGTAGAAAAATAGAATGAAATAGGATGTTTGTAAACTGACAAGGAGAGGGCTTGGACAAAAAGTTGAATAGGAGTGCCAAAGCACAGTTAAGAATGGAAGAATTACTGCTGACATTACTTTAGCATAGTTGATAATTATTGGTTCAAACAATCTACAGTATATTTCAAAATGACCAGCAGAGTATAAAATTTTAGTACATGAACTAGTAGAAAACTCGTACATGAAAACATTAATGTCTGAAAAGGTGATACTCAATACCTTGATTTAATTCTTACCCTATGTACTTGTTGAATTACTATAATGTATTTCAGAAAAATATGACCCTCAATCAAATTTTACATCAAAAAATAAAACAAAAGTTTTTTTTTTTTTTAATTCTCTTTTCTATAGGCCTCAATATAGTCATTTCAAAACCAACCAAACAAAATGAAACTGCAATGCAAGGTCCATACCAGGTGGGCATTGGTTTGGCTGCAAGCTATACTACCTGCTATGCAGAAGTTAGATTTGTTAGAGAATCCCATCACCAGCATTCAGACATCTACATTTCACAGGGAACTTGTTAAATGTCAACTGTAAACTGAGGCTCTCAAGAAGGTCACCCCAACAAGGAGGTCTTAACCCAGTGATGATGAAAAAGATCACACCTGTTTGAACTTCAGCATCACAAAATGTAACGATCACACAACGTCTATTTGTTCTTTTTTTTTTTTTTCTCTAAAATTTTAAAACGAAGGTATGGTAAGCAAATCAAAGCACCTGAGGTAGTTTCTTGTACATTATAGATGTGTAACCAGTATTAAGTTTGTAATATCCAGGACTGATGCAGAATAAACAGTAATAATGTTTTGGGGTTTTCTCAATTAAGAATTAAATCAAGCAATTTTGCAGATTGCTTTTGTACATTTTTTCATAATCAATGTTTTTTCTTTATTAGGTGATTGGTTTCTAAAATTATACGAGTCAAAGTATGAATGAGAAAATAGCTGCCAAAAAACTGGCAGCTGAGAATAAGATAAAATAATAGTCTCCTCAATTTATAGGACATTATTCATGTGTGGACTCAGCCAAGAGTCAGAAATTTCATCTACACCGAATGTGCACAGACTTTTTTTCTTGTGCAGCATGAGAATTTCCACATCGCATTCACATCATTTCCTTAGTGTTAATTTTTTAGTTCCTTGTCTGATTTAGGTGCTAATTCTCAGTCAGATGTATAGCAGGTGAAGATTTTCCTCCCGTTGTATAGATTCTTCAGTTAATTAACAGTTTTTAATTTCAAGAAGTCCCACTTTTTCAGTTTTGGTCTTACTTCTTGGGCAACCAGAGTCTTATTCACAAAGTTCCTACTTGAACTGTATGTTGAACTGGCTCTTTCTTCCCGAAATTTCAATTTCAGGTCTAACACTAAAATCTTTGGTCAGTTTGGAACTGATTTGTGAGCAGTACGAGAAAGAAGAACCAAGTTTCACTCATGAGCTGATAACCCGTTTCCCCTTCACTACTGGTTAGTGATGCTATCTTTATTCCCGTGTGTGTTCTTGGCACCTTTGTCAAAACTCAGGTGGCTGTAGGTGGCTGTGTTTACATCTGAGTCCCAGATTTTATTCCGCTGATTAATGTGTATATTTTGTGGCAGTATCACGCGGTTTTTATTGCTATGACTCTACATAGTGATAAAAACAGTACAGTTTCATATAGGATAGCACAGTATACTATAACTTAAAATGGGGTGCACATTCCATCACAGCCACCTCCCCTTCCCCCCATTCTCATCTCATTCTCATGTACAGTGGCCATGTTTTTAAACTTTGAATTATATTTCTCCAATTTATAATGTATTGAACATTTTTCATACATTTGCCAGTAAAATTTGTATTTCTTTTTTTAAAAAGATATACATTATTATTTTTAATCATATTTGTGATCATTTTTTTAAACAAGCAGAGAGGCACTGATGTGGCTAAAAATTATGTGTTATCTCTAAATAACATGTATAGCATAAAAATCAGGTCGAGGAATAGTTTATTTGATCAGCTTTTGAAACACTAAATGTGTTTCTTTTCGCTTTCTTTTTTGGCCTAGTGTTCAATTTAAAAGATTCCAAGCCAACCCAATATAAGTTTAAAATTAGCTCCACTCATTTTAATCCATTAGTAATGTCTGTAATGTTCTGAGTTTTTTCTAAGCTTGGACAGCTTTCCCTGAGAGTGTCCGGTGATGATCTTGAGTTTGTTTAGGTCACAGCATCGCTCTCCCATTATTTTAATTCTGGACTGCACATGGTGTCATAGGTGCTTATGAATATTATCTACCCATTTTCTCGTAGATAATTCATAATAAGTAAACTCACTTCTATGACCTGCTGTATAAATGGCCGTGTCAGAGAAATTCTGTTGTTCTTTATCACACATTTTATTTTACTTTATTTGAGTTATTTTAAAGAATATTTCAAATTGTACTTAAATCTGAATATTTGATTATGCTAATTAGCAATACTGAGAGAAGTGTTTTTTAAAACTGTCTAAACTATGAGATGCAAAGGACAGAAATGGAGAGGTTCCCTTTTTTAAAATTTTTGACTCTGAAAGAATCTGTATTAATATTGCAAACCATTTCAAGGCATTGAAAACACTATTTAATTTACAAATCTCTGAGTTTCACATTTCTTAAGGAAAAGTATCCCATACAAGTGAAATGTGCTTGTAATTACTCAGAGTAATGACACAACTAAGTGGTATTGGAAATTCAAAAGTGATTTTTCGACATTAAAAACTGGAGGTAAAGTTTCATGTCCCTCTGTTTTAGAAAATCTTTTCCTCTGTTTTAGAGTGCAGCATGCAGATAGAAGACTTGATTCCTAACCTATAATCTACAAGAAGGTTGTAAAGTGGATAAAATACATATAATAAAAATAAAAAAATACAAATATAGAAACTGTACTAAACTATTGGCTCATGCACTAAAGCTTTATTTGCATACCACAGTGAAAGAAATCACCAGTGAAAGATAGTTGATGTTATCCTCTCTCTTTGCTTTCTTCCTATGCATCTCTCTTGATGTTATTCTGCAATCTTGCTTCCTCCTCCTTTGGGCACTAAATATTTAAAGAATTCATTTGTTGTTTAAACTCATTAATATTCTCTTATAGGCTAGGCCAAACATTTTCCACTATTGTTTTATTGTTTTTTAATTCCATAAACTGTGTATTTACATGCTCATTTGAGTGTATATTGCTATAAGAAAATAGCCTCTACTGTAATGCTTAGTGTTCAATATTTATAGTAATATATATATATATATATACATATATTTTGTAAACTTTATCTACTGCTAGATACACTCCCAAGAATATGATACAACTGGGAGTATGGGCATAAGTCTTTAATCCCAACATGGGAGACAGAGGCAGGCCTCTATGAGTTTCAGACTAGCCTGGTCTACATAGAGAAACCCTACGTGTAATAAGATGATACAGATGAATAAACCATCAAAACACAATCAGCTACATTTTCCCTATTTATCATTGTCATCCAAATTATTTTTCTTAAATATTTAAAATTTTAGTTCAATATCTGAAAAGATGGAATTTATATCTTTGATTTACTAAAATTTCAGGTATATTAGGATTTAAAGAAACAACTCAATCTCACTTTAATAACTCTCCTTTTGTCAACTGTCCAATTATGATCCAATCCACTCTCCAGACCAACAGGTAGACTACTATAAATTTGAAGTTTTGCAATTACTTGCCCTAGTTAGGGTTTCTCCTGCTGTGGCAAAACACCATGACCAAAAAAAAAAAAAAAAAAAAAAAGTCAGAACAGGACCTCAAACAGGGTGAAAACTTGGAGGCAGTAGCTGATAAAGAAGCCTATGGCTATGGAGAGATGCTGCTTACTGGCTTGCTACTCCTGGCCTGCTTGCCCTTCTTTCTCACAGAATCCAGAGCCACCAGCCCAGGGAAGCCTCTACCCACAATGGGCCTGCCCCGATCAATCACTAAGAAAATACCCTACAGCCTGATCTTAGAGAGCCGTTTCCTCAATTTCGGTTCTCTCCTTTCAGGTAACTCTAGTTTGTGGGTAAAGCTGACACAAGACTAGCCAGCACATATATTTAATACTTCAACATATTTAATGTATTTGTACTATAGATATCATAGTTACGTTTTAGAGAAACATGTATTTTCTGGACAGATAATGAAGTCAGATTTCATTTTCTTATTTTACTATGGCTTTCTTACATACGAAATTGCCTTTCACAAGCGTGACCAAAAGTACTGAGACTGTGGTTAAATTATATTCTTGTTTTCTTATAGACAGAAGCACTCTCAGTGATGGGGAAATGGTCTTTCAGGAAAGCGCCTGCTTTGTAAATATGAGGATCTGAGTCCAGATCTCGAGGGCTCACATAAGAAGCCAGGAGTGGCTGTACATGTCTGAACCCCAGCACTGTGCGGTAGGGAGGGACAGAACAGGCTAACCTGTGGAACTCATTAGCCAGGCTGTCTAGTTTAATCAGTGAGTAGCTTCAGGTTCGGTGAGACCTGGATTTAAGTTGCTAGGAGAATAGTGATAGAGGAAAGCATTTATAGCGATCCCTAGTCTCCAACCAAGCTTATGCCACATATATGTGCACCTCTCTCAGTGAGGCAACATAGTATACACTTGTATGCGTGATATACACATGCATACATAGATACATATTACCCACTACACACAGGTAATTTCACAACATTCACGTGAACTCCTGAGTGACAAATGATGATCCCCAACAACTCCCAGTGTCATTTCCTCCCCTTGGCACAGTTCACTGGCAATTCACCCTCACTGCCCATTGTAGAGGTGAAAGCTGCTTACTACTAAAAGGCTGAAATTTTTCACTCCAAAGATTCACAGTAGTGTTTAGTGTCTGGATAGATTTCTTAATGTTTATTTATGTGCACAAAGAGAAAAACAAAACAAAACTATATATACTAGCTGTCTTGGTCTTGGGGGTTGGTAATAGTGTAAACCCATGACCTGGAATTGCTTTCATGATTAAAGCTTTTGTGTGGTGTCTGATTTTCGCTTCTTACCAATGCAAGCTTATATTTTTTGGCAGATGCTTGAATTATTCAATTAAAATTTTAGTCTGAGCTAGCCAGCCAAGACTATAGAAAATAACAAATCACATAAAATAAATTGTATTTTTACTGGAACACCATCAAGAATGTAAACGCAGTTCTGGAGGCATTTGGCCAAAGAAGAGCTAGAACTGGAGAATTTCTGATCAAAATCCTGTTTTTCTTTTACACTTCACAGCAAATCACATCAACTTCAATTGTGCTTAATTGGGAAGCTGAAACAATTCTTCAGGGCCTATTTTGTTTAGATACAGAGCCTGCATTGACCACCACTGTCTCCTCTGGGTCTCCTTATTAGACAGTGTTCTCTCTTGTAGCAACTTTTAAATGAGGCTAAATTAAAATGTAGGTGGCCAGGGCACAGAGGAAGACAATACAGCCATTCCTGATGAGACCTGATAGAGTAGGATCAGATGGAACGGGAGGTCCTCCCCTATCAGTGGACTTGGAGTGAGGCATGGGTAGAGATGAGGGAGGGAGGACGAGATTTGGGGAAGGGCATGGGTGGAAAAGAGGCAGGAAGAGTGGGATTGGGAGGGAAAGAAGAAGGGAGCTAGAGGTGAGATACAAAAGGAATAAACTGTAATTAATAAAAATAAAAATAAAATATTATAATTTTAAAAAATGTAGGTGGCTTGAAAATTACCAAAAACTATAATTGTGAAAGTGAGATAAGGCAAGGATAACACCCTTCCTTAGCAATGCGTACAAATGCAGTTTCAGCCAAGACGTATCTACGTTGGGTCTCTTCTCTGAAGAACTCAGAAAAGAATTACCACTGGGGATGGCTGCTCACTTTACACATTTTAAAGCACTCCTTTAATTCTTCACAGTCTCATGTATGTTCACTTTGCATACTGACCATTCTCACCTCCCACCTCCCACCCACCCTTGTCCACCCACAAATCTCTTTCTCACACTCTCATCTTAAAATCATTGTGTTTTGTTTTGTAACTCACCAGGGTTATCCAGCTCCATCCGTATGACCACAGGTTTAGAGCTTCCCACTGGAGCCCAAGAGGGTCAGCTGGAGCTACACAATGAAAGGCAGTGACTCTCCATTCCCAGAATCGATCAATAGACATGAGCCTCTTCCCACCTTCCTTGACTGGATGGTTGATACAGCTGGTCTTGTGTTGTCTCAGTGAAGATAAGTACAGTTAATGAGAAATGGTGACTATAATATTTGTGCGGAGACGAGGGAATGGCATTTCTTAGCTCTTCACCCACTGTTTTGGTTCTTATATAATTTCTACCTCCTATTTCGCATGCCTCATAAGCCTCAGAGTGGAAGGTCCTTGGACATGACTGTTTTACCCGGGTAACTATCCTATAGCATGGCTCTGTGGCAGGATCCCTCATGAATACCAGTGAAATCTGAAATATAGGTGTCTGGGGCAAAAAAATGGCAAGAGGAAATCAGGGATCTTGTAAGCACTGTCAGTAACAAAGGGTGCGTGAGAGAGAGAGAGAGAGAGCTGTGCTTGTGTGCAATGGCTAATTTTGTCTGAAGGAAGCAAAGGAAAAAACAGCAGGAAAAATGAAAATGTAAATACAAAAATAATCAAACAAACTCCAGGCATTCTAAGTGGAATTTGCTCCAAAGAGTGTGGGTGTTTAATAGCATTTGAAAGTTGCTACATTCATTCCAGGTGGTTTTGTTTGTGAGTCTTAATCTCTAATCACCTGAGTGGAATGCTCACTGGTTTTGAGCCAATTAACATGAAGATTAGGTCTGTTATTTGTGTTGTAAATTAAGCATTCTAAGGAATGTATCTGAAGCATAAATATTTTATTTAGAAAAAGACCAAATATGAAAGAGGAGTATATTGCCTCTTAATAGACCTTTATAAATTCTTAATCATAAAATATTTGATTTTTCTAATTTTAATATTTTTAATTTTAGTATTTCCTTATAATGTGGTGATTACTACTAATTTCAGGCTTTTGTTGAATATCTTAACTTGAAAGAAGGAACATAGACATTTGAAATCTCATTTGCTAAGAGGGCATTTCAAAAAGTCGAAAGACAAATTGTCTTCAGATACGGTTTAAATTATATTTTCCTTGACAATGTCCTTGATTATTGATATATAAACATGCTGTTTATTTTTAAATGTGAAAATATGTTTATGAATCTTTGAGTGGCACTTTCTAAAACTAAAACACAGATGTCATGTTGTCATCATGTATAAAAATGACTTTGTTTTCACAAAACAAAGACACAAAACAGTGACTACTATTTGTGAAGAAACACAACACCAATTTGACTTTGGTTCTGAGCTGACTGAGATTTACTAAAAGATTACTTCGTAAACATGGGAAGCTGAAAACAGAATAACTTAACTTATTTCTAAGTTATCATGCTTTTGCTTATTCCTGTTAGTTCACAGGTAATCCCAGTAACTTGCCCTCAGTGTCCTAGCAACATCTTAAGTCATCACTGGCATCCATCAGGTACGTGCGATCTAAAAGACTCACCAGCTGCCACCACAGCTCTCTTGATCTTCCTCTTCTCCCTCTGTTTCCATACTCCTGTCTCTCACCCTATCTTTTTAGATTTCTCTATCTCTCTTTCCCTTTCTCCCTCTCTCTCTCTCCATCTCTCTATTCTCCCTCTGTCCCCTCATTTTCTTTCTTTCTCTCTCTTTTTGTAATGGATACCCCTTTCTCTCTTTCTCTACCCAGCCTTTTCCCACAATAAATCTCTCTTATACCAGATCTGTTGCGTGGAGTGTAATTCCTCAGGGGGTACACCTTGGCCTGCCTTGCAATGGTGATGCCTCAACCCTATTATACAACAGCTCCTATAGTCCAAATCATCTAAAACACAATAACTTGAACACAATAATAAAATAAAGACATATTTATGTTTATTATGTTATTGGCAATGTCAATCTGAAATAGAAAATTAAAATATCACAAATTGGGTAGGATAAGTA
The DNA here is from genome assembly GCF_030254825.1 of Meriones unguiculatus. Lineage (NCBI taxonomy): Eukaryota > Metazoa > Chordata > Mammalia > Rodentia > Muridae > Meriones > Meriones unguiculatus. Next base: position 80,138,314 of record NC_083354.1, read on the forward strand.
AATAGCAACAATAAAATGTCTTTATCTGGGACATACAGACAAGATCTTAGGAGATGAGAGGAAGCCTTCTACTGGTTATACATTTCTCCACTTTCTGTAGTGATAGGCATACCTATTCTTCAGCCATCAGTGAGAAATCCTAGATCATCTGTGAGGGAGGTGATGTCTCTGTTTAGGAGTTAAAAATCATTGGTAGTTTGGATACGAGTCATTTGTACTTAAGCTGGATATGAGGCACTGGCTGGACCTGCAGCTTCACATCCTCTTGGGGCAAGCAAACTAGTCAGATATAGTTTCCTGGTAATGTCTCAAGCACAAGTCTCTTCCTTGTCACTTATTCCAAAATTGTATTGTAATATGACAATGCCTCTCATTAAAACACGGGGCAATGATTCTGGATTGTTATTAGACTCTTTAAAAAGTTATTCAAGATCTTTCAAGTTTAATGGTAATAAAAGGCATAATCAAAAACAGGAAAGAAAGAACTGGGGCCAACGATTCACTCTTCCGCAAAGTCTTGTGCTGGGATTCAGACAAGGTGCTTGCGTTCAGCCAGCATGTCACTGAAGTAGTGAAGATGAGAAGGACTGAATATGTATTTTGAAGGATGAGCCAGTGAGACTTACTAAGGCATGAAGAGGTGTTAAGAATTAATCCAGGTTTCCGGATGGAGCAACTGAATGGTTAAAACCATGGTGGGTGGGGGAAAGCATTGTGCATGGAATGACCAGAGTTCACCTTTGAACCCTACATTAGAAGCCACTCAGTTGAGATAAAGATAGAGGCCGAGGCTGGATTAGAGACGGTCAAAGGCAGTGATTACCTTTTAACATGGCATGGCAAGGAACATGGGTTTCTATCTGCCTGCTCCGTAATTTGTAGCAATTCTTTAGGATCTATTTTGGTTCAAATAGAACTCTTACCTTGGTCAACACTACCTCCTGGAGGCTCATTAATAAACAGCTATTTTGCGTATGATTCTGGGTTTTAGGAGAATTCCACAGACTGCAGATATGCATTCAGGAATGCTGCCATGCACATGATGTTTAGATGAAATCAACATGTGATAATAAAAGAAAATGTAAGACAAAGGACTGAGGACTTTTTCTGATTTAGAAATTGTGATAAATGTGAGAAATAGGCAGAAGGTGCTGAGAACAAATTACTGGGGAGAGGAATGAAACATAACAACAAACCAAAGCCAAATGTGCTGTTATGTAAATAAAACATCCTAGGTAGAAGAGAACATTCAGCTGCAGAAATACGATTTGAAGCTAAAAATGATAAGTATTTGAACTTGGTGTGGATTTAGTGGGTGATCTACCAATGATGCTTATAGGATTGTATCTTAATGAGAAATTATGTTTGAGATTTGTGGAGCCCACTGAATATGAGGATGGGATTTGAACTAAAACACAGATTTTAGTATTCTAATTCTTTTATCTCCATTCCCAGAAGTACTTCAACTGGTTGCTTCTAGAACATAATAATATTATTATTATTATTATTATTATTATTATTATTATACAATTTATTCATTTTGAATCCCAGTTGTATCCCCTCCCTCATCTCCTCCTGGCTCCACTTTTCCTCCCTCTTCCTTCCCTATCCCTCTTCCATAGTCCACTGATAGGGGAAGTCCTCCTCCCCTACTGTCTGACCCTAGCCTATCAGGTCCCACCAGGACTGCCTGGATCCTCTTTTTCTGTGGGCTGCATAGGTCATCCCACCAGGGAGAACTTATTAAGGAGCAGACAACTGAGTTCATGTCAGAGACTGTCTCTTCTGTTCTTATTAGGGAACAAACATAGAGACTGAGCTGTCTATGGGCTACACCTAGGTCTATTCTATGCATGGTCTTGGATGATGCATCATTCTCTGTAGTCCTCCCTGGGCCCAATTTTTTTGGCTTTGTTGGTCTCCTTGTGGGGCTCCTGTCCCCTCCAGGTCCTTCTACTTTGTCTCCACCTTCTTCCATAAGATTCCCTGCAGAGACTCACAGACAAACTTTGGACAGAGTGTAGGGAGTCTTATGGAACATACTTTTAGATCTTTAATGTGTCACATTCTTTTATTCTTTTTGTGCCTCATTGTTTCTTTTTAAAATTAGGAAACATTAATGGTTTACTTAGAGAATATTTGTATTTCATATAGCATGTGCAAATTTTGAGGAGACAATACAACAGTAGTCTCAACACTGTCCTAGCTGCATTGTGCTGATAAGGTTGAACAAGCTGCCCATCATGGACAACTGTATTTTAATCATATTACTTACAGAGGCTCAAAGTACTCATCTGCAGGTAAAGGTGTTTAGGTTAAATACGCACTTTCATGGCCCTTTGGAAACACAACCACTATATGCACTGTAAACAGCACTGGGCATAAAATTCACCTCCATCCCCAAACCTCATTTCACAGAATCAAATACACAAGGTCTAAGGCAAGGTGCCTGACTTCTTTTTTAGCTACAATTCTCTCTCTCTCTTTTTTTAAAGGCTTGTGTTCTTTCTTTATTATTTATATAACATTCTGCCTGTGTGCCTGCACACCAGAAGACCAGATCTCACTGTAGATGGTTATGAGCCACCATGTGACTGCTGGGAATTGAACTCAGGACCTTTGGAAGAACAGCCTCTGAGCCATCTCTCTGGCCCTTAGGTACAATTCTCATCAAAAGGTTTGGATTTCCTTTCCGTTCACTTCAAATAACAGAGTGAGTGGTGGAGCACTTCAGGATCTCCTACGTGGAGACTGCCTGGTGACCTCTGAGTGTCGTGATGAAGGAAAACAGGCAGCACTCTTTATAGCTGAAAGGGTCAGGCCATGGAACACCACTCTGGGTCAAACGTTGTCACCGTTATACAAAACCACAGAATTTATCTCTTGTCCAGAGGGTAAATTAAGAGCTGTAAAAAAATGCCTGAGCAATGGCAGGGTGATCTGAGCAGATTCTGAAAGGTTGGGGATGAGGTCACACGTCTGGATGTTTATCCAGGTGTTTTCCCCGACCTCCTTCAGTTGCTTCTCACATGGATTTCAATACTCTTCTGTCTGGCTTCCTCCTGGTTTCTTACAGCTTGCCCGATTAAAGCTGTGGCAGGCAGGTAGCCAGTGACTGTCATACCCACCAGTGTCTTACCCACCAGAAAAGCCCTTCTGAGACCCGCAGCAGCACACCCGCTACACCCGGACATAAGGCAATCCCCACAATAGGGCTTTGGGTGCCACCCATCGTCTTTCACGTACATTTTTCTTGCACTGCTTGCAAGGATATTATCTATAGCGTCGCTCTCAAACCAACTGAGAAGCTGCTGGGTTGATGCGGTAGTATTCAATGAATATGGGTAAGAACCACTAACCGCCTGGCGGGGAGTAACCTGATTTTCACCAGGATGTGGAGAGGCAGGCATGCCATGTATTGCTGAGGCTCCAGAGTCTGCTGGATTTAAAACCTGGTCCCCAGGAAGTCCTGAGACATCTGCTTCTTCCAGCTGGATGCCTCAAACACAGGTAATGTACTTTCCCCCACAGAGGCTGCTGGGATGGATGGCTCCAAAGAACCATCTTTCTCTTTGCATGCACTGTTGCCCTCAGCGGCATCTTGCAGATGACTGCTGTCTGGAGCCTCTTGTCCTGTGTGTTCACTCGACTGGGAGCATGATGCCTGGTCCTGTCCAGGTGACAGATGAAATGACATCCTAGGAAGAGGCTCTTGAAGTTAGCCTAAAGCAGAAGGCTCGTTTTTCTCTACTGAGAACACAGTGATGCTGACGCACAACGCTGCTTTTCTGTGATCAGGTCTTTGGCTCATGAGTGGTACAAGCTCTTTGCTCATACAATTGATAACATATGTGGCCAATTCAGAGGGTTGGAAACAGGTGTGAGAAGAAAAGGGCGCTACATCCCAACTCATCTGTCTTTTGTCATCATTCCGCTTGCAGTTTTTCACAGCTGTTTTTTGACCTGCCTCTAATTCTGTATACGTGAGGAAGTTCACATCTGCTGGCAATGAAGGACAGCCCTGAGAAGTTCCCTTTCAGCTTTGGTCCCCTGCAGAAAAAAGGTCACCTGAAGAAAGTCCCCCACCAACAGACATCAGCTGCATAGGATGTATCTGGTCTGAGGTCCCTTTTTTAGCTTTTTCTTCATCTGCCTGACACCATTTGTAAGCAATACCCCACCTACATACATTTCAACAGAGGCTATCATATTCCATGACCAGCTCCAAGGTTTCTGCTGGCCCTGGTATTTCAGGCACCTGGCTATCAAGTCAAGGACAGGGACTGGCTTGCTCTGTGACTACCAGCCTCCAGATTTCCAATCCATGGGATCAACACAAAGCTGTGGAGCAGATCAGGGCTCAGGCACAGGTTGCATACCTCTGGACTGGTCAGAGATCTTCACAGTGGAAGGCGAACTCAAACAGTGTTTCCACACAGCTAGTTAAAGCAGTGTCTCTCTGCTTGAGGAAGTGACCATCTTTTATCCTCAGCAAGGCCTTCCAGCCTAGACACCATTCCCAAGGTCACTCACATGAAGAAGAAAACTTGCTTTAACACCTATGGCTTCTGCCTCCACGTCTGTTTCTGGATTACATTATTTATTTTAAAAAATGTATATTGTAAATGAATTAATTGTGTATGTGTTCTTAATGGAGGTCAGAAGGCAACTTCTGTGAGTTGGTTTTTTTTCCTTCCGTATTGGTGAGGCAGGATCTTACTTGTTTCTATTGACGCTGCTCTGTGTGTTCCAAAGCAGCTGACCCACAAGTTTCTGAGAATCTCCTTTCCTGCCTCCCATCTCAGCAGGGGTGCTGAGATTATAGATGGACACCACTTGTCATTCTCTGTGTGGGTTGTGGCGAATCACACTCAGCTTGTCAGATAATGTGGGTAATGTTTCCACATTCAGGCACATCTCCTAGCCAAGATTATATTATGTGTTATTGGCTTAAAACTTGGTGCACATATCTCATCACGGTCATGAAGGATAATTGGATTGGTACAGAATACAGTGGGCTCATCAGCTCACTTGTTTCGAACACTGAATTTGATGGCTATAACTTGAGGAAGTTCTATTGCATTTATCTTTGTTGATGACATAGTCATCTCCAGGAAGATCATTAAAGTTGAGGATCAAAAGGTCTCTTTAGGAACTGCTATACATCTGTTTTCAGTTTTTGGTAGTCAGCGATCTCCTTGAAAGAGGAGCCAGTCAATTCCACACTATTTGGAGAGTGAGAGGGTTGTCAACTCTGTGCTTCCTGTCTAAATATATCTCTCCCAAACTCTTCCTTCCGGCTTCTTGAAGATTTCTGACTTGGTTTAACCTATAATTCAAATCCAAGTAGAATGTTGATGTGAGTTCAAACCACTCTAGCTATAGAATCAAATTGGTTTCCTTGGTAATGGGCTGCCTTAATTGCTTCCTTTAAGGAGTGTTGATGACTGCCTGACAGAAAGACAAGCTCGACTTGAATAAACAACAGATGCTTGAACAGTTACTCATTGCACCATGAGCTTTAGGGTGACACTTTTTACTGATGCTTCATAGCCTTGTTTACCTCATTTTAAAATTTATTATTTTATTATTAACATTACTTATTGTTATTATAATTACAGTATTGGGGAGAGCAAACCCAGAGCCTTGTATATGCCAGACTACTGACCTAATTCCTAAGTCCAGCACTCTGGTTTTATTGAAAGTATACAATTGTTTTTAATTGTTTTAAGATGACAGTCTTCAGTATACATAATAATTTTGAAAAATTGAGTATCTACCCATTGAGCAGCATTTTAAGTCAATTCCTTTTGATTTCATATCCATGGGAAGTGTTCTTGTCATACTCCAAATCTCTTTTAGCCAAATGTCTCAAAATTTGTTTTGCACAGGTATCATGGTAAACATTCCAATTTACCATGAATTCCAGTTCTTATTATCGCAGATTCTGATTTGGTGGAAGTGGGACAGGTCTCAGGACCATATATTTTTAACTGTCTTCTCCATCTCCCTTGAGTAGGCTATTCCCTGGTTCACAAAGAGTGGGAAATGGATGGCTTTGAAAGCAGACTCAAAACTTAAGAAAAACACTTAACAATTTGTTTTTAATTTTGTGAGAGTTGAGGAAGTCCCCGCTCCAACAATTTTAGCTCATGGTGTCTGAGGCCTTATCCATGTTTGCATGAGGCCGAAAGTCTCACACTCTGTGATGAGGCTTAGAAGAAAGAATTTCCCTTTCTGTACCTGATCCTCTATCTGCTCTCATGCAGCCCTTTGACGTGACCGGCCCCTGAGATGGGAGGCTCTATGATTTGTTGCTGTCGTGATGCCTGATTTTTGTGGCTCCCACATTTCCATCCTCAGTTTTTGTTCATCTTCATTTTTGGACTTGGCTACATATCTCAGTGAGACATAATAAAGAAGGATAACTGTTGGGATAATGAGCCTGGAGAATTAATTATTTCCTATAATAAGCTTTCTCTCTTGTTGGTGCTCTTTAGTGAATGTGTGTGGGCCGTGGGAAGTGAGGCTACTACAAAGTTCATGAAGGGCTTCCTCATTACTCAAATTTTGGATGGAGGATGAAATTTTAAACCAACTGTACGAATTATTGAAACTGCAATACAACACATTGATTTTAACCAGTAAAGGATCCATAAAACATTTATAAAGCCTTTGTCTATGCCTTCTCAACATAGAAAATAGATAAAACATTGAGACAAATATACTCATTCTTTTTTTTTCTTTTTTTCCCTTTATGTATTTAATAATAGTCTTATTCAGGGTTACTAGTGCTGTGATGAAACACCATGTCCCAAAGTAATTTGGAACACCATGACCAAAAGCAATTTGAGGATAAAAGGGTTTATTCAGCTTACACTTTTGCATTATTGTTCATCATCAAAGCAAGGCAGTACAGACACTCAAACAGAGAAGGAAGTTGGAAGCAGAAGTTGATGCAAAGGCTATGAAGGGGTGGTTCTTGCTGGCTTATTAACATAGCTTGCTCAACCTGCTTTCTGATAGAACCCTGGACCACCAGCCCAGGAATGACATCCACAATGGGCTGGGCCCTCCCTCATCAATCACTAACTAAGAAAATGCCCTATATGTAGTGGTATAAGCCACTAATCCCAGCATTCAGGAGTCAGAGTCAGGTGGATCTCTGTGGGTTCAAGACAAATAGTAAGTTCTTGGACAGCAAGAGAGCTACCGGTGAGACCCTGTCTAAAAAACTACCCCCCAAATGTCTTACAGGCTTGTCTACAGCCCCATCTTACAGAAGAATTTTCTTAATTGAGGTTCCCTCCTCTCAGATGACATTTGCTTGCACCAAGTTGACATGAAGTTACCCAGGCCTATACTGCTTAGACAGGGGATGGCTGCTGTCATATGAAAGTGAGGAGTACAGGTTGCCTGGAAACAGCAAGGTATTTGTAAGGACTTAAGATATGCTTACATAGCTAACGTCCCATTGTTTCAGACCTGTGCTGACAAGCGCAGGGTCACAGGCACTTATAGCTATTGTTAATTCAATAAATAAAATGATATAATAATGAATCAAACAAATTAGTATAACATAATTAAAAACTTCAAGCTAATCTCTGAGTCACAGTAGCTGTATATCAGTCATAAGTGGCCAGGTATCCCCGTAGATTCCTCAAATTTCTAAAATATTTTTGGACAGTTCTGCATTTGAATCTCTCAGCTTACTGATCCTATGGGGCCAGAGAGAAACAAGAACTTCTCACATAAACTGTTGGTATTTACTTCAGCTAACCTTTTGGGTTAAGACTACCTTAACAGAAGGGGCAGTCCAGAAATTTCAACTTATCACTGTGTGTTAAATGGCCTGGGAGAAGATATGTTTCTGAAGTATGAAAATGTGTTTGTAATGTACATTGGAAATGGCAATTTTTACTAAGGCCTGTAGACTTCTCAGTAGTACCTGAGCATTGCCTTTCTCTTTTTATTTGAATCATTAGCTACTTGTAACTGTGTTTACAAATTACTGCCTATTTTCTCCTTAAGAAAAATTGTAAAAAATCATGTGAATATTACACTTTGAAAAAAAAGTTTCCTTTATAGTAAACAGAAATTGCTTCTAATTTCATTTAAAAAAAAGTAAAAGAAATAATTGAAATGAAGATTCCTTAATACTATTAAAATTCAGGCAAAGGAATATTTGTTAGTGCCCTCAGATTTTCATGCAAGAATATTCATTCAAATGCCATATGACTTTCAAAATGTATGTAGATCCAACCTCCGCTGACAGCTTATCTGCTTGCTTTCCAGGTCCTTGCCAGAGGCTTTCCTCCAGCTTATGTAAGTTTAACTTATAAAATTGATTAGAAAAAGGAAATGTGAGGAGCAATGTGTTCAAACCTCTCTATCCTGGAAGAGGATAATAATGCAAGTAGGTGGTGAATGGGCACGGGCATTTGGATTCTGATGTCCAGCTATGTTTTCCATTCACGATCCTGGTACTTAACAGAAGCAGGAGAAACCGTCGGTGAAGGACAAAGGGTTCAAGAGAAGATGTAGGGAGATGATTCCGGGTGACTGTTGCATAGTTTTTAAGCCATGAGGACTTTACTACTCTATAAATATAAAGACAACTTATTCAAAAGAGCAAGTATTCTGGCTGAGCAAGTCCTGGCTTGAGACCAAGTCTAACTAAGAAAAGCCTATACATATTTGGACCAAATTACTTGTTCACCTGCTGCAAGCTTTCACTTATTGAAATACGGGTGAACCAAAATGAGACTAACATGTAAACAAATGTGTTCCTCTTTAGAAAATACAAGCAGAGTTAAAACGGAATAAGACTATTGCTCTGGTCTGTTTTGTGTGGTTTAGTGGAATTTACACACAAACAGAAGCTTGTGTGTTTTAATTTTGGAGGCTGTGAATATCAAGGTCATGAAGGCAACATATGGTGAAAGCCCTTTTGCATAATTTCATGAAAGAAGGCAATGAGCAAAAGGAGGGGACCAGACAGAATCAAACCTGCTTTTATTAACCAAAGCAAAGAAAAAACTGATAACAAGACATTTCTTTGATTTCAAAGCCATGGTAATGGGGAGTTATGACACTAATTTATTCATTAATGGTGGAGACCTCATGGTTTAAACATCTATAGACCCCCATCTAGCAATGCTGCATGTGGAGTTAAATTCCAACCTAGGAACCATAGTCGATATCAACAAATAGGGGATGGAACATGATTGTGATACTAAAGATTAATAATGGGAGTTTGATTAGAACAAGGGTAGAGGTAAATAGCCATCAGTTTTGCCATGATTATGTGATGACCTTAGGGACATATAGGTAAGAGGGTCATAAAGTTACAACTTGAAAGACAGGTTAAGCAACAAAAACATCATAGTTTTATTACAATTTAGCATTTGCTCTTTTCTCTCCCATTCTGCCTCTTTTCTCTGTTTTTGATCTGACTTTTCTTAAGACTTATTTTATTTTTAAATTGTGTGTAAACATTTGTATATGTTTGTTTCATGCTCTGTTGAAGTATGGTCTGGTGTGTTGTATTTGTTAATTGCTTGCCCCCCAGGATTCTTACTGTTTATGAGAAAACTCTTATGTATCCTAAGTGTTGCTGTTTAACCTTGCCTAAGAAACAGTTCTTGATTGGCTGATTAAAAGGCCTAAACCTAGGCCGGGCAGAATGGGGTAGGTGTGATCAAAGTTTGCAGGGTTGGGCTTTGGTAGAGGAGAGTCATGGGAAGGAGACCAACAAAAAGAGAGAAGGAAGGAGGAAGACACCATGGGTTAGGTGAAGAGAGAACCATGTGAACCGGGAGGAAGGACTCCAAGAATGGCATGGATGGAGGAAGGGACCCAGATGAATAACATCAACAAGCATTTTTGATTATGGATGGGAAGGAGCCAGACAGGAATGGTTAAAGTGGATGGCACGGGGTGGGGCCGGAAGATGTGAGATAAGATAGGTGGCCCAAGGTAAACAAGGTATTTGCAAAATCTAACAGGTGTCTGTGTCTTATTGATTGTGATGGGGGTTAGATAATACCATCATACATATAGGGCTAATAATAATTGACACTTAGCCCAATGCCTTTTATTTTCAACAACGTGAATGGAGGCACCTACAGAGACGAGAGGTTTCAGATCCCCCTGCAGATGGAATTCCAGGCACCTGTGAGCTATCTGAAATAGATGCTGGCGACCTTGGAAGAGCAGTGAATGCTCTTAAACACTGAACCTTTTTCCCAGCCCACGGGATCTGGTTTCTGGTTTGTGTCTATTGCTTACATATGCCTGTAGTTTATCCCATGTGTTAAAATTTGGGATAATATAAATATACATACACAAGTGTACAATCCTTATTTATAATAACATTTTCATAATGTCACTGTGAACACTGGATTAGTTAAAATAACAATTGCTCTGCAAGGAACTGGTGTCCTCATAGGCCCCTGTTACAATATTTTTATTAATTTATCAGCGTATAACCTGTTTCATAAAAGGTTCATTTTAAGGCAGAATAGATAATACAGGTTGTTGCTTCATTCTCAGTCAAATACCAAATCTCTTGTTTGAACAAAACATGTATCTAGTACACATATTTTCTTCACAATGTTTTTTACAATTTTCTTGTGACTGGGAACACTATACAGCAAATATATAAGTATACGGTATACTTAAGAACTCCATTTTTGAGCCATTTTAAACAGCAAAATCTCCAGCCAAAATAAAAGCACAAGATGTGAAAACAGTTGCTAAACATACCATGAAAAGACATGTCTTACAGCATAAAAGCTGAAGTGAAAATGCAGAGCATCCCTCTACTCCATCTCTGCTGGGAATGTGGGCCTGAGGATTCTCAGAGTTCCTATTCTCCTTTGCGTACTGTGTTTCCAAATGACTATGTCGCACTATCAGTTATAGGTTACAGAGATGCTTTAGCAAGTATGAGCTTACAATGAAGAATATGCCAATAATAAGGATAGATTATGAGGAAATATCTCCAGTGATTTTTATGGGTCAAGAACAAAGACCACTGCTTTACATATAATATATCAGTCATCATAATAGACCATTTATGAACAAGGGGATTGAGACAAGATAATTTATGTATCTTGGTTGAGGGCCAGATAGAAAGAAAGTAGCCTTTATATATTTTAATGGAGTTTAGTCACTTGGGATAAAAATGTTCTCAACAGCCTCATAGGAAGTGTTACTATTGGTAGATGTTGCTTTATCAGAGTAGATGTGACCTTGTTGAAGGAAGTCTGTTACTGGTGGCAGCCTTTGAAGTTTCAATTGCTAAAGTCAGGTCTAGTTTCTCTCTCTCCATTTTTGTGCTGCTTGCTGATCCAGATGTACAACTCTCAGCTCCTCCAGCACCATGTCTGCCTGAGTGCTGCCATGCTTCCTGCCATGATGATAACAGACCAAACCTCTGAGCCTGTAGGCAATCCTCAATCAAATGTTTCCTTTATAAGAGTTGCAGGGATCCAGCAAGTGTCCTTGTTGTATCCTTGAGCATGTTTTGGATATATGACTAGCAGAGTTATAGCTGGACCTAGCAGCTTTATTTGTTATAACCAGAATCTGGAAACAACCCAGATGTCCCTCAACTGAGAAATGGATGCAGAAATTATGGTACATTTATATAATGGAAACTACTCAGCAATTAAAAACAAGGAAATCATGAAATTTGCAGGAAAATGGTGGGAACTACAAAAGATCATCCTGAGTGAGCTATCCCAGAAGCAGAAAGACATGCATGGTATATACTCACTTATAAGTGGATATTAGACATATAATATAGGATAAACATACTAAAATCTGTAGACCTAAAGAAGCTAATCAAGAAGGAGGATCCTGGGTAAAATGATCAATCCTCATGTAGAAAGGCAAATGAGATAGACATCAGAAGAGGGAGAAAACAGGCAACAGGACAGAAGCCTACCACAGAGGGCCTCTGAAAGACTCTACCCAGGAGGGTATCAAAGCAGATGCTGAGGCTCATAGCCAAACTTTGGGCAGAGTGCAGGAAATCTTATGGAAGAAGGGGGAGATAAAAGACCTGGAGGGAACAGGAGCTCCACAAGGAGAGCAACAGAAACAAAAAATCTGGGCACAGGGGTCTTTTCTGAGACTGATACTCCAACCAAGGACCATGCATGGAGATAACCTAGAACCCCTGAAACCCCTGCACAGATGTAGCCCATGGCAGTTCAGTGTCCAAGTGGTTTCCCTAGTAACGGGAGCAGGAACTGTTTCTGATATGAACTCAGTGCCTGGCTCTTTGATCATCTCCCTCTGAGGGGGGAGGAGCCTTGCCAGACCACAGAGGAAAACACTGTAGCCAGTCCTGATGAGACTTGATAGGCTGGGGTCAGGTGAAAGGGGAGGAGGACCTCCCCTATCAGTGAACTTGAGGAGGGACATGGGAGGAGATGAGGGAGGGAGGGTGGGATTGGGAGGGGATGAGGGAGGGGGCTACAGCTGGAATACAAAGTGAATAAACTGTAGACTACAAAAATGTAAAGAAATTTTTAAAAAGTGAAAAGAAACACAGCAATAATAACCCCAATGAAGATATTTGCAACAAAGAAGGAAATGGATAGGGGTAAAATTCAATGATAAAAGAATTTGTGACAAAGCAAGTCTTTTTAAAGATGTTTTAAGTCTGCTAATAAATTCATACTCCCATGCATCTAACACTGTAGCATTATACAGTTGTTGGTGATTGTGTCTTTCTGATTTAATGTACAATGAATACTGCACTATAAAACACTGTATATAATTCTTTTTTTCCTCCTCAAAATTAATTATGTGGTGACAATAACTATTTCTATTTACTGAAGTATGTTCTACACATTGTGCCAAGAGCTTTGAAAGCATATTGCTTTAATACTTATAATATCCGTGTGAGGAAAGCATTATTATTATGTGCAGTTTTAGACTGAAACACTCAGCTTGGCCAGAGCTCAAGTGAGGGATGTGAGGAACCTGAAATTCCAACTTATTCTTGTTTCTCTTTACCTCTTTACTTAGCTGCTCCACTTCCACATTGGTACTGAAGTAATAAATATTTATAAAGCCTGTATCATGTTTCTAACCTAGAGCAGTGAGTAAATGGAATCTATCTTCTGGAAACTCTTCTACAAACTATAGCTACAGAATGCTATTCAACACGAAACTCAAGAATAAAGAATTGCAGTGTTTGCCAGTCCAAATGCAATAGCAATTGAGGGATGTGTCTGAAGAAATAAGTGGAGCTGAAGAAATAAGGAGTAGTGCAAGGGAACAAGGAGGACTTACAGCACCTTAAAGTTTATATGGGTCCAAGAAAAGCCATAAAACAAGATCCGATTCTAGGCACAGAGCAAACTACAAACAAATGCAAAAGAATCTGACCTGAAAGATTGAAAGAAAGAGAACATTCATTTAGCATATCTGTAATTATTCTTCCAGTCATGTGACTGCTGTTGTGTGTCAGGTACTTACTATTGCTATGGAAATGGTTGCCCACTCACAGGTAAACACCTGTATATCCATAAGGTCCGTCTGGATAGCTCAGTTGTCTAAGGTGTCTGGTATCAGGTTAGTATTCTGGTATAATGTATAGTATCCAGCTATGAGTTTCCTTGATTTTTTTAAAAAGGCAGCAGTGGTAATTATGTTAATCAGAGTCAAAAACATTTTTGGAGTTATTTTTATTTAATTTTTCTGGTCTCAAATTGCTTTGATTAACTGAATATCTTGGGTTAACTTCATTAAGACCATGTAAGATGGTTCATGTAATTGGATAAGTATTAAATATAAATGAAAGTGTTTTGAAAGTAACATAATACTTTACTTACTGGTATTAACTTGTAGTATTTATTACAGAAGGTATAAGTAGAAGCTTGATTTTTAGAGAAGTTAGCCTTGGAAAGTTAATGAAGTGAGCATACTAATCCAAGCTAATAATAGGTGAAAGATGTGTACTCTGTGAAGAGAAATCAGTGTAACCCATGTAAGAGCAGTGTTTTGTAGGCTTAGGAAAAGGCAAGGAGGATCTGGGAGCTAATGAGAGAGAGAGAGAAAGTGACAGAGAAAGAGACAGAGACAGAGAGACAGAGACAGAGAGTCAGAGAGAGACAGAAAGAGATAGTGAGAAAGAGAGCTGTAACCCAGAGGATGAGGGCAGTTTTAATGAGTGACAGTCATTCATTCTGAAAGACAATGAATATAAAAGATGAAAAAGTCACACATGGTCCATGCCTTCAAATGAATTAGCGTAAGCATCTAACACCTTGCTCAGGGTTTCAAAGATGGTGGAAAGAACAGTCTCATGAAAGCATAGTGAAGGCAGGACAGGAGGCTTAAAGAGTGTTTCTCTGAAGAAATACATTAGAACGAGAACAAATCATTCCAAGATAAAAATACCATAATCCTCATTCAGAAAGGCAAAGAGGATGGACATCAGAAGAAAGAGAAAACAGGGAACAGGACAGGAGCCTACCACAGAGGGCCTCTGAAAGGCTCTACCCTGCATGGTATCAAAGCAGATGCTGAGACTTATAGCCAAACTTTGGGCAGAGTGCAGGGAATCATATGAAAGAAGTGGAAAATAGTAAGACCTGGAGAGGACAGGAGCTCCACAAGGAGAGCAACAGAACCAAAAAATCTGGGCACAGGAGTCTTTTCTGAGACTGATATTCCAATTAAGGACCATTCATGGAGATAACCTAGAACTCCTGCACAGATGTAGACCATGGCAGCTCAGTGTTCAAGTGGGTTCCATAGTAATGGGAATAGGGAGTGTCTCTGACATGAACTGATTGGCCTGCTCTTTGATCACTTCCCCTCAGGGGGATCAGCCTTGCCAGGCCACAGAAGAGGATAATGCAGCTACTCCTGATGAGATCTGATAGACTAGGATTAGAAGGAAGAGGAGGAGGACCTCCCCTATCACTGGACTTGGGGAGGGACATGGGTGGAGAAGAGGGAAGAAGGGTGGGATACAAAGTGAATAAAGTGTAATTAATAAAAATTTAAAAAGAAATTTAAAAAATACCATATAAGAATTCCTTAAGGCAGAAAAGAGCAAAACACAACACACTCTGCAAAACAAAGACTGAAAACCAAGAATAAACTCTGTTGAGTATCCTTAATCTTCCTGTTAGTATAACAGCAAGCAAAATTCAGGGAAGACAAGGAAAGCTAGGCACAACTGACAGATACACAAATGAACAAAAGCCATCACACAAGCAAAATGTACTGAATTCCTGCCTCCTATTGGGGTTCTTGATTTGTAGCAGTAACAGTCAGGTAAAGTTAAAAAAAATGCTAAAAATAAAGAAAATAGCTATTGTATTTAGGCCAAAGTCAATCAAATCCGGAATTGATGATAGTGTAGTTCTGTAATGCTTAGGGTTTTCTTTCTTTTTCTCACTGTTTCTGTATAATCCTTTTCACTCAAAACTATTTTTCATATTCTCATTACCAAGCAAACTGATTGCAAACCCTCCTTCCGGTTTTCTCCTATGACAGAGCTAGACATGCTATATATTGTCATGACCCCTTTGGGTTCACTTTGCTTCACTTTCTTTCTCCCTTATGCTTATCATGATTGAAAACTCTGTAATCATAACAAGCAGAGAGTGGCATGTGTTCAATTCTAATAGCTTGTTTACACTTGGCTAACATGTCTCAATCCTTCTGGCTACGAGAATATAAATATAATTGGATCTTCCTGATTCTTATCTTATATTCGACAAACAACTTTATTTAATCTGCTGTTCAACCTCTTCTCAGTACTCCTGTTGCTCAGTCGTAGCCTCCACTTTCCAAGCTTGATACTGGTTGTAGTTTGAGAGACTGAGGAAATGTTAGATGTAAATATCCATTGGATAACTTAGTGATCATACATTGAAAGAATTAGAAAGATTGTTACCAACAGAATAGGTGAGACAAGGATGTTTTTAGAAGGAGGAAGAAGGAGCAGAGGAAATACTTTTCAAGCTTGGTAATTTGGGTAAGACTAAATATCTCCCAGGATGTAGGGCACACATTTGACAGAATTTTTTAATGTCTACATATTTAAGGTATATTTATGAAAAAAAAAATTAACCAACATGACAGACAGGACTTTTTACCAAAACAAGAAAACAAAACACACAGTAAATTGAACAAGGGTAATATAGAACAATAAAGGAAATCTTTTAGAAAACTACTCAAACACAAGTGGAATTAGCTATGTGACAGAGATGTCATTGTGAACCAGTGAAACAATGCTATTAATGTACTGCAATGACATCTCCATACATGTCATATAACACACACAATAGTTCAAAATCAGAACATAAATAACAATTATAAAATATTAAGAATTTTGAAGAAAAACAAATGACAACAGTGTAAGAAATTCAAGGCATGAATGATTATTTCAGAAAACTATAGCATAAAAACAATCATTGCATATTAATTTTTTTCAAAGCAAAGATGGAAGGCCCAAGAACTGAATGACACCAACAACCACATACATATGCCACGTTCATGTGCTACTGTGTATTAGGTGTTGAGTTTGCACTTGGTTTCTGGGATACCATGATGAGCAATAATCTTGATCTTATGATGTTGTGCAGAAGTCAGATATTAAGAAGAATCCCACAGCATTCGTGCCGCTATTGTACAGGTCCATCTTTCAGACAGGAGGCTCTTGTGTCTGGATGATATTGATGGTCACCTTTCACTTTGAGGAGTGTGCAAAGTACCTTCCGGTGCTGTAAATGCTCGGTGGTAAAGTAGACGCAGTAGATGCAATTCATACCTGAACTATATTACTGGTTCTATCAACCACACTCCAGGGCAGGATCTCCACTAAGGAGCAGTTGGCCTAAACAAAATTAACTCAATGTTTGTTTGTTTTAATTTACTTTTTTTATTTTACTGGTTTTGTGGGTTTTTTTTTTTATTGTTTGCTTGTTTGTTTTGAGAAAGAGGGAGAGAAAGAGAACATGAAAATGGGTATATAGAAAGGTGACAAGGTTCTGAGAGGAACTGAAGAAGGGAAAACATGCTCAAAATATATTGCCTAAAAATTTTAATAAAAATGGAAAAAGGTATAATCTCAAAGCACAACAAAACTGAGCACACAGAAAGAACATACATCATGTTAGCAAAGCTCTATCACACCAAGCACAGTGGAACTCAGCCTACACGAAGCCATCTATGTGTCTAGCTGTTATCTGAATAAGTCTTCTCGCTGTGGTAGCACAGTGGCCTATGGGCTTAGATGTTAAAGTATCACTCCCTCACGATGATGCTTTGGCCTTCCCTAAAGTAGAAAGACAAGAGAGCTGTGCTTTAGACTTTAACTGCCCCGTTTTTTTCCTTTGAACATAGATCATTAGTCATAGAAATTATTTGTCTGACTTAACTACAAATGGCCAGGGATTTACAAAATGTTTCCAAATGTTCAGAAAGAGAAGAAATAGAAAGATTGATAGGCATCACTTACCATAACAGGTAAATTGGATTAGAATAAATTCAGCCAATAGGAAGTCAGAAAAGGATTTCATACAAATGGAGATTGAGCCAGAAGGAAATACAACCATCAACTGGGTAAAACATGGAATAAACAGGCATTTTTCACAGTGGGGCGATTTCTGAGCCAGGAAAAAACAAAAACAGACAAACAAACAGACAGACAAAAAAACCCAGACACATGGAAGGAACTGAAAGAAGTTTCCTAGGGTGGCCGCACAGGAAACTTAAATGTATAATACAATCTGTGCTTTGTTGGGATTGTGATTTTTGTCATAAGGGGAATGGGTGTTCTTGAAATCTCATGAAGTAGGACTCTAGAATTCTCAGTGTTTAAAAACAAATGTGTCTTCTCCAGAATGTAAGTTGTGGTGATGGTGCTGTGAGACAAGAGGCAAGAGATGGAGGCTGTTCTTTCAGGGCAAAAGGGCATCTTGGAAGCTGTGTCTTCGAAACTCAATGAATACTTTCTTTTCCTTCCTTCCTTCCTTCCTTCCTTCCTTCCTTCCTTCCTTCCTTCCTTCCTTCTTTCCTCCCTCCCTCCCTCCCTCTTTCCCTCCTTCCTTCCTTCCTTCCTTCCTTCTTTCCTCCCTCCCTCCCTCCCTCTTTCCCTCCTTCCTTCCTTCCTTCCTTCCTTCCTTCTTTCCTCCCTCCCTCTTTCCCTCCTTCCTTCCTTCCTTCCTTTCTTCTTCCCTCCCTCCCTCCCTCTTTCCCTCCTTCCTTCCTTCCTTCCTTCCTTCCTTCCTTCCTTCCTTCCTTCCTTCCTTCCTTCCTCCCTTCCTCCCTCCCTCTTTCCTTCCTTCTTCCTTCCTTCTTTCCTTTTTTCTCTTTCTTTCTTTCTTTCTTTCTTTCTTTCTTTCTTTCTTTCCTTCTTCCTTTCTTTCTTTCTTGAGTTACCCATATACTTTTGGCATCTTTCATTCTACTGTTCAATTATCCATTTGGATAATTTTCTTCTATCCATTTGGAATTATTTTCTTCTGTCTAGGGACTTAATTTCACATTTTTCTTTTTTTTTGAGATTATAACATAATTATATCATTCCTTCCTTCCTGTTCTTTCCCCCAAACCCTCCAATATATCTCACCTTGTTTCCTTTTAAATTTATGGCCTTATTTTCATTAATGGTTACCATATGCATATATACATATATAAACATATATGTATATTTTAATATATATTTTATGAATTAGTATATATATATGTATATGTATAAAACATGTACATATGTATATAAATGTACTGATGTATATAAAACAAATACATCAGTACAACCTGCTCAGTCTGTATAATGTTACTAATATATATGTCTCCACGATTGACCATTTAGAGTTTTGATTATTATATGACAGGAGGATTTTCTTTTCTGGTCCAATCTATTTGGTGTTTTGTAGGCTTCTTGTATGTATATAGGTTTTTCTTTCTTCACGTTGAGGAAGTTTTTCTCTATAATTTTGTTGAAAATATTTTTCTGGGCTTTGGAGTTTTGCATCTTCTTCTATTCCTATTATTCTTAGAAAGGTTGACCATTTGGTATTGGATAACCATGTGGTGCTCTCTTCCCTAGAGAAGACTCTTCCAGTCTTATCATTCCTTAGTTGCCTGTAGACTTTTTGGTAAGACTGAGGCATCTTGGGCTTTCTTCAACCTATTTTGGCATGTCTGTTGGTGGTGTCCTTGTTCAACTAATGTTTAGACAGTTACGTTGCTGAGACATTATGGGTATAGCTTCTAATAAAATCTTACATCAAACTTCCTGATCCTCTCACTCTTATAATATTTCTGCCCCCATATTCTGCAATGTCTGCTGAACCTTAGGTGTGAGAGACTTTTGTAGTGTATCCATGGGGCCCACAAGTCTGCATTTTGATTTGTTGTGGTTTTCTAGAGTGGTATCTGACATTTGCAAAGAGAATTTTCATTGATGACAGGTTGCATTCATGTGGCTATTAGAGATTATGATGCTTTAGTAAAGTAGTTGTGGATTCTTCTCCAGTAGTCATGATTTCACTAGCACTGTATAGTTGGCTAGGTTTCTGGTACCAGGCATGATTTTCCTCTTGTTGAGCAGATCTGAAGTCCTGTTACAGAGCAGTTGGTTACTTCAAGTTGTGTGTGCCAGTGCTGAGCTCTTAGGGTTATTGCAACGCACTTGTCATTACTGTGGTTCATAAGCATCATAACTGGGTAGGACTGTTGGCTGCTTCCCTTTTAGGCTGCACAGTGACTTCTTATACCACGAAAGCTAGTCCTCACATTGGAGACATTCAGGTCAGTTCCAGCTTAGGGGACCCTGGGGACTTTTTCTGAAGTGCATGCTGTTTTCAGTAATAAGGATTTCACTTCTACCCATGAAGGATAGAAGTTTCCATGAAGATTAACACTGAATATTATTATTTCTTCATTCTGTTGTTCTCCTTGTGGAGCTCCTGTCCTCTCCAAGTCTTTCTATCTCCCCCTTCTTGCATAAGATTCCCTGCACTCAGCTCAAAGTTTGGCTATGAGCCTCAGCATCTACTTTGGTATACTGCTGGTTAGAGTCTTTCAGAGGCCCTCTGTGGTAGGCTGCTGTCCTGTTTTCTGTTTTCTCCTTCTTCCGATGTCCATCCCATTTGCCTTTCTGAGTAAGGATTGATCAACTTACCCAGGGTCCTCCTCTTGCTTAGCTTCCTTAGGTGTATAGATTTTAATATGTTTATCCTATATTATATGTCTAATATCCACTTATAAGTGAGTATATACCATGTGTGTCTTTCTGCTCCTGGGATACCTCACTCAGGATGATCTTTTCTGGATCCCACCATTTTCCTGCAAATTTCATGATTTCCTTGTTTTTAATTGCTGAGTAGTATTCCATTGTATAAATGTACCACAATTTCTGTATCCATTCCTCAGTTGAGGGGCATCTGAGTAATTTCCAGGTTCTGGCTATTACCAATAAAGTTGATACGAACATGGCTGAGCAAATAGCAACAGAACAGGCTCTAAGATCAACAATCAATAAACAGGACCTCATGAAACTGAGAAGCTTCTGTAAAGCAAAGGACACTGTCGTCAGAACAAAACAACAGCCTACAGATTGTGAGAGGATCTTCACCAACACTATATCTGACAGAGGACTAATATCCAGAATATATAAAGAACTCAAGAAGTGAAAAAGCAACAAATCAAGTAATCCAATTAAAAAAATGTAGTACAGAGATGAACAGAGAATTCTTAATAAAGGAATATCAAATGCCAGAGAAACACTTAAAAAAGAAGTGCCCCAGGGTCTTTTCTGAGACTGACATTCAGCCGGGGACCATGTATGGATATAACCTAGAACCTCCGCTCAGATGTAGCCTGTGGTAGCTCAGTAACCAATTGGTTTCCCAAAGTGAGGGGAACAAGGACTATTTCTAACAGGAACTCAATGACTGGCTCTTTGGTCTCCCCACCCCCGAAGGGAGGAGCAGTCCTGTTAGGCCACAGAGGAGGGCTTTGCAGCCAGTCCTGAAGATACCTGATAAAACAGGATCAGATGAATGGGGAGGAGGTCCCCCCATCAGTGGACTTGGAAAGGGGCACGTGGAGATGAGAGAGGGAGGGAGGGACTGGGAGGGAATGAGGGATCGGGACACGGCTGGGATACAGAGTTAATAAAATGTAACTGATAAAAAAGATAATAATAAAATAAAAAAAGTAAAAAAAAAAAAAAAAAAAAAAAAAAAAAAAAAAAAAAAAAAGAAGTGCCCAATGTCCTTAGTCATCAGGGAAATGCAAATCAAAACAACCCTGAGATTTCACCTTATACCCATCAGAATGGCCAAGATCAAGAACTCAGGTGACAACACATGTTGGAGAGGATGTGGAGAAAGGGGAACCCTCCTCCACTGCTGGTGGGAATGTAAACTTGTACAACCACTTTGGAAATCAATCTGGTACTTTCTCAGACAATTAGGAATTGTGCTGTCTCAAGATCCAGCTATACCACTCTTAGGCATATATCCAAAATATGTTCAAGTTAACTAATTTTGAATGTATTTCTAGGCCATATTCTGTTTGGTGGTGTTGTTACAGTAGTGTCTTATCTCCTTTCTGAGTGGTACTGGGAACTGAAACCTCAAGAGTAAGCAGATCACTAAGAAGGACTCCAAATAAAACTGAGAGAGATACGTAAATCAATAAATTTCCAAACTGCAAGGAATAAACATACACAAAAATATAAATAGGAAAAGAATCATGGTCACTTGATTACCAACCACAAAGATATTGATACACTTTAAATACTTGAAAAACTATTGAAGTGTCTACCTCTAAAACCATCAATATCTATAAGGAATAAGTAAACAAAAAGATAAATAAACAAGTTCAGGAAATAGACATGAAAATCATTCATATAAATTAACAACACAATAAGAAACTCAACAAGGAAATTGACAGTATAACAAAACCAGGAAACTGCAGACCAATTCCTTTGATGAATGCAAAATTTACAAGTACTCAAAATCAAAATTTAACACATCAGAAAGCTAATACACTGTGATCCATTTGCTCCATGCCAAGCACCGAAGTGTGGGTGAACAGTATAAAGAAACAAATGTAACACATTGACAGACCCAGAGACAGAAGCTACCTGGACATCTCAAAAGACGCAGAAAGGCAATTGGCAAAGTTCACCACACTTTCACGACAAAAAGCCTCAAAGAAACTAAGAGTAGCAGGAAGCCCTCAGCGTACTAAACACAATGTATGATAACACTAAAAACAGTTGTCACCTGGGGAAAAACTTAATTCGTCATCTCTAAAATGAGTACCAAAGCCAGATCATCCACTCCCTGCTTTTCTTCAATACAGTACTTGAAGTCTTAGCTGAAGAAACAAGACAAGAGAAAAAACTAAGAAAGACACTATTAGGAAAGGAAGATGTCACACTTTTCCTGTTTACGGATGATACCATCCCAGCAAAATAGAAGGTCACAGAAATCAACACAGAAAACCCAGAAGTTTGCTTAAAAAATATCAGGCAAAAAAAAAAAAAAAAAAATCTCACTCACAATTGCTTCAGAAAAAATATTTCCTGTAGATCTTGGGAACGCTATTATTTTGTTACATTATTGTACATATTTTTTACAACAAGGAGGAAAGAGTATTTCATAATCAGAATTTTCAATACTACATACAAATGTGCTAAAGGATTAAGTGATAATTGCAGATAAATATTTAAAGGTTATATCATGAGGACATCTTTGGTGGAATTATTCATATGGTGGTTACCCATGATATATGCATTATAGGATGCTCATTGGAATTTGCACTTGGATTCAGAAAACATTGTAAGTTTTTCTCCTTAGAATAATGAATTACAGTCTTCCCCTGCTGTGTGAATATTTTATTTTTCATGTATTCCAACTATGAACTTGATTTATAAAATGGAGGTTACTTGTCCATACAGTTTGTCAAAATAATAAGTGAAAAATAAGTGTCTTGTTTTAATATGTGGTTTTCACTATTGCCTACAATATTAAGGCCTTACATATGTTTGTTGGCATATGGTTTTTATGACATTTACATATGCTTCTTGTCTGTATGATTTAATGTTTTGCAATAAAATGTGTAGTCTAGAAATCAATATTTTATAGAAAAATAAATTTCATTCTAATTCTTTTAAGAATCAACCTTTTCTAATCTTGCTGTCAAGAAAATGTGACATTTTCCAGGCAGCTGAGTCCTTACAGCTTTTACTCATTAACATGTAACACATGTCTACAATTTTTCTCTTTTCTTCATTTCAATAGATCTTTTTTTCAGATTGATTCAGGTGTCTTTGTTTCAGAAAAGAAACCAAAGCCACACCACATACATATGCCTCTTGCTTATCTATGTGCAAGTGTGTGTGTGTATGTGTGTGTGTGTGTGTGTGTGTGTGTGTATCTGTCAGTATAAAATGGCAAATAATCCCCCCAACTTTTCCTGGCAATTACCTATTATTACTTCCATTTTCCTGAATTTGATGTCCTTTTTCATGCTTTCTTCTCCAATATAGAGTGTCATCATTCCCTTCTCTTATTAGTTTGTTCAACTGTTATTTTAAGGGTCCTTAGAGATGTCTTATTGGATTTTCCTGTTTTTCCTTATTTATAATAATTTGTTATGAATGTCTTTTTTCACACTGTGAGCTTGTGTGTATGCTTTCCTCGGGGTGATTGTTAAACTTTTATGACTATGTGATGGATGTTTCTATGATCCATAGGTTGTAGATGTCCTAGGCATGGAGATTATGTTTGTATTCATACATCATTTCATCCACAGCATGTGTGTGGTGTTCATCTTACAATCAGCTTGGATTTAATAACAGGTTGAGCCTGTTTTTACTGGCTATAACCCAATGTTAACTTCATTAATTATCTACATTTGAAGATTTGTTTATTCATTTCTCCCGTCTTTGAGGGTTGTGCCATTTCCTGGGATTATGCTACTTAAAGCCAGATTTCATTGTTTTTCACTTCCATCCATGCCAAATCATTGACCTACAGTGTTTTCTTGGAGATTTTCTATGGATGTCACTGTAGTCAGTGGCATAATATATTTTGGTCTTGATTCTAGCATTCAGCAGGAAATTTTACCCATGTCTCACGACCTATGAGGATTTCTTCTTGGTGTATCTCTAAGATCTATCACAAGTATCTCTAGATGGAGCTATTTAACCTTTTCTTTTAAACTCTAAAGTCATAAGAAATAACGTCAAAGGAACTCGTCAAGCAGTTTGGTTTATGGATTCTAAGTCACAGCTTTTTGAGGGTCGCTAAATGCTGGTGTCCCTAATTACATGATCTGATTTAATTCCATCCTTTGTCTTTTTTCTTATCTTAAAGCCTGCTATGTCATTGAATGCTATGTGAGCAGAACAATTCTTCAGTCTGAGTTAAATGAGTCAGTTGTTAAGAGCATTTTTACTTACAATGTAGCTCAGACGGGCCTCTGATGACATGCATATTCCCCTGCCTCTGCTTGTGGGTGATGAAGTTGCTCCTGTGTGCCACCATACCCAGCCTGCAACATTTGTGTCTCTAGAAAGTGATCTCCTTGAGTAGAGAAGCTGAACTCTGGTTATGGCACAACTCCAGAACCTGAAACAGGCTCATGTAAGGTGGTAGTTACCAGCTACACATGGTGGATTGCATGGTCTAAGTTAATTAAAACAGAATAAAATTTAAAATTTATCTACTCAGCTTCGCTGAATCAAGATAAAAATCAAAATAAAATTCAGTTTCTAGACACAGTCCAAGTATAATGCCATATGTGGTTAGTATGTTATCAGATGGGCAATACATGTACTGCCTTTTCATCACAGAAGACCGAGTTGACAACATTTTCCAAGAATTAATTCATTACTCAAACTGTAAATAGTTTAGGTATGTTATTTTAAGAGACAGACATTTTTGTAAGCACAGGAAAGAGAGCATATAAAACAAACAAACTTTCATAAGATTCCCTGTGCCAAGACAATGCAGCCAGTCCTGATGAGACCTGATAGTCTAGGATCAGACGGAAGGAGGGAGGACCTCCCCTGTTACTGGACGGGGGAAGGGGCATAGGAGAAGAGGGAGGGAGATATTGGGAGGGGATGAAGGAGGGAGTTACAGCTGGGATACAAAGTAAATAAACTGTAACTAATAATAAAAAATAAATTATTTAAAAACAAACAAACAAACCGTCATCTCAGATGAAAATGTAGCATGCTGTAGAAGACAAAAGTTGAGCAACTTCATGTTAATGGGCTGGTGCTGAACAACAGACAATTTCACTGTATAAAAAGACCCAAGACCCCTCTGACTAGGGCTTAGGGCTCAGTTATACAGAAGTACACTCCAGGGAAGCTGTTGGACCTGGTGTTTTCTTATGTATTCTCAGGCAGGTATGTGGGTAAGCACAGCTTGCTTCAGAGATACAGAAAATGTTGGTTTCATCCTAGATCTACTAAGGTAGTTAGTGAAGGTTAGGGATTTCATAAATTTCAAAATGTACAGAGCTCTTATTCACATGTACAGTGCTGCAAACCACATTTCTTATGAGAAGCCATTGGAGAGAAACCACCACAGCAGGGGGACTATTAATGCCTGTACTAAAACTGAACTTGGGTAAAAAATTTTTGGCAGCTTCCTGTGCCCATGATCTCATTTAAAACTTCCATTTGCTTGTATTATTTTCCTCTTGATTCTTAAGTAAATTAGTTTAATGTTTGTTTCTACATAAAAGCGAGACAGGGAACAATAAGTGTATTTCTCAAAGGCACTCTGACCATTTCATGAAGATAATGTGGAAATATTCTAACAGACAGCCGTGTTTCTGGTTCTGGTGGTGAATACAGAGGACTCCTCCTAAGAGCAGACAATGCAGGTTTAAGTATTCCTTAGCAACCATTGAAAGGGTGCTTATCTGTGATTGCTGTCTCTGAAAAAGCAGCACCTTAGTTGTGTTTTCTCTGCACTCAGCTGGGAAACTACTCTCTGTCCTCGGAAATGACACTAGAAACTGCTGAAGAGAGAGGACAGAAGACACGATGGTCTGTGAATAGTGGGAATACGAGGATTGCAGATGTCAGTGTGCAGTAGCCAGTATTGGCTCAACTGTCATGTGCTACTGAAAGTCTCAGGGACTGAGGAGGCCCTCCTTTGTCTCTGTCAAAACTCTCAGCCCTGAGGCAGGCTGACTTCTTAACTATGTAACCAGAAAAATGATGAACGGCAAGCAACTACAGGTATACAAGTACCATAACCCAGAAAATAAAAGCTAACTATTTTCAAATAAGGTTGCTGGTGTTTGTTCCATAACCAATAAATGCCAAAGATGGTAAAGAGAAGGCTGAAGCTCATTCGTGGGATGAGGATGGGGAGGACCCTCTTGTCCCAAGACTCTCTCCGTCAGGACCTCTAGCTCATAGCCTCAACATCCCCAGTTGGTTGTGAATCCCTGGTTGGATGACTTTATCTGCTTATTTTTTCTTTTACTGAGAGGCCTCACCTGTGGGATGCTCTGTTTTGAATGTGTACATCTCAGTTGGAAATTCCAGTCGGCTGTCTGAACAGGGCTTCCCATTCAGTTTTTGCCAGATGTTCATAAACCCCTGAGTTGACGGTGTTATATTTTGTTCTCTCAACTGGACTGCTCCCGTTGACTCTGTAAGATGTTATGAGTTCCTGAGTTGATGATATTTTGCTGTCTGTCTGCTGCTTCTCTTGGTTGCTCACTATTTGTTCCAAAACCTTTGCGTGCTATACACATAGGTCACCCATTCAAAGCATGAGGAACAGTATCAGATCTTCCTCTTGACCACGTGGAACACAATGGAACCTGATAAAAGACGTTTCACTTGAAAGAAATTATTCATTTTAGTTTTGGTATCACCATTGTGAGAGATAAGGAATCATTCTGCAATTGAGTATGAAGTATCTTATCATAATTTCTCGTACTTCTAAAACCTAAGGCAGGCCAGGCTTTGACTCTGGGCTTTTCTATTACTGCTGGTAGAACCTGTAGTGGGACTCTCCCCTGTCCCTCACAAATTTGACATGAGACTAGAATTCTTTCTTCGATTTTAGATAACATGTTTCAGTTGAAAATAGCATCTGCCGCTAAAGAATTTTTAAGCAAATAACTGCTATAATATAATGGTCTCGGTTTTTAGACTAAAAGAATATGTGCTCTTTTAATTCAATCTATTTACTTGAAAATTTCTTTTAGGACATTGTTTAAAGGCAATGCATGGAACACTAAAAGGAAAATACTTGTCTATAAATAACAACAAAGCACGGTGCTTTTCTTCAGACCTACTTAATTTTAATCTTTGTCTACCTCCTGAGGATATATTCAGTGAAACAGAAACCCATGTTGAAAGCACGTTTATGTTAGTCTTGTAATTCTTGGCAAGCAACCCGTGTGTTATTTTGTAAGTGGATGTTATAAATATCAATCTGAAACTTTTTAAATACTTTCTTTCAAAAATTAAACACAAAATTATCTTGAAAAGTTAATCATAAAACAAGAGCTAATTAAAAGCAGTATCATTCTCTTGATCCTTAAAATGGTAAGAAATTTTAGGTTTATGAAAACATATAAATTCAGTCTACAAGAACAACAAGAAAATAACTTCATTTAATATTTACTTAGTCCCCCTACAATTAAATAAATTTTATATTATCTTTAAAATTAAATACAAAATCAGTATATGACATGGGTATTATTTAAATATGCTGAATTGTAATCACAGTGCAATGGTTGATTGATATGAAAGTACTTAGATATATATTATGACATAGGTTGGTGAAGTTATTTTGTAGAACTCTTGTGACAAGGAATCTCTGCATCAATATTATTGTGAAATAAATTTCCAAAAACAAAGTTGGAAGATACCTTTAAAAAAAGTAGTCACT
Source organism: Meriones unguiculatus (assembly GCF_030254825.1). Taxonomy (NCBI): domain Eukaryota; kingdom Metazoa; phylum Chordata; class Mammalia; order Rodentia; family Muridae; genus Meriones; species Meriones unguiculatus. The sequence goes on from NC_083354.1 coordinate 80,166,249, forward strand.
TGAGTTATAAATATTTGCTAATGGCTTATTTGCTCACTCTGTTATTTTAAGTAACAAAACAGTCTTTCATTATTTAGTCTTAGATAAGATTTTTCACTCCTCAAGGAAACTCTATTAATGCTCACTGTATTCTGAGAGCACCAATCTACTTCTTTAACTAAGACAGTCCTTGCTACATGGCTTCCCTGTCTGCTGAACATTTCTCTTGCTTTTGATTTCTCTTTCTTTAGCCATATCCCACATTAAGAAATAAACATACTCTCATATGGATTTTGTGCATAAAACCAGCAATGGAACTTAGAATCTGTGCTGATGTTTATGATTCTGAAGTTGATATTGATTAGCTTCAGAAATGCATATTTTTAATAGTTGAGAGATTATACTAAGTGTAGTAAATGTGATCTATGGATCTGATGCTCAGGACTTTAAGAAGTATACCAATAATTGGGTGGCTTAGAACTCATGCACAGACAGGCAGTTCAGTGGAATAAGTTGTTGGCAGAGTGGTGATGCCTTGGGTAATAGCCTATCCAGCATGTTCCTGTGTCAGGACCTAGGCTGTGTGGTCTCCTCTGAGTTCAACTGAAGTTTTGAATGTTGGTACTAAAGTTCTTTCATAGATTTTGTGAGCTAGTCAACACCTTTTAAACAATTACCATTTTTTTCTGTTTTATTTATTTTTTTGATAACTAGTCATTGCCTATTGCTATTGATAACCCTACTTGAGGCAACATCATTCTGTCAAGAGCTTAAAGTCTAATTTTACCTTTTCTATTCTCTAAAGAAGGAAATATGCTATTGACATTTCATGGTGATAATCTAGGAAGAATTCATTCTGATGCTAAAATACATTTTAGATAGTCCCTTCCCTCAGTTTCTCTTCAAGGGCAGTTGTAAGATCCTGAATAGTTAAGTGGAAGACTGTAGCCTCACCCTTGGCTTCCTACCCAATATGCTGCCAATTGTGGACACGCCATCTGTAACCTTCCATCCTTTAAGAGAACAGCAAATCTGAGCTGCACTGCTAGTTATACAAAGCTGTGCAGCCTTATGCATAGACTTTCAAGTTTAAAAATAAAAGAATTGAGACAAACCATATTTTTCTGAATTAGTACTGTATAGGGACATGACTGACAGATGACATTAGACTGAATACTCAAATGATTTTTTTGTTTTTGTGTTTGTTATTGAGACAAGGTTTCTCTGTGTAGCTTTGGCTATCCCTGTAGACCAGCTGGCCTTGAACTCAGAGATTTACCTGCCTCTGCCTCCTGAGATTAATGCTGGGATTAAAGGTATCTGTCCTTACCACCTGGCTTCAAATGAATTTTTAATTTCTCTTCAGAAAAAAAATATTTAAAATCCAAGATCATGTGGTTTGAGAACGTACTCTACATCCCCATTTCCCTGCTCTGCTCCATATTTCATGGGAATTATTTATTGGTTTAGGTAAAGGGACACTAGGCTGATATTCTACCACGTCTTAGGCATTAGTCAATTATCTAATCTTTGAAGACTTCTCTGAAAGAAGAGAAAATTTCCAGGTGAGGCCTGTTTTTCTCTTCAGGTGGGATGCAGTATCCTTTATGAGTCACAATATAAAGTCCACTAATTTAACTCTGGTTAACAAACAAAGAGTATCTATTATGAAAGACCTCATCGCCAGCTGCCAATACATGGATCAATGCAACAGATTTTAGAAGATGTAATATTTTCAATTTAAAATATGGCAAACTGGGCCCAATTAGTTTTAAATGCCCACAGAAAGGCCGAGAGGCTCTATCCTTGAGGTAGAATGTCTGGGGATGACCCTCAACCCTGTCTTTCTGCTCCCCCTACGGAAAAAAACAAAACCTTCACTCTTACCCAGCCTACATTTAGAGACCCACAACGAGAGGAAGCTAAAGCAGTGTAAGAGCCAGAGGGGATGAATGACTCCATGGAAACTGTGTCTTCCAGATACAACATGACTGATACACATATGAACTCACAGAGACTGTGCTAGCCTGTATGCGTTCAAGTCATATGGGGTCTCAGTGCTGAGACAGGGAAACAGACACAGGCTCCACCCAACAGCTATCTTTAATTGACACCTACTTGCAAATGAAAAATTAGTTTTCTCCAATGGAGTCTCACTGGGCATGTTAGCCATGCTTTGGGGGAAGGCCCACACCTTGGTAGATGACCAAAGCAAAACAGACTCAAAGGAGGTTCTGTAGATGTTTTTATTTTCTCATGTTAAATCACTTGAACATTTTTAATTCTATTTTTATTCTTTTGGCCTGTTGGTTTATTTGGCGGGGGGGGGAGAGGGAATCTCAAGTGCAGAATTGCCTTCATTGGATTGTCCTGTGAGCATGTCAGTAGGGGCATTTCCTTTATTAGTGGTTGATGTGTGATGGCCCTGCCCACAGTGGGTGGTGCCACCTCTGGGTAGGTGGCCTTTGTTGATATAAGGAAGCTGAAGAATCTATGGGAAACAAGCCAGTAAGCAGCTTCCCTCCATTGTTCCTGCTTTGGCTGTTGCTTGAGTCCCTACCTCGACTTCTGTCAGTGATCAACTGTGATGGGGTCATGGAAGCCAAATAAACACTTCCCTTTTCTCCATTTGTCTTTGTTCACTATTGTGCCACAGTAGTGGAAAAGCAAATGAATGCATATGTAAATATCAAAAGTTAGGATACATGTTTGAGAGAGCATACAATTTCTGCCTTTCTGAGTCAGGGTTTGTAATGCCCGGGTTTAAATTTATATTAAAACCGTTTCTAAATAAACTTTATTTCACAAACATCCACCAGAATGCCTAAAAGCCCCGACAAACAAAAGCATACTCCTTATTCCTTCGCCTTCTGTTAAGACACAAAAAAGCTTCACAGTGAAAAACAGCATATGCATACTTGACATCAAAATTATCACAACCTGTGCATGGGTGGCAGGCTTTATTGCCAGCCCTGGCTTGCTGTCTGCACCCTTTTGTTCTCGGTTTCTCAAAGTATCGCTCCAGATGGGAAATCTGCAAATAGCAAGATAGTACGAAGAAAGTTGTGTGATTTTTTTTTCCATGTCAGAGTGTAATATAATGGTTGAAATGACACCTTTAAAGAAGTGTTAAGTCTTTAGGTGTTATTAGCCCTTTGCACCTTTTAGAGAAAAACTGTATTTGTAATACTGGTAGAGTATCAGGTGGAATGTGAGTTTCAGTGGCAGATCTGTAAAATAGGCTATCTACATGAATCATGGGCCCTTCATTACCCGAAAAGTCTCTTTCAAGGTTAGTCTATTTGAGTTTGCTTGTGTGTATATTTAAATATTACAGGAGGGATGCTAAAAAAGAAATACAACTTAAAATAATCTGCTTGTTTTTTTTTTTGAAATGTTATAGAATTAGAGATAACTCAAATATTTTTAGTTCAGAGATACTGCATTTGTCCATTTAAATTTGTATCTTGTCCAAATTTTAATATATTTTTAATTTTGGAATATCTAGTAATGGATATATTGGGTCTTGACTATTTCTTTTATAAAATTGTTGCACATATTTATACATTTTGTTTATGCAAAGTCCATTCAATTAATGAGTTATTTGTGCATTGTGTTTTTTTTTTCTTTTTCTTTTTGTGTATAATTTGACTACTGATTAACACCCAGTCAGCGAGAAGGTGGGAAAATGCCACATCATGAGACAAAAATTCCTCTTGGGTTTCTATTTTGTTGGCAATATTGGCAAGCATTTGGAAAAGTCTCTAATAGCCACTGACCAAGTCCTTTTCACAGGAACGGGAAGGAGAGAATCATGCACAAGGACTGGGGCAGGAAAAGTAAGAGCAGAGAAAGAAGCAGGCAGGACTGTCAGCAGCCGGTAACCTCCTGTGTGTGACCTTTGACTGTGCAGTGTGCCATGAGTGGTATTCCTCCTCACCTTTCTAGCCACAAAGTTCTCTACTTAGTTGCTAATACTTGAAAAAAATAATTAAAGAATTTCCTCTCATATCCATAATGAAAGCTGAAATGACATGAACACAGAGGCTACTACAAATGGCATTCTGAGGAATTTTCCTTAGGAGAGCTATCAAGCCACGGGTGTCTCCAGAATAAATTAAATGAATGAACTCAAGGAATGCAGTTATGTTAAGAAATGAGGAAGATCTGCCATTTTGCATGCCGCAGAGTGGTTGCAAATTTAGTAAGGAAGGGGGAATGTACAATATAGAAAAATAAAATACGTCACTAACACAGAGGATTTATAGATTAAAAAAAAAAAGAAATGAAGTAGTATTGTTCCAAACCTGGAAGCTGAGGGGGTACATAAAGAGAGACTGGGCAAAAAGACTGTTCTCCCAGGCTGTTTGGGAGCACATTTATGCTTTAGTTTGTCAATCTGGAACAAAAGGACTCCCCTACAACTCCAACTGTCATGAGATTTGGAATACATTTTTAATATAAATGAAAAGTATGTATTTGGTGTGTATTTTCTTTAAGTCTGTTCCATTATCTTCTGAGTTGAAAAGAAATGAACTCATAAACTGTTGTCTCTTTAAAGAGTCTGACCACCAAGTGGAAGCGCTTGCTTATGACTCTCTTAGAATGCCATTAGGTGTATTCAACTTGGAAGAACGGAGATTGGAGGTAGGATTGCATCATGGGTAATTGGACAGGCTTAAGGAAAATACGTAGCAAATGCATAACTTTTCATTTAAACACACACACACACACACACACACACACACACACACACACAAGCAGAGTGCACGTTCGCTTGAAGGTCAGCAAAGAGCTCGAAGGAGTTAATTCGGTTCTTCCACGTTGTGGGTCTTGTTTATCTAATTCAGGTTGTCAGGCTTGGTGGCAGGTACCTTTATCACTGAGCCATCTTGCTGGCCCTACATTGTCTACTTTTTAAATGGTTAGAGTAGAGGATGAAATTGTGTATATAGCATAGAAGTACACATTTAAATATTCTGATCAGACCTTGAATTTTGAATTAACTGTAAATAATCTTTTAAACCTGTAAAATGGACAACCATAGGACATTGGTAAATATATTTGGAATGTTTCAAAATATATTATAATCTAACTCCTAATAAAGTGTTATCTAATTAAATTCCTTTAATTTCTGATATATTAGTTAAATAAAGATTGTAGTTGCCGTCTTAATTCAGACAAATCCTAAAAGCAGGACTCCTGAATTGTTAGAAAACATAACATCCTTTTAATAAAGTGGATTAAAAACTTTGTGTGTATTTTACATGATTTTCTTTTCTTTTTTCCTTTTATTAACTTTTCTCTCATGTAACATAAACTTTTGTGTTTTCCCTCCCTCTACCCCTCCCACTTCCTCCCAGACACTCCTTCAGAATCCATGCCTTTCTGTTTCTCATTAGAAAACAAACAGGCTTCTACTTGGTTACAATAAATAAAACAAAAACTAACACATCACAATTGGCCCAAACCAACAAACCAAAGGGGAAGAAGGCAAGAGAGGGCACACAGAACAGAGAACCACTGTTTGCACACTCAGGAATCCCATAAAAACACTAGACTGAAAGTCATAATATATATGCAAAGACCTGCAGGGTAAAACAAGAGAAAAAATATAAATAAAACATAAACAATAAGATAAAATTTAAAAAGGAAGAGCCCTGATATGACCTTATGAGACAAGGAACCGCCCAAGATGGCACTGGGTTCATTTTCTGTTGGCCATTTCATACTACAATACACGGACCACAAGAGGCCAAGTAACAAGGAGGGCTCAAGGGAGTATGCATGCATCTCTCTGGGAAGGGGAAATAGAATAGAGTTCATGGGTGGAATCAAGGTAGGTGGGGGATGGGAACGGGAAGGATGGGGACCAAATGGATAGAGGGAAAGAATATTGGGAGAAATGACTGGTACTGGGGAGCATTTAGGGGGCTGATATGGAAACATGATGCAATGGAAACTCTCTGGAATATATGAGGATGACCCTAGCAAAGCCTACTAGTAATGGAGAATAGAGAGCTTGGACTGGCCATCTTCCATAACCAGGCAAGGCTACCAGTGGTTGGGCTGGGACACCAACCCAGCCACAAAACCTTCTACATACAATTTGTCCTGCCTGCAAGATATCTGGGGCAATGCTGGCTCAAGGCTTATGGGAGTGGCCCACCAATGACTGGTCTACGTTGAGGCCCAAAGCCACAAAAGAGAGCACATGCTTGACATTGCATGGATTTGGATGGTCAGAATATGAAAGCTAGATGGCAAGGGAACCTAGTGTAGAACCAAATACAAGTGACAAAAAAAAAAAAGTCAATGATTCCCAATGATCTAGTGATATTCTGCTGTAGTCTTACTCTGGAGCCTAGCCCAATCGGCATCAGAGAGGCTTCATCCAAAAACTGATGGTGGTAGATGCAGAGACTTACAGCTAAATGTTTGGCAAAGACCACCAAACATCTTGGAAGATGGGAAGAAAGGATTGTAGGAGCCAGAGGGGTCAAGAACCTGGCCCAGAGAATCAACTAATCAGGACTCGTGGAAGCACACAGTGACTAAAGCAACAGGCAAGGAGTCTGTTTGGGTCTGAGCAAGGTCCTCTGCATATCTGTTATGGCTGTGTATCTTGGTGTTCTTGTGAGACTCCTAACAGTGTGTGTTTGGGGGGGGGAGGGGCGGGAGGTTGTCTCTGAGTCTTTTGGCTGCTCTTGGGACCCTTTTCTCCTACTGAGTCGCCTTATCCAGCCTTAATATGAGGGTTTGACCTAGTCAACTGTAACTTGTTATGGAATGTTTGGTTGATATCCCTGGGAAGCCTGCTCTTCTCTGAAGGGAAACAGAGGAGGAATGGATCTGGGGGAGAGGGAGGTAAGAGGGGCTGATGCAGCAGGAAGCTTCTCTGATAATGGCTGAGCGAGACAGTGATCTATGGAGTTCCAGCAGAAGGTCAACATGAGTCGTTTTAATACTACTTTTGTTTTTAGAACAGCAGTTTCTGGTTTTACCCAATGTACCTTCATTAACCAAGGATATGGGTGATGGCTCTATTTAGATGCTAGATGGACCTCTTCATGTACAGTGAGTCCTGTTATGTATTGTCTTGTGTGATGACTCCTGGTTGTCACTTTATAGAGAACAACCTATAGTTTTGGCAACAGCCTGTGTTGCTTGGCTTTCTCATGGGGTACCTTCAGCCAACAATTCAATTTAGATGTAACCCATTCTTGATCCTGGAAGCTTTATTTATTGAGAAGAGATATCTAGTTTGGACTCTGTCTGCCCAATTATTTGGCAATTTCATTTAGTTCTCCTTCATGTGTGTGTTGTGTGTGTGTTTTACATAGCTTCTATTAGTTAGGTTTCCATACTAACCTTCAAATGGCCCTTAATTCTGGCTGTCTCTCCTTGTATTCCCTCCTTTTCCCCTCTCCTCCTTTTATCTTCACTTCACTCTCAAATTCCAGTCTCCTTCCCTTATCCATCATTAACTAACCATTATATTTCCCTTTCCTAGGGAGATAAATTTGCACCCCACCCCCCAAGTCCCTTATTGTATACCTAACCTCTGTGGCTCTAAGTATTGTAGCTTGTTTATCATTGACTTAACAGCTAATTTTCAGATATAAGTGAATACATACCATGTTCGTCTTTCTGGGTCTGGGTTACCTGATTAAGGATTATTCATACATTTACCTGCAAACTTCATGATGTCATTTCTAAGTTCCACATAATACTTCATTGTGGAAGTGTTCCACATTTTTTTAAAAATTCATTTTCTTTTGAGGGACATTGAAGCTGTTTCCAGTTTCTGGCTATTATTATTATTTTTTTAATTTTATTTTTCTTTTTAGTTACATTTTGTTAACTCTGTGTCCCCGCTGTATCCCGCTCCCTCATTCCCTCCCTAACCCCACACTCCCTCCCTGGTCTCCTCCCTGCCCCTTTCCAAGTCCACTGATAGGGGGGACCTCCTCCCCCTTCATCTGACCCTGTTTTATCAGGTATCTTTAGGGCTGGCTGCAAAGTCCTCCTCTGTGGCCTAACAGGACTGCTCCTCCTCTGGGGTGGGGGTGGGGGAGTCAAGGAGCATGACCTTGAGATCCTGTTAGAAATAGTCCTTGTTCCCTTTACTTTGGAAAACTATTTGGTTACTGAGCTACCATGGGCCACATCCGAGCAGAAGTTCTAGGTTATATCCATAGATGGTCCTTGGTTGAGTGTCAGTCTCAGAAAAGACCCTGTGCCCGGATATATTTGGTCCTTGTAGAGTTCCTATCCTTTCCATATCATACTAACTCTCCTTTTTTTCATATGATTTCCTGTACTCTGCTGAGGGTTTGGTTATGAGTCTCAGTGTCTGCTTTGAAACACTGCTAGGTAGAGTCTTTCGAATGCCTTTTGCGGTACATTCCTGTCATACCTTAAATGCACATCCCATTTGTCTTTCTAAATGAGGATTGATCATCTTTGCCCGTGTCCACTTTCTTGATTATCTTCTTTAGGTGTGTAGTTTCTGGCTATTATGAACAGAGCAGCAATGAACACATTTGAACAATTGTCTCTCTGGTAGGATGAAATGTCTGTTGGGTATACTCCCGAGAGTATACTGGTATATATGGATCTTGAGGTACATAGAGATCCATCTTCCTGAGGAACCACCATAGTGAGTCCCACAGTGACTGTACAAGTTTGCACTCCCACCAGCAACGAGTGAATGTTCCCCTTACTCCACATCCTTGCCAGCATGAGCTATCACTTTTTCTCTTAGTCATTCTGACAGGTGTAAGATAAAATCTCAATGTAGTTTTCAGTTGCATTTTCCTATTGACTAAGTGTGTTAGACATTTTTTTTATTTTTATTTCTTTATATTAATTACAGTTTATTCATTTTGTATCCCAGCTCTAGCCCTTCCCTCATTCCCTCCCAATCCCACCCTCCCTCTCTCATCTCCTTCCATGCCCCTCTCCAACCACTGATAGGAGAGGTCCTCCTCCCCTTCCATCTGACCCTAGCCTATCAGGTCTCACCAGGACTGGCTTGCACTGTCTTCCTCTGTGGTCTGGTAGAGACTGATCCCCCCTCAGGGGGAGGTGATCAAAGAGCCAGCCATTTCTTTAAGTGGTTTTCAGCCATTTGAGTTTCCTGGATTGAGAATTCTCTATTTGGAAATGCAGCCAATTTTAAAAATTGGGTTATTTGTTTTTATCATGTTTAACTATGAATTCTTTATATATATTTGATATTAGCCCTCTATTGGATGTGTACTTGGAAAAAAAAAAACAAAAACAAAAACAAAAAACCCAAAAACTTTGTAGGTTGCTGCCCTATTCAAGTAATGGTGTTCTTTACCATACAGAAGCTTCTCAGTTTCATGAGGTCACATTTTTAAATTGTTGATCTTAGTTGCTATGCTAATGATGTTCTGTTCAAAAAGTCTTTTTTTAATTTTATTTTATTAATTACACTTTATTCACTTTGTATCCCCCATAAGCCCCTCCCTCCTCCCCTCCCAGTCCCACCCTCCCCCCCCTTCTTCACCTATGCCCCTTTCTAAGTCCACTGATAAGGGAGGTTCTCCTCTCCTTCCTTCTGATCTTAGTCTATCAGATCACATCAGGAATGGCTGCATTATCATCTTCTGTGGCCTGGTAAGGCTGCTCCCCCCCAGGGGGAGGTGAGCAGGCCAATCAGATTATGTCAGAGGCAGTCCCTCTTCCCATTACTATGTAACCCAGTTGGACACTAAATGGCCAAGGGCTACATCTGTGCAGAGGTTCTAGTTTATCTCCATGCATGGTACTTGGTTGGAGTATGAGTCTCTGGGAAGACTCCTGTATTCAAATTTTTTGGTTCTGTTGCTCTCCTTGTGGGGTTCCTGTCCTCTCCAGTTCTTACTATTTCCCACTTCTTACATAAGATTCCATGCACTCTGCCCAACAGTTGGCCATAAGTCTCAGCTTCTGCTTTGATAGTCTGCAGGGCAGAGCCTTTCAGAGGTCCTCTGTGGCAGGTTCCTAGGTTGTTCCTGTTTTCTTCTTCTTCTGATGTCCATCCTTTTTGCCTTTTGGGATGGGGATTGAGCATTTTAGCCAGAGTACTCCCTCTTGGTTAGTTTCTTTAGGTGTAAAGATTTTAGTAGGTTTATCCTATATTATAAGTCTATATGAGTGAGTATATGCCGTGTGTGTCTTTCTGCTTCTGGGATAGCTCACCCAGGATTATCCTTTCGAGATCCCACCATTTACCTGCAAATTTCATGATTTCCTTGTTTTTCATTGCTGAGTAAAATTCCATTGTGTAGATGTACTACAATTTCTGTATCCATTCTTCAGTTGAGGGGCATCTGGGCTGTTTCCAGCTTCTGGCTATTACAAATAAAGCTGCTATAAACATGGTTGTCCTTATTGTGTACTTGGGAATCTTTTGGATATATGCCTAGGAGTGGTATAGCTGGATCTTGAGGAAGCACTGATCCTAGTTGTCTGAGAAAGCACCAGATTGCTTTCTGGAGTGGTTGTACCAGTTTACATTCCCACCAGCAGTGGAGGAGGGTTCCCCTTTCTCTACAACCTCTCCAGCATGTGTTGTCATTTGAGTTTTTCATCTTGGCCATTCTGATGGGTATAAGGTGAAATCTCAGGGTTGTTTTGATTTTCATTTCCCTAATGGCTAATGACATTGAACATTTCTTTAAGTGTTTCTCTACCATTCAATATTCCTCTACAGAGAGTTCTCTGTTTAGCTCTGTTCCCCATTTTTTAATTTGATTACTTGGTTTGCTGTTTTTCAACTTCTTTAGTTCTTTATATATTCTGGATATTAGTCCTCTGTCAGATAGAGGGTTGGTGAAGATTCTTTCCCAATCTGTAGGCATTTGTTTTGTTTTGATGATGGTGTCCTTTGCTTTACAGAAGCTTTTCAGTTTCATGAGATCCTATTTTTATTGATTGTTGCGCTTAGAGCATGTGCTGTTGGTGTTCTGTTCAGGAAGTTGTCTCCTGTACCAATGAGTTCTAGGGTTTTCCCCACTTTTTCTTCTAACCGATTTAATGTGTCTGGTTTTACGCTGAGGTCTTTGATCCACTTGGACTTTAGTTTTCTGCAAGGTGATAAGTATAGATCTATTTGCATTTTTCTACATAGTTCTGGAAGTCCTTACTAGAGCAATATGACAGATGAAGGAGATCAAGGGGATACAGATTGGAAAGGAAGAAGTCAAATTATCACTATTTGCAGATGATACGATATTATACCTGCGTGACCCCAAAAACTTTACCAAGGAACACCTTCAGCTGATAAACACCTTCAGCAAAGTGGCTGGGTACAAAATTAACTCAAAAAAAATCAGTAGCCCTCTTGTATACAAAAGACAAAAGGGCTGAGAAAGAAATTAGGGAAACAACATCCTTCACAATAGCTACAAATGATATAAAGTACCTTGGTGTAACCCTAACCAAGCAAGTCAAAGACTTGTATGAAAAAAATTTCAAGTCTCTGAAGAAAGAATTAGAAGAAGATATGAGAAGATGGAAAGATCTCCCATGCTCATGGCTTGGCAGGATTAACATAGTCAAAATGGCCATCTTACTAAAAGCAATCTACAGATTCAATGCAATTCCCATCAAATTACCAACACAATTCTTTACAGACCTGGAAAAAATTCTCAACTTCATATGGAATAACAAGAAACCCAGAATTGCTGGAACAATCCTCTACAGTAAAAGATCTTCTGGAGGTATCTCCATCCCTGATCCTAAGCTGTACTATAGAGCAACAGTTATAAAAACTGCATGGTACTGGCATAGAAACAGTATGGTGGATCAATGGAACTGAACAGAAGACCCAGAAATAAACCCACACACTTATGGACACCTGATCTTTGACAAAGATACCAAAACCATACAACGGAAAAAAGATAGCATCTTCAACAAATGCTGCTGGTCTAACTGGATGTCTACAAAAAAGTCTTTTTTTTTTTTTTTTGTGAAATAGTCAAGAGAAATTGGGGAAGAGCCAATCTCAATCAAGATCTGACAGGTTCAGTGTATTTTGTTTTCTGTTGAGGTCATGGATCCATTTGGAGCTGAGTACTATACAGAGTGATAAGTATAAGACTGTATTCTTCTAGATGTAACTGTCCAGCATGACCAGCACCATTTGTGGACAATGCTGTTTTTTTTTTCCATTGTGTACTTCTGTTTTCCCTATCTAAGTTCAGATTTTCATTATGTGGGTGGATTTATGTCTGGGTCTTCACTTTAATTCCATTGATCAATGTGTCTGATTCTGTGGCAATACCATGTGGGTTTTGTTACTATAGCTCTGCAGTACAACATGAAATTGGAGATGGTGATACTTATATCTGGTCTTTTCTTATTCAGGATTGTTTGAATAATCTATTCTGGTGTGTGTGTGTGTGCATTTCTATGAAGCTAAAGATTGTCCATTCAAGATCTGTGAAGAATTGTGTTGTAATTTTCATGGGGATTCCATTGACTCTGTAGATATCTTTTGGTAGGTTGGCCATTTTTTAATAGGCTAATCATATTGATCCATATGCATGAGAACTCTTTCCATCTTCTGATATCTTATTCAATTTCTTTCTTCAATATCTTATATTTTTGTCATATCAGTCTTTCACTTGCTTGATTAGTATATCCCAAGACGTTTTATATATACTTTGAGGCTATTTGAAAGATGTTGTTTTCCTGATTTCTTTCACAGTCCTTTTATCATTTATATACAGGAGAGCTACTGATTCTATGAGTTAATCTTGTATCCAGCCACTTATCAGTTAGCTAGCGAAGTTTACCAGTGGAATTTTTAGTCTCCCTATGTTTACTAACATATCACCTGCAAATAAAAATACTTTGAATTCTTCCCTTCTTATTTGCATCCTTTTATTTTTTTCAGTTGGCTAAGTACTCTAGCTAAGACTTAAATTACTATATTGAATAAAGTACTATATGGAGAGAATGGACAAGCTTGTCTCATTCCTGATTTTTAATGTCAACAACCTTTTTATTTTGTATTATTCAAAATACATCAATAATTACTGTAATAGAAACTGAATGGCAGTTAGTAAATATGTTAATACAAGCAGAAATAGAGGAATCTGAGAATGTCTAAAGTAATAGAAGATTATGGAGAAAAAATTACAGCAATCTTTAAATATATAAATAGGCTGTTGGCATGTGTGTTTTAGTCAAGCCTATTTTGGCTATTACAATACATACAACTCAACAAAAGAAGACAATGTGAATGGATCATTTCATAGGTTTAAGGCTTATAAAGCATCTGGCTGTGTATTTAAGGTCTGAGTCCCCTGCTCCTTCTTCCTTTGACTATTGGTCTTATGTCCAGACAGGCTCTTGTTTCTCAGTTGTAAGCTTGAGACCAGGTAATCTATATTACCAAATCTTCTAAAGCATGAGTGCTTTCACTGATGAATAATTCAAAATCAGTGTTCTGCTTTGAATTAGCTCCCATGCTCTTTTCTGAATTAATCCCTATGTTCCTATGAGTGCTACAAATCCATGTTTGAATTGCAGAGAGACTCTGGGAGATAGTAGCCTTCAATGGCATCATCTCTGAGTGCTATGAAACCTGGTGAGTGGTTGTTTTTCATGCATCTCTTCTTGAGGTAAAGAAATAGAAGAAAGAACTCTGATGCTGAAGATGGTGGAGCCCCTGTATCCTGCATACCACCACAGGACAAACCTGAAATGAGGTGAAACATTGTAAGGCAGACTTCAGTTCAGCAAAAAGACTAGCCTTCATAATTCACAAAGAATTAGCAATCCTCAGTGAATGACTTCTGAAAATCATTTTTAGCTTCAGCCTTACTGGCCAATTGCAGTAGACAAAAGTAAGTGATCCTTCACATCAATTTTTTAATTTGTAGGGAATTTCTGGTTTTTATTCTTTCAAGTTTTAATGAAAGAAAGTTGATTACATGATACAAACTTTTTAGATTAGGTCGGAGAGATCATGGTCCCTTAGGACTTGCTTATGAAAATACAGATGCCTCCTCAAAAACAACATACTGCTTTGAGAATTAGAATCAATATATTTATGATATTATTTAAATGTCTCTAAATGTTTATGCATCAAAAATGTTCTCTTTTATTTCAATTTTGTAAAAAAAAATTGCAACTAAATGAAACAAGTATAATCACTGCGGTCACATCACTTCTGTATGCAGTTGCATGTTTACACGACTTACAAATTCTGTTGAATTTTATTTGGAGGAACCTGAATGTTTATTTAAAACTAAAGTTTTCTATAAAATGAAGGAAACTCACAAGAGTGCTCAGATGTTAGAAATGCATTTCTTTGGAGGCTTAAATAGTTTTATATTCATGATAGTTTAACAGGAAATAAGAGAAAGGAAACAGTTATTTCGCATCAAGTATGCCTTACATACTTCACACAACTCATTTCACTTAGTGCTCACAGGAGCGATTAAACCTATACATTAACAGCTCTATTTACATCTAAACATTCCAACGGTCGTAAATTAGTGTACCTCGCCTGAATTGTTTTCCATAATTCTTGTACTTAGACCAAGTAATCAGCTGGCATTCCAGACTCACGTCTGAATCTGGATTTCTAAAGAGTCTGTGCTTTCATCACACTTCCTTTACTCCCTAAAGAGGTAAGTGTAAAATATGGACCTGATTTCTGCTGATTCCGGAAAGTATTGGAAAGTTCACTGTATCCTGCTAACTCATTACTGCTGCTGTTCGAATGCTGAAGTATTTTTTATTATTATTTATTTATTTATTTTTTCAATGCAGTTTATTCAGGAACCTTGAACAATCATCTGACCCTGGGGAAAGCCAGCCCACAGCTTAAATAGCCTCTGGGTAGCCAACCCCAGCGTGCCTTGTGGGCAATGCAGATAGGTCCACATACATGGAAGCAAGCCAGATCCTCAGCCTTAGCCAAATGTGGAGTTGTTTGTGACAGAGAGCACTCACCATCGGGAAGGTGGAAGGCGGAAGGCGGAAACCAGCTCCATCTTTAAGGCGTGGCATTACGCAGCTCTCTACAGTTCCCCCTTTTTGTTTTAGATGCATCAGGCAAGAGTAGAGGTCTGATCTCTGATATTAGAAATAAATTGGGACTTTGTACCGATGTTCATTTAGGTGTCATCCACCCAAAGAGCATCAGACCCGTCTGATACCTTTTTCTCAGAGGCGGGACCTGGGGCATCAACCTGCATGCAATCAGACTTGCTCTTCTCTGAGTCGAAAGTGGCTGACCCTGAGTGCAGTGCTTAGCCTCGCATCCTGAGCATAACATTTTAGCTTTTTATGGATGCTGAAGTATTTATGAGAGAGATGTCATTGCAGAAAAGCACGGACTAGTAAGGCGAAAGTAGGAGCCAGAATTGAATCCAGAATTCAGCCAAAGAGAGAAAACTGGCAGCACATTTGATGGTTTGTAGAGACTGTAACAATGGTTCCCATGGGAATCAGCAGCCAAAATTATCACCTATACCTCCTCTACTTTTAATTGAGTTGGCATGATCATATTCTCTTTTTATCTGAACTTTTGAAAGTGAATCGTCTGACAATGGCATATGGATTCAAAACCGTTCTTCCTTCTTTCTCAAAAGGAAGGAAGTAGCTTATTTTGAACATCAGCCTTATTGCGAGTTTGCCATAGCTATTTCTAGCCAGGATTTTATAACAATTCAAGAAGGAAATTCATTGTTGAGAATTACCCAGTACTGAGCATATTGAGGAGTTAATTGTAATACTATTTCTCTAGAAAGGTTAATTGGCTTTTTTCCCCCACAAACAAGAAAGTGTGACTATAAAAAGGTAAAAAGACTATTAACACTTTATTATAGGCTGATTGCTATGAGGACTTCAGTTTCAAAAATAAGAGATACATATGTACAGATGTGATTTCATAATAATAAAATATACGCTATGTATGAACTTTGATGCATGGGTACTTTAAAGAAAGCTTTGGAGAGCTTTGCAGATGTTGGCAAGTAGAAGAAAATAACTTGACTCAAATGGTAGATAAGGGTCTGATTATCAAATATGTTTTTAAAAATAGATTGTTAATTCAAAGAGGCACATCACTTACCTTCTTACTTTCCTCTTTCCAGCCCATCCCAACTCAAATACTTTAAATCCCTACATACCCACCCTTTCTCAAATTGATCTTTATTTATCTTATCTTTCTTTTTATTACTGTTGTATGTATGTATGTATGTGTGAGGTCAAAACAGGAAGTGGCATGGTGAGAGACAAATAACACTGAAGTTATCTGACAAAGCCTCAAGGAGTCATATTGTTTGATATTTACCTAAAATTATACACAGTACTTCTATATCTTAAAGCAAACAGAATCACCTGGCCTGACAATGCCCCAGCAGAACCCACAGGGAAGAGAAACCACCCAAGGGAAATCTCCTTTCGAATGGTTGGAGTTAAAGTGACACCCAAAACAGCCTAGATCATAGACGTTGCTTCCCAGGGGCTGAAGGTGTGGTGTCTATTGCTGAAGACATCCAACACTTAGGACATGTGATTCAGATGATCTGAGCTGGATCTGACATGAAAGTCTCTTTCCTACAGTTTAGCCTTCTCAATGGTTCCAGAAATACAATGTGAGCTGCAAAGGGAAGGCAGCAATTAAACAATTCCACCCAACTGCAACACCTATGTACCAGAATAATTCCTAGCCTGGCGAGAAATGCATAAAAGTAAACAAGTGCAATCATATGTCAGTGGCAACCGACAGCTTTCTATTTGGACTTAAGGCCTGCTCAGCATGAAGGAAAATCTCCCTGGAAGTGGAAACCTGGCCAGGCCCCTCGCACTAGTGAGATCATGGACCCTGAGAAAGAATCTACTGCAACCCCTTTGCTAGCTTAGCATAATTTCTTATGGTAGTCTAACTCTTATCCTTATACCCACAATAAATGTAATTACCACCCCTTACCAAATAAGTCTCTCTTTACAGCAAATGGAGACCATCACAGGAAATCACAACTGGACACAATGTAGGTACCAGTAGATTGTGCGGAGTTCAGCCCCAACACCTCTATCTACGTTAAAGCTCCTGCATCTGTGGCGTAGGAAACATCTCAGAAGAGGGAGCAGAAATACGGTAAAAGCCAGAATACTAGGACGTCTACTATGAAATAGTTTCTACTAAAAATGGCTGCATAAACAAGATCATTACCATAGTAATATCAATGGAAATGTTAAAGTGGACGGGCGGAATCAAGTGCGGTTTTTTGGAATCTTTTAGAAAATCGTTTATTTGTGAAATTTGATCATCAAGACATGAATTGTGACAGGAGAAATTGTACAGAATATTTAAAATGTTTTACATATGTCTGGAAAAATTAAATTCTCGTATGATCTTGATGGGCCTTTAACAACACAAGCAGTGTATACCTTTTCTCAGGTCTCACCATGGGTAATGCGAAGAGTTAACCAGGCCCATTCTTTTTACTGGACAGGCTAACATTTAAAATGGAAGTACGTGAAAGCAGCCATCAGTTCATGTGAGGATGAGCTGCAGAAGGACCAAGTGATGTAGCAGAATGAAGCATCTAGAGAGCAGGACTCATAGGTAGTTTGTGCTGAGGTTGCTCAGCCTTAGGCAACTTTGTCATGTGTGCAATGGAGATCAAAGTAGTTATAGCATGACTACTTTGTTATATAACATATATAAGTGTGCAGTTCCATGATACATCTTTTCTCTGACTTAAATCTTAGCCTTACCGTGAAAGAACTATGTCAGAGATTTCAATGAACCAAAGAAGTCAGGATACGTGCTCTACATGGGGCATGGCCCAAGAAGCAGGCATTTAGAGGTAGCAATCTTATTCTCAGGAGGTTCATGGGCAGTTGGATGAGTACTGCTCCAATTGTCAAGGATCACAAAACTTCAGAAAAGAATAAGCTCATTCACACAAGAGGAAAGCAGAATTCTCATTGTCCCTACTTACTGTCTCATTTTATACAGCTGGTTGTCACATAGTTTGCTGAATACCAAGACACTCGTGAAACTTGTAGTACCGTCTTTCAGAAAAATTATATTCAGTTGTTGAAGCCTGAGATCTGAGCTGAAAACATAGCGCTGGGATTAAAATCATGTATTAAATCCTAGATTCTCAACTATTGGTTTCAACTCCCTGCCATGTATGTAGCTTAGTGTGGGGGTTGCAAAAGAATAATTTCTGTACTCATAAAGCAAAACTTTTCTGAACTCATGACGTCCATAAATTCATCCGAAATCAAACATGTAATGAACGTGAGATGCTCCAGGCTTCTCTCACTGGCGTTGCGTTGTGTCACTTCACTTCTGAAACACCTGACACATCGCTCTAGACCGTCTGTGCCGACAGACCATCCTGCATGAAACACCTCACCTCTGTGCTGAAACTTCTGCATGTTATGAATCACACCTTTAAGAGTAATATATACAATGTTTTCTGATTTTACAGATGCATACTGGCTGGATTATAGAAAACAAAGACTCTTCATGTTTCCCTGCTCTCATTGTTCAGTCTTGTAACTAGCAAATTAGGTATCTTTGGAATGTACTATGTTAGAATGTTTGATATAGAAACAAATGCAGTTTGAGTTTCTGGTGAGACTGCTACATGAATTTTGGCTTGAGAATAGGACACTATCTTTAACACTTTCTAAATGGTCAAACACAATCCTGTCATTTTGTCCTACTTATTTATGTAAAGTAGGATTCTTAGCAATTATGAGTGGAAAATCAAAATATTGATCAACTCTGAAAAATATTGAAGACACTCTGTGTACTACAGTATTAAATATCCCCCCTTGGTTTTATCATTTTATATAAAACATAAACAAGTAATTCAATTAGTACAATTTATTTTAGCATGTAATAAATGGTTAAATTACATGTATATCAGAGAATTATCATAAAATAAATTTTGTTATAATCTATCAGTACTGCGTGGATCCTCTTCCTCTATGGACTGGCAAGGCCGAGGCAGTCCTGAATGGACTTGTTACACTATGGTCAGATGGCAGAGGAGGAGGAACCCCACCCACTTTTCATTGGACCAGGAGAAGGGGATAGAGAGGAAGAAGAAGGGAGGGTGGGACTGGGAGGAGTTGAGGGAGGAGGCTTCCATAGAGATATGTAATGATTAAATTGTAAACAAATAAAAACAAAAGAAGAAAAAGTAATTTACCAGTAAATGTCTGCTTTGTATTCTTACTTAGCTATGTACCAAGGGTAGGTAAAACTTTTTCATGGGAAAACAGGTCACAGGAGAGAGTCTAAGAGTCCCTATAGCAGAGGAGCCCTTAAGGACCTCTAACATTAGTGGACTGGGCAGAAGAAATGTGTGCCTAAGGACTTTTGAGAAAAAGTTGCTGGGGAATTTAGGCAGATTCAGGAGATACTTCAGTCACAGATGTGATAAGTGAGGATGCATGAAAGGGGATGTGGGCAAATGATACCAGAGAAGTGCTGCAAGTCAGTGAGTGATTTGAGATCCTGGGCAAGAGCTATGTGAACACAATGCCAGGGATGGAAAAGTGTTCAAGCAGATTGAAGAGGAAACAATTCCCAGGGAATCAAAACCCATTCAGAATAAAGTGTTGCTTTATCAAGTTGGTTGAGAAATGGTTTGAGATGATTCTTCAGTGTTTGATGGAGTATATTAGACAGCATGTGAAGAGGACCATGGACATGGGGAGTAAATTCTAGAATTTTAGAGTTCGTTTATCCTTCTGATACTTTATTCTCTATTCAATATGAACATTCTCAAAGTTTTATTTTAATTTGCAGTAAATAGCTTTTGTTCTACTAACACTACCTACCTGATCAGTTGATCCTTTTAGGTTCTTGAGTGTTCTAAAGCACCTGTACATTTCACAGTGCGTTAGTGGGACTCAGGGCCAAACAATGATGTGATTACATGCTGACAGTGCCGTGTCTACAAACTCTACTCCAGGTGAATGTTCTTTTGTGAGTGCAAGAACATAATTATGCAGCTTCTTTCAGTGGGAAATTGTGAGGGCTCATTTCGATCAATTGTGATATGTCCCAAGAATTTAGAAGACCTGCCACAGAGCAATCTGATGCAGTTTCCATTTACTGTTGAGTTCCATCTCCACCCTGGTTTTGTTTTCTTCTTCTTGAGGATGAATCGCAGAAATGCGTGAGCTCAAACTTAACCTAACGTTGGTCTTTTGCTCAGGAAGAGCAAGTTTTCATATGTTTTAAGCAATATAGTTCTAATGTATTTTTTTTAAATAGTGTAAACCACTATAAAGCGAGTCTGTAACCTTCTTATTTCCATCAGCAAGGATGGTGATGGTGTAAACTCTTGGACCTCCGTATCTGCAGGTTCTGTGTTTATGACTTCTATTAACTATACATTGAAATATTTCAAAACAGGTTGGAGAGATGTGTCCATGGTTAGGAGCACGTGCTGTTCTTGCCTAAGATACAGGCTTGATTTTTAGCACTTACCTGAAAACTCCCAACCATATGTAACTCCAGTTGCAGAGCATTAACACCCTCTCCAGGCATGCACTCAGTGAAAATACACAGGCAGGATAAAGATAAGAAATAAGTAAAACACAAATATTTGAAAACAAATTTCATCAATAATGAACATATGCAAGCAATATTTCTTGTCACAGTTCCCCAACAAATATAACAAGTACATAGTGTTTATTTTGTATTGGCTATTACAAATAATCTACAGATTTAATGAACATAGGAAGATACATACATGCAGGTTATATGATGATCTGAATATCCTCACAGTTCACTATCTACAGAGGGGTCGGGAGCCACCCTATAGGGTACTGGAAAACTACTGGCCAACCAGTAGCAGAAGTTTAGCTCACTTGACTTTGCCAGGAGTTTTCTTCAGATTCTTACCAAGGACAGCATTGCCTGTATGTCTGGTTTGTGGGACTTCCCTCCATCTCCAGAATACACTCTTTTGTTTATTTCTTAAGAAAAGGTTTCATGTAGCTTAGGATGCCCTTGAATGTATTATCTAGTCAAGCATGACCTCGAACTTCTGTTCCTCCTGCCTCCTTCTCTCCAGTGTTAGGGTTTTAAGTATACACTACCACAGCAGGTCCCATTTTCCTGAACACGTTTTCCCTCATCATTTTAATAATCAAGCAAATGTGTTACGATGAAAAGAAATACTGTTTATTACTGGTCACTGCTCCCGTCTCCTGGTAGGGGAAAACCTAATGGGAGTGCTTGTTTCATATCCATTCCCCCCCCTCCAGAATTTCACATCCTGCATTTCTAAAGCCAATCTACTTGACAATGTCTGCAAGTCCTCATGATGGGACTTGCTCTCTGAGTCTTGAGACATTAGATAAGAAACTTCTCTTACTAGGTACCTTTCTAAAACGAGAGCTGTTTATTTTGGCATTCCACATCAGTGTTTATCTGTTCTGAGGAAGGAACTCAAGTCCTGAAGGACTGTGTTTTAGATTTGGTAGCCCAGGGATGGCATCAGCGAAAGTGATTCAAAATACCCCAGGTGACAGGCCTCTGTGAAAACCTAGGGAAGAGCACTATGCATTTGGTTAAAATGCAACCTTTGGGAAATGTAGATAATAGTTCATCAAACACAGCTGCAGAGAGTTAATGTAGACATCTGTAAGCACATCCCTGAGGATCAGAAAAATGAATACATATGCTTGGTTCTGAAAAACGAAGTTCGGTCAGTGAACATTTACTTGTTTTCTGTTTATCTTTGTGTGTGGTAGTGGGGGGTTGCATTTGTAGAATGTAGCTCGTGATGCCCTCCAACTGTTTATGCTCCTGGCTCAGTCTCCTCAGTGCTGAGACTACAGGTGAGTACCATGGTCAGTTATTTATGTTAATGTGCGATAATTGTTATCTTTTACTCTGTATAAAACACTACAGAGTGTGCAAATGAGAACATTAGACCCTTTTCTTTTTTAATAATTAAAGTCACAGTATTTATTTATTTATTTATTTGTTTATTTGTTTATTTATTTGTCTATTTATTTGCATGCACAGACTCCTGTGTGTGGTGTGTGTGTGTACCTCTGAATATATGTGGAGGTCACAGGACAACTTTTGAGAATTGGTTCCCTCCTTCCATTGTTTAGGTCCCTGGGATCAAACTCAGGTCCTAGGTCTTGATGGCAAGAACCTTCTACTTTCTAAGCCAGTGGTTCTCAACCTTCCTAACACTGTGATCCTTTAATATAGTGCCTCATGTTGTGGTTACTCTTAACCATAACATTATTTTCATTGCTACTTCATAACTGTAATTTTGCTACTGTTATGAATTATAATGTAAATATCCATATTTTTCAATGATTAATTGACCCCTGTGAAAGAGTCATTTGATCCCCAAAAGGGTTATGACCCCCAGGTATAGACCCCTAGAATATATGCCATCTTGCTAGTCTCTTGGCCCCTTTTCTTAAGAAAAGATTAACTTTTAAAAAGTCCGCAGACTATCTATGATTATATGTCACATCTCTTCAATAGGCTGAGCCCTGCCAGGATGGCCTTCTCATAGATGTTTGGAACAGTCATCTGAGCTGGGGGTGGATGCTTTTGTTTGCCAGCCCAATGCAGCCCAGTGCCCTCTGCTTTCTGAGACTGACACAGGGAGAGAAGGAACACTGTGGAGTGGGGATGGTTGCGGTGTTCCTGTGGTGGTTATTTCGTCCAACTTTATAATGGGTCTGAACTAGTCCACATGCCTAAGTATGATACAGGCAAACCTCTTTAGCGCGTTTATTGCATTTTTGAAATATGCTTCTTCACTTCACTAATTACTTACAGAAAATGTAGTCTATATAAATTCATATTTTACATTAATTTTGTTCCTAATATGTTTATAATAAACATATGTATGATGTTCCAAAAAATATGCAGACAAAAACAGTTGTGAGAAAAGTATCGTGCTTTGAGTGGAAAAATTCATATTTTGAAGATATAGGTGGTCTTGGGTAGGGTTTACACTTGAGAAGGTAGAATGAATTCCCAGTTATTCATAGAAATCTGTGGTATGTGTGATGTGTTAGAATGTAACAGAGGTGGAGAGAGATAGCTCTCAAGTAGGCAGTACGTGGAATCAACAGACATATATATTAATATGATACAATTAAAATTTTATTATTAGTCATTATACTTTTCGGGGTATGCTGAATGTAGCAAGAGACCCTGGAATAGTAATACAATAATTTGTTTATGTTATCTATTGCTTGTTCATTACTTGTCTATTTTAAATTATGGTTATGGTGTTTACCTTGAAAGTTCATCACTGTTTAGAAAATTATTTGATTTGCAAATTGGGTTGTCATGAAATAGATAAAATTTTAGAATTAAAAATGATTCATTCCAAATTCAAAATTTATTGGTGAGGAAGTTGAGGACTTGCTAGTCCAAATGGCTGCTCCAGGGACCATACAAAAATCTACTAACAAGGAGGGCAGCACATTGATTCTGTGACTCTCCATATGGTACTTTACATAATGTTTATATTGGCTTACATGCCAAATGATTATATTTCCATGCATATCTGTGTTGAGCCACAAAACTGGTAATGTATATACTCCATGGTGCTGCTGTAGGAGGCTTTCTATGGCTAAGAGTATGAGCTTAAAGTACTAAACTTCTAAGTATTATTATAGACTATAAACTTACATGAAACTGTACTTTAAATCAGAATGGTTTCTGAAGGTTTTTCACAAGAGTTTTCTTTCTTTTCTTCTTCTTCTTCTTCTTCTTCTTCTTCTTCTTCTTCTTCTTCTTCTTCTTCTTCTTCTTCTCCTCTTCCTCCTCCTCCTCCTCCTTCTTCCTATTATTTATTACAATTTATTCACTTTGTATCTAGCTGTAACCCCCCCCATCTCCTCCTGGTCCCACCCTCTCTTCTTCTTCCTGCCCTATGCTGCTCCTCCCCTAGTCCACTGATAGGGGAGGTCCTCATCCTCTTCTCTCTAACCCTAGCCTATCAAGTCTCATCAGGACTGGCTGCATTGTCTTCTTCTATGGACTAGTAAGGCCACCTCACCAAGTGGAGGTGATCAAAGACCAGGCAACGAAGTTCATGCCAGAGACTTCCCCTGTTCCCCTTACTAAGACACCCCCATAAAGACTGAGCTGCTCATGGGCAACATCTGAGCAGGGTGTCTAGGTCCTCTCCAGGCATGGTCCTTGGTTGGTTCATCAGTCTCTGCAGGCCTCACTGGGCTCAGATTTTTTGGCTCTGTTGGTCTTCTTGTGGCATTTCTATTCCTTCCAGGTCTTTCTATCTCCCCCTGCTTTCATAAGATTCCCTGTACTCTGCCGAAAGTTTGGCTATGTGTCTCAGCATCTGTTTTGATGCCCTGCTGACTAAAGTCTTTCAGAAACCCTCTGTACTAGGCTTCTGCCCTGTTACCTGACTTCTCCCACTTCCAATGTCTATCCTATTTGTCCTTCTGAATGAGGATTAAGCATCTTCTCTAGGGCCCTCCTTATGATTTAGCTTCTTTAGTACTGGAGATTTTAGTATGTTTATCCTATATTATATGCCTAATATCTACTTATAAGTGAGTATATCCCATGTGTGTCTTTCTGCTTCTGGGTTACCTCACTCAGGATGATCTTTTCTAGTTCCATCCATTTGCCTGCGAATTTCAAATTCCCATGTTTATAATTGCCGAGTAGTATTCCATTGTGTAAATTTTCAATGTACAAATGCAAAATTGAAAAAAAAGTAAGTGTAGTACTACTTTTTTATCTTTAATTTTTTTCTTTATTATTATTATTATTATTATTATTATTCCAATTTATTCACTTTGTATCTGGCTGTAACCCCCTCCCTCACCTCCTTTCAGTCCCACCCTCTCTCCCTCTCCTCCACTATATCCCTCCCCTAGTCCACAGATAGGGGAGGCCTCCCGCCCCTACTATCTGACCCTAGCCTATCAGGTCTCATCAGGACTGCCTGAATCCTCTTTCTCTGTGACCTAGTTTGGCCACCTCACCAGGGGGAGGTGATCAAAGAGCCAGCCACTGAGTCCATATTGCTCTCCTTCTTAAATTTAATTTATAATCTTAATGGTGATATTTAAAGAGCATCTCACTCCAACAAAGGGCTGTACATAGAGATAACCTAGAATCCTTGCAAAGATGTAACCCATGGCAGCTCAGTGTTCAAGTGGGTTCCCTAGTAAGGTGAACAGGATCTGTCTCTGACATGAACTCATTGTCTGGCTCTTTGATCACCTCTCTCTGGGGAGCAGCCTTACCAGGCCACAGAGGAAGGCAATGCAGCCAGTCATGATGAGACCTGATGGGCTAGGGATAGATGGAAGGGGAGGAGGACCTCCCCTATCAGTAGACTGAGGGAGGGGCATAGGAGGATAAGAGGGAGGGAGAGTGGGAGTGGAAGAGATGAGGGAGGGGATATAGCTGAGATACAAAGTGAGTAAATTGTAATTCATAAAAATATATATAAAAAAGAAAATAGACATTACATTTTTGGTATAACTGTGGTAATAGTTATGGTGGTGAAGAACAATTATATGTGTCTTTATTTAAATTAGTATTTAATTGTATGTAGCATCTTCTTGTGTATCAACACATGTAATTCTTCAAAAACCTTATAAGGCAAAAATATTTAATATTATTTTATAGACACAGACATTGGCTATCAGATGGTGGACAAAACTGTCCAATTTCATTTGACATCTCACATGGAATAGGTACTCATGGGATGCCTACTTATGCTCATAGAACCTATGGCCTCAGACTCTGCAGAATTCACAGTGAGGAGGGTTTCATGCTCAAGAACAATCAACACATTAAGCTGGCGAGGCAAGTCTGTCTTTCAAGCCCCACTCGCCATTCCCTTACCATTGGTTGAGATCCTTCAGTTGTTTGGTGGCCCCCCATGGTGCCAAGACAGCCAGAACCTCAGACAGTTTTCACATTACTACTTCTTCTCTTCTTCAGATGAACTCCCATTGATTCACTCCACTTTGATTCTCTAGTAACTCTTTTAATCTTCACATGTAAAGTCTTCTATCTTAAGATAAAAAATGAAGAGTATGGAGGTGAAGGAAAATGTAGCAGAGGAGATAATATGATTAGGGTGTGTCATACATACATCTTAGAATGTCGCAGCATAATGCATTATTTTCTACAATTAATATATATTAATAAAAATGAGAGCTAGACTGTGATAGGAATTTCCTGCATTAAGGAAAGGGAGCTATTCATTCAAAATGGGACAGTTTCTACTAACCATTATTTTCAAATCTTTTTACTCATGCCTCAAGCGGCAAAGAAAGCTATTGTCATTTGGAAAGAATTGTGGCATTCACTTCTTTGAATCTGAACAGTCTTGGATTCAGATCATTAAATGAAGCACTTGTCCTCATTTTCCTGTAAATCTTGCCTATCAGAGAAAAGTGACTTAATTTTTTTTTCCCAGATGATGTCTGATTTACTTTTCTACTCTTGTAATAAAACACAGGACCAAGACAACTAATCAAAGAAATTGTTTGATTTGGGGCTCCCACTTCAGAGGTTTAGAGTAAATGACCATTATGGAAGGGACCATGGCAGCCGGCATGCAGACACGGGACTGGAGATGTAGTTGAGAGCTTACATCTTGAGAATAAGGCATAAGAAAGAGAGTGCTAAATGGATTAATATTATGGGCTTTTGAAACATCAAAGCCTACCCCAATGACACACTTCCTCTGAAAAAGCCACACCTCCTAATCCTTCCCAAACAGCACTGCCAACTTGAGACCAAGTATTCAAACATAGGAGCCTAGGGAGGCTATTCTCATTTAAACCAGTACAGGTAAGAATAGACTGAGAAACAAATTCCTTACCATATTTAACATTGTGCTACTTTGAAATTGCTTTATTGATTATAAATCAAAGAGAAAGTCATGGTAGAGGCACTCTATAGATGTATTTATGTATATAGGGAATATGAAGAAATGGTAGGCAGAAGAGACCTACAACCAATTTCCAAAACCTAGGAACATACATCTTTGAGTGGCAAAGAAACTAACCTTGCAAATATTATTAAGGTTGAAGTCATCAATAAACACAGTCTTTTTTTTTTAATAAAGCAATTATATTCTTGTTGAAAGAACACCTCCAGATTTCTTCTACAGTCCTAGTATTACTCCATAATCCCAACCAGGAAAAGATGTAGCAACAAAATAAAATTCTGCACCCTTATTCCTGATCAACACAAATAAAAACAAAATCCTGAAAAACTGCTTGCACAGGAAAAGGTTCAACATCCATAATTTTTTTAAAAAAGTAATACAATATAATATAAAAATACTCAAAGATACAAATTATGTGATCATTTCAATGGGTACAGAAAAGTTTTTTGACAATATCAACTTTATGATAAAAGTTCTAGAAAGTATAAAGATCAAAATAACATATCTCAGCATAATAAAGGTTATATATGATAAATCCATAGCCAACATCATCTTAAATGGCGAAAATGTCAACCAATCTCCTATTAATTAAATCTAGAGAAAAGACAAGGCTCTTTACTGTGAGGACCCCTACAATATATGGCCTATATTTTCAGATACACAATATGACAATAGAAGAAAACAAGAGGGTTACAAAAAGTATCTAATGGCTTAGAGAGTTTTTCCATTATAGATTGATGTTGCTGTAGAAGAATAAACTGAAAGAAAACAAAGTAGAGAAAGAAATGCATGCATTAGAATACAATACTTAAGCATTTTTCAGGCAGGGTTTTTCTATATAGCTCAAGAAAGGTTGAAGATTGCCTAAGATTATGTAAAGCACATTATTTAATATCACACCTTGTTCTAAGGACCTTGCAACATGCCAGGTGAACACACTGCCACTGATCCACATGCCCAGATTCTGATGTTGTAAAGTACAATGAGAAGATCTGGATCTCAGGCATCAGACAAGATGGTGATGCTTTGAGTTTTCCAAACTCTACATCATAACTACCTAGTACTTCCCCTTATCATCATTTGCCCTCTACTGTGTAACATTTTTCCTAATTTATGTTTCTTTGAGTGCCATTTTTTTTTAAAAACTCTCTCTCTCCTTTTCACATCCTGTGTTCTCTCTGTGCTAGGCTGCTATGGGTTTAATAGCTGCTTGGATGATGGTAAACACAGAGTCTTAAGGATCATTTTCACAATTTTAATATAGGGAATAACTTAAAAAGCCAAATATTATGCAGACTTTAGAAGAGAGAACTGAACTATAGTAACTGGCTCTGGAGAAGAAAGATGAGGAATTGATCAGAATACGGTACCAACTGCCAGGCTCCTGGAAATGTGAAAAAACAAAAACAAACAAACAAAAACAAAAAAAAAAAACAAAACCCAATTTAAATCAATCCCACTGAAGTTAGGGACAAGGCAAGGCTGCCCACTCTATCCATATCTCTTCAACATAGTTCTGGAAGTCCTTGCTAGAGCAATAAGACAATTGAAGGAGATCAAGGGGATACAAATTGGAAAGGAAGTTGAAGTCAAAGTATCACTATTTGCAGATGATATGATTGTATACCTGAATGACCCCCAAAATTCTACCAGGGAACTCCTACAGCTGATAAACACCTTCAGCAAAGTGGCAGGTTACAAAATAAACTCAAAAATCAGTAGCCCTCCTGTATACAAAAGACAAAAGGGCTAAGAAAGAAATTGAGAAAACAACACCCTTCACAATAGGCACAAAAGACATAAAGTACCTTGGTATAACCCTAACCAAGCAAGTCAAAGACTTATATGAAAAAAATTTCAAGTCTCTGAAGAAAGAATTAGAAGAAGATATGAGAAGATGGAAAGATCTCCCATGCTCATGGCTTGGCTGGATTAACATAGTAAAAATGGCCATCTTACCAAAAGCAATCTACAGATTCAATGCAATGGGAATTAAATTACCAACGCAATTATTTACAGACCTGGAAAGAAAAATTCTCAACTTCATATGGAATAACAAGAAACCCAGTATTGCTAAAACAATCTTCTACAATAAAAGATCTTCTGGAGGTATCTCCATCCCTGATCTCAAGCTGTACTACAGAGCAACAGTAATAAAAACGGCATGGTACTGGCATAGAAAAAGACTGGTGGATCAATGGAACCGAACAGAAGACCCAGAAATAAACCCACACACTTATGGACACCTAATCTTTGACAAAGATGCCAAAACCAGAGGGAGGGGCAAGATGGCGGCACCGGGAGGACTCTCATTCTGAGCACAGTGGATCAGCACAGTGACCAGCAATCAGAACTCTCGGCCATAAAACACAGTCATTGTGTTTCCCTGGTGAGAGGATACCCCACGGTGGGGGATTCAATCAGCTTTTAACTCACCTGGCTAAACCGCGGAAGAGATCCCGGTTCCGCCAGACACTTGGCTGCCGGCAGCCAGCACCAGCCCCAGCCCAGAGCCACAAGCCAGTGTCTCTGGTCACGGTCCCAGACTGAACCGTGTGCACCACACTATCAGAGACTGGAATTTTCAGTCGAGACATAACCCCAGGGTACAGGAAATGATTGGGACCGGCCTTAGGTCACCCAGACATCCCCTGGAAAAGACTCGGGTGGGTTCCACGGGCACCCCAGGAGCCAGCCCGGAGCCAGAGCCGGGGATCCAGGTTCCGGCACAGAGCCCTGCCTGCCTGCGCGCCTGATTCACCGCCAGAGATAGAAACGGTGGGTCTGATCTCAGAGCACTCAGCTCACCCCCAACTTGAAAAGGTCCCCGGAAAATTACCCAGCTTAGGGAGGCACTCAGGCTCCCAAAAGCCGCAAAGGCAGACACAGGCAGTTTCTGCGCACCAGACAGCTGGCAGAGACTGAGCCGCCATCACACAGCTGTGCTCCAGGAACAGGCAGTTTCTGTGGCCAGCCAGCTGGCGGACACTGAGCAGTGTGAACCAGGGCAAAAAAAGACACTGGGAGTCCGTGTCTCCAGAGAATCCACGGGGAAGGAAGGAAACTACTGACCTAAATCACCCAATCCTTCCCTAGAAAAAGTCTAGCAGTCTAGTGGGGCCGAGGCGCCAGCACTCAGCTGTGCTCCAGACACAGGCACAAACAGTTGAGGCGCACCTGATGTCCAACTGGGTCACAGCAGCTGATTATTAAATTTACAACAAGAAACCCAGAAATAGGGCAGCTGCCCTCAGGACTTCCCTGGGTGAGAGGAGAACCCTCTCGACTAACAAAGACCACAGTTACCACTCAGGTCTATATCCCTAAGGTGAACAACTCCTGAAAAAACACCAGCCATCCAGGGACTATACCCAAAAAGCTGAGAAGACAGCCTTCAGGAAAAACCAGCTTTCTGCAAAGGGGATTCTCTCCACCACAGGATCCCCAGAAACCACCAGAAAATAACCCCAAACACCTAAGATAACACAATGGGTAGAGGCCAGGATAAAAGCTCAAGCAACAAAAGACAGAGCAATATGGCATCTCCAGAACCCAGTTACCCAGGGGCAAGTAGCCCTGGATACCCCACCATAACTGAAATCCAAGAAGATGACCTAACAAGTATGCTCATGAAGATGATAACAGAGGAAACAAATAGGATTCGTAAAGACATAGAGGAAGATAAACTCAAACAGAATATTGCCATCCGTAAAGAAATAGAGGAAGATGCAGCCAAACAGTTTATGGCCTTCAGAAAGGAAATGCTTAAAACACTGAATGAAATGATAGAAAGAGTTGAAGGAACTAAAAGAAAAACAGGAAAGTACAATCAGACAGGTGAAGGAAGTAAACAAAACAACTCAAGACCTGAAGATAGAATTGGAAAAATTAAAGAAAACACAAATGGAAGAAATAATGGAAAGGAAGAATCTAGGGAAGAAAACAGGAACTACAGAGATAAGCATAACCAACAGACTACAAGAGATGGAAGAAAGAATCTCAGGTGTAGAAGATACAATGGAAGAAATCGATGTATCTGTCAAAGAAAATGTTAAATCCGAAAAATTCCTGACACAGACCGTCCAAGAAATGCAAGACAATATGAAAAGACAAAACCTAAGAATAATAGGTATAGAGGAAAAAGAAGACTCCCTTTTCCAAGGCCCAGAAAATATTTTCAACAAAATCATTGAAGAAAATTTCCCCAAGCTAAAGGAGAGGCCAATTAGAATACATGAGGCCTACAGAACACCCAACAAATTTGACCAGAAAAGAAAATCCTCCCTCCACATAATAATCAAAACAGTAAGTATACAGAACAAAGAAAAAATACTAAAAGCTGCAAGGGAAAAAGGCCAAGTAACATATAATGGCAAACCCATTAGAATCACACCTGACTTTTCAACAGAGACTATGAAAGCCAGAAGGGCCTGGACGGATATCATGCAGACCCTAAGAGAACACAGATGTCAACCCAGGCTACTATACCCCACAAAACTCTCAGTCCTCATAGTTGGAGAAAACAAGATATTCAATGACAAAAACAATTTTCAACAATACCTACAAACAAATCCAGCATTACAGAAGACACTGGAAGGGAAAATACAACCCAAGAAAGCTAGCTACATTCAAGAAAACACAGGAAATAAATAACCTCACTTCAGTAAAACAAAAAGCAACCAAGCACACAACAGTATGACCACAGCCAACATCAAAATCAAGAGATCTAACAGCCATTGGTCATTAATCTCTCTCAACATCAATGGACTCAACTCTCCAATAAAAAGACACAGATTAACAGAATGGATACGTAAACAAAACCCAGCAATCTGTTGCATACAAGAAACACACCTAAGACACAAAGATAGACATTACCTGAGGGTAAAGGGTTGGAAGAAGACTTTCCAAGCAAACGGACCCAAGAAGCAAGCAGGAGTAGCCATTCTAATATCTGATAAAATAGACTTTCAACCAAAATTAATCAAAAGAGATGGGGAAGGACACTTCATACTCATCAAGGGAAAATTCCACCAGGAAGACATCACAATCCTGAACATCTATGCCCCAAATACAAGGGCACCCACATTTGTGAAAGAAACATTGATAAAATTTAAAGCACATATAGATCCCCACACATTAATAGTGGGAGACTTCAACACCCCACTCTCAACAAAGGACAGGTCAACCAAACAGAAATTAAACAAAGAAACAATGTCTCTGACAGAGGTCATGAATCAAATGGACCTAACAGACATTTACAGAACTTTACACCCAAACACAAAAGAATTTACCTTCTTCTCAGCACCTCATGGAACCTTCTCCAAAATAGACCATATAGTGGGTCACAAAGCAAGC
This sequence comes from Meriones unguiculatus, assembly GCF_030254825.1. Classification (NCBI taxonomy): domain Eukaryota; kingdom Metazoa; phylum Chordata; class Mammalia; order Rodentia; family Muridae; genus Meriones; species Meriones unguiculatus. Next base: position 80,198,531 of record NC_083354.1, read on the forward strand.
CTCAACAGATACAAGAAGATTGAAATAATCCCATGTATCTTGTCTGATCACCATGGAATAAAGCTGGACGTCAACAATAACAAAAATAACAAAAAGCCTACACACACATGGAAACTGAACAACTTGTTACTAAATGACAGCTGGGTCAGGGAAGAAATAAACAAAGAAATTAAAGTCTTTCTAGAAATCAATGAAAATGAAGACACAACATACCCGAACCTGTGGGACACAATGAAAGCAGTGCTAAGAGGAAAGTTCATAGCACTAAGTGCCTTCAAGAAGAAATTCGAGACAGCTCATTCAAGCACCCTAATGGCTCACTTAAAAACCCTAGAAAAAGAAGAAGCAGACACACCAAGAAGGAGTAGATGGCTGGAAATAATCAAACTCAGGGCTGAAATCAATCAATTGGAGACAAATAAAACAATTCAAAGAATCAATGAAACCAAGAGCTGGTTCTTTGAGAAAATCAACAAGATCGACAAACCCTTAGCCAGGCTAACTAAAAGGCAGAGAGACACCACCCAAATCAACAAAATCAGAAATGAAAAGGGGGATATAACTACAGACACTGAGGAAATCCAAACAATCATTAGGACTTACTTCAAAAGTCTATATGCCACAAAATTTGAAAATCTAAATGAAATGGACAATTTTCTTGATTGATTTGACTTACCAAAGCTGAATCAGGGCCAGGTAAATCAACTAAATAGTCCTATATCCCCCAAAGAAATAGAAGCTGTCATCAAAAGTCTCCCATCCAAAAAAAGCCCAGGACCAGATGGCTTCAGCGCAGAATTCTACCAGACCTTCAAAGAAGAGCTAACACCAATTCTCTTCAAACTATTCCACAAAATAGAAACAGAAGGAATATTACCAAATTCATTCTATGAAGCCACAGTCACCTTGGTACCTAAACCTCACAAAGACTCAACAAAGAAAGAGAATTCCCGGCCAATCTCCCTTATGAACATTGATGCAAAAATACTTAATAAAATACTTGCAAACCGAATCCAAGAACACATCAAAGATATTATCCACTATGACCAAGTAGGCTTCATCCCAGGTATGCAGGGGTGGTTCAATATACGGAAATCCATCAATGTGATCCACCATATTAACAAACTGAAAGAAAAAAACCACATGATAATCTCCCTAGATGCTGAAAAAGCCTTTGACAAAATCCAACATCCATTCATGTTCAAAGTATTGGAGAGATCAGGGATACAAGGCACATATCTAAACATAGTAAAGGCGATATACAGCAAGCCTATAGCCAACATCAAACTGAACAGAGAGAAACTTAAAGCAATCCCACTGAAATCAGGGACAAGACAAGGCTGCCCATTCTCTCCATATCTCTTCAACATAGTTCTGGAAGTCCTTGCTAGAGCAATAAGACAGTTGAAGGAGATCAAGGGGATACAAATTGGAAAGGAAGAAGTCAAATTATCACTATTTGCAGATGATATGATAGTATACGTGAGTGACCCCCAAAACTCTACCAGGGAACTCCTACAGCTGACCTAACAAACTAGGATCAGAAAGAAGAAAAAGAAACCCTCCCCTACCAGTCAACTTGGGGAGGGGAGTGTGTGGAGAAGGGGGAGGGACGGACAGATTGGGAGGGGAGCAATAATGCAAAACCAAACAAACAGAACTCTTCCCTCTCCTGAACAAATCCAGAAGTTGTTGATGTGAGAATAATGAATTTTCTGCTTGTCTATCTAATACCTTAGTATGTAAGAAATTTATAATAAATTCTGTTTTTAGTTCATTAGCACATAAAATGAAAGTGTATAATCAAATCAAGTATTAGATTTTCAACCTTCTTTCTGTTTTCTTTTTTAATTTATTATAATTTACTCACTTTTTATCCCAGCTGTAGTCCCTCCTTCATTCCCTCCCAATCCTACCCTCCCTCCTTCATCTCCTCCCATGCTCCTCTTCAAGATAGGGGAGGTCCTCCTCCCCTTCCATCTGTCCCTAGTTCATCAAGTCTCATGAGGACTGGCTGTCTTGTCTTCCTCTGTGGCCTAGTAAGGCTGACCCCCCTTCCCTCGGGGGAGGTATCCAAAGAGCCAGCCACTGAGTTCATGTCAGAGACAGCCCCTCTTCCCATTACTAGGGAAATCACTTGGAGACTGAGCTGCCATGGGCTATCTCTGTGCAGGGGTTTTAGGTTATCTCCATGCATGGTCCTTGGTTGGAGTATCAGTCTTAGAAAAGACCCCTGGCCCACATTTTTGTTTCTGTTTCTCTCCTTGTGGAGGTCCTGTTCCCTCTAGGTCTTTCTCTCTCCTCCTTCTCTCAAAAGATTCCCTGCACTCTGCCTAAAGTTTGACTATGAATCTCAACATCTGCTTCAATACCCTGCTGGGTAGAGTCTTTCAGAGGTGTTTTCCCTCAGTAATTAAAATAAGTCATGTTTTCTTTTTTAACTACTTCTGAAATGTGAGCTGTAGAATGGCAATTGTCATCTCATTTTGCCAGCCAGAGAGAGCTGTGTTTTATACTTGTCTCCTTCTCTCTACTTTATATACATACTTTTATATAGTTTAAATACACTTTTAACAGAAAAAAAAATTACTATCCAATCTTTCCTATTTTGTAGAGCAACGTGAAGAATACTCTTACATGAGCACAAATTCTTTGTAGGTACAACTCCTAACCACAGTATATACCCATTGCTTCTTTTTACAACAGGGTTTCTCTGTATAGCTTTGGTTGTCCTGGAACTCACTTTGTAGGCTAGACTTGCTTCAAACTCATAGAGATCTGACTGCCCCTGCTTCAGGAGTTGTGGGATCAAAGGCTCATGCCACCAGTGCCCAGCTATATTGTTTCTTAAGGAAAAAAAAACAAAAACAATTTTTTTTTCCTATTAAAGAAAAGCAGACATAAACTGGAAGCTGGAAACTCTTTTTTTTTCAGTTTCTGGCTATTACAAATAAAGCTGCTACGAGCACAGTTGAACAAATGTCCTTATTGTATGATGTGTGCCCAAGAGTGGTGAAGCTGGGTCTTGAAGTAGAGTTATTCCCAAGTTTATGAGTAAGTGCCATATTGATTTCTAAAGTAGTTGTACAAGTTTGCACTTCCACCAGCAATGGAGGAGGGTTCCTCTTGCTCCACATCCTCACCAGCATGTGTTGTCTCTTGAGTTTTTGATCTAGCCATTTTGACGGGCATAAGATGGAATCTCAGAGTTGTTTTGGTTTTTCATTGAGCATGTTTTTAAGTGCTTCTCAGTCATTCTGTATTCCTCTGTTGAGAATTATGTTTAGCTCTGTAAACAATTTTAATTGGATTATTTGGTTTGATGCTTTTTAATTTCTTGAGTTATATATATATATATATATACATATATATATATATATATATATATATATATGATATTATCCCTTTGTCAGATGTAGGGTTGGTGAAGATCTTTTCCCAATCTGTAGGCTGTCATTTTGTTCTGTTGACAGTGTCCTTTTCCTTACAGAAGCTTCTCAGTTTCATGAGGTCCCATTTATTAATTGTTGATCTTAGAGCCTGAGTTGTTGCTATCCTGTTCAGGAAGCTTGTTTCCTGAGTTAATGATTTCAAGACTGATTTCCATTTTCTCTTCTAATCACTTTAGTGTTTCTCGTTTTATGCTGAGGTCTTTGTCCTCTGAGAGCTTCCACCCAGTGACAGATCAAAACAGATGTGAAAACTCACAGCCAAACATTGGGCGGAGTGCAGGGAGTCTTGTGAAAGAGTTGAGGAAAGGAAAGAAGGACCATGAGGGGACCAGAGTTCCACATGTAGACCAACAGAGCCAATTAACCTGGGCCCTGGGGTCCTTGAGGAGACTGAAGCACCACCCAAGAGCTGTGCCTGGACTGGACCTAGGTATCGTACACATATGTATCCAGTGGGCAGCTTGGTCTTCATGTGGGTTACCTAGTAAGGGGTGCGGGTGCTGCCTCTGACAAAGACTCTGCTGTCTTCTTTTCCATCACTTATCCCTGGCAAGGCTGCCTTGCCACTCCCCCTTGGAAGTGGAAGTGCTCAGTCCTGCTGTAACTGAATGTGCTGGAGTAATTTGGTGGAGGTTTCCCTTTTCTGAGGGTTTGAGGAGTGGGATAAGGGGAAGAGAGAGGGAGGGTGTGGCCTGAAGAAAAGGATGGTGGGGGCTATGATTGGGATGTAAAGAGAATAAATAAATAAATAAATTAAAAAGAATTCAAAAAATAAAAAGAATTTCTAGTGTGATGTTGCACAACAGCATAACTACAGATGAGAGTAATATACTGTATAGAAAAAAACATTTTTGAATCCTTTTATTCTACATATTAATCTGACTTAAAATCTATGTAATATATAAAGGTATCAAAATATCATACAATATTTTATCAATATGCATAATGTTATGGTTTTATACACCAACCAAAATAAATTTAAGTTAAAATCTTATTCTCAGGTAAGATTTCAGAAATGAAGTTAGATCAATAGGTAAGATATTTTACTCCATTGCTTTTCCATTAGGTTGAGTCAGTTTCCAGTTATAATGCATGAAAGTGTTCATTTTTCTACAATTTCACCAGCACCTAAAAACTTGCTATTCTATTTGGCAGAAGAAGTTCCATTAAAATAATTGCCACTTTGGATTTTTCACACTAACCTTCTCTGTATGATACTAAACAAACAAAGCAATTCTCACCTACTTACTTTGTGGAAAACTGCAGCCCTCATTTAAGATGAAATCATGGAGGAGCTGCAGAAAAACTGGGTTGCTTGTTCACTGTTAGCTCAAAGCCAAGGTGATAGATTTCATGTAGAAATGGAACTGTGGGGTGTGTGAGCAGGTGTGTGTGTGTGTGTGTGTGTGTGTGTGTGTGTGTGTGTATGTAATACAAAATAGTCATGTAATTGAGTTCTTGGAATGAAGCAATCCAACTCGGAGTTAATCAGCTTGGGGCTAGAGAATTGTTCCCTTTAATTTGTAGTTATTTACCTCTTTATCTACATTTTCTATTAATTCATTATTATGTCCTGAGCCAGGATTATTTCTTATTAGAGTAAGAACGTCTGTTTGCTAAATCCCAGGAATCTAGTTCTTTTGTAGACACAGCTTCCCAGTACTTTGGAGAATCTTTTAGTGTTGTTTTGTTTTGACAGACCACAGGACAGTGTGGTGCTTATCTTAGAGGTAGAAAACTAACTTTAAGAAGCAAGTTCTCTGGAGACACAGAGGAAAATTCAGGCGGCTTCTTGTGCAAGCAATCTAATTTCCCAAAGCCTCCATTTATCTTTTTTTATCTGACGAATTGAGGTAACAATAGGAGCTACATTTTTTAGCAGAAGAATAGAATAGGCATTATAAATAATACTGATGCCTCCTGATACATCAGCAGATAATGGCGATTGTATCACCATCACCCTCATCTACTTATCATCACATTCTCCTCTTCACGTCCACCTCCTTCTTATCTCTTTAGCTGTCTGACTTTGTGTTATCAACCACTTTTTCTCAACTATTGGGCAAAGCAACTCTATCACTTTCTGGTTTTTCTAATGTTCACTCATTCATCAACAATTATTCACCTTGAACAAAACATATGAAGTCTGGACTCAAGAATCCCATATGCTTGTGAGATAAAACTGCTGATAACCAAATGAGAAAAGAGACAATTGCAATGTTGCTGTATTGTTATGTCAACAAATAGGACAGGAAACTCAGCTATGTGTAGAGATGTGAAGGGGTGTTATATAGGTAGGAAGCAGATTATTATTAGTCTTGGCTAGTTCTAAGTCAACTTGACACAAGGTAAAGTCATTTTGGAAAAGAGACTTTCGATTAAGAAAATGCCTTCATAAGATATGCCTGGAGGGAAGTCTGTATTGCTTTTTTTCAAATCAGTGATTGATGTGGGAGAGCCTCCTGGGATATATAAGGAAGCAAGCCGAGCAAGCCATGGGGAACAAGCCAGTAAGCAGCACCCCTCCATGGCCTCTGCATCAACTTCTGCCTCAGGTTCCTGCCCTGCTTTCCCTAAATGATGGAGCCTGTAAGATGAAAGAAATACTTTCCTACCAAAGTTGCTTTTGTTCACAGTATTTTATGTCAAAGGATTAGAAGTTCTATGGCATTATTTATGCAAATGGTAAAAATCTCTGACAGAAGACGTTTGAGCATTAATGAACAGAATAACAGAGGAAAAAGCAGTGTCTCAGTGGAAGAATTGTTTGGCATTTTTAAGGAAACAGCTGAAGCAGGTGCATGGCAAAGGTAATCCAGCTTGAAAGCAACGGGCTGGGTGGTATAAAGAAGGCTTACATTCCCTTGCAGACCACCATGAGGACTTCTAATTGTTCATGTGTGAGATCAGAATGTACTAGACAAAGGTAAGGAACACTCAAGCAAAGGCAGCAAAGAAAGACCCAATAGTGAGTCTAACTTAAAAGCTAGGAGAGAGAAGGTGGTGCCCTGACCCTGGTTGCTATAGTGATTGGTTGGTTTCTTGAGATTTTATAATATATCTAAGTACCATGATTTCTTTATTAAAAATAATTTCATACATTATATTTTGATCACAATGTTCCCTCCCAGAGCCTCTCCTCCTCCCCACCCTTCTTTCAACTTCATGTTATTTTTCTTCCTCTGTTTAGAAAACAGATAGGCAAATAAAACAAACAAACCATAATAAAATGGAGCAACCACAGAAAAGGCACAAGAAACACATGCGTAGGCAGACTTGCACACATAAACAAACAAAACCTGTAAAAACACAAAATTGGAAACCATAATATACAATCAAAAGCCCAGCATGGTAAAAAGCAAAGCAAAGCAAAACAAAACAGAATAAGCAAGCAATCAAACAAAAATGATCAATAAATAAATAAAAAGCAGTATAAGGCAAAGCATCTCCAAAATTTTATTGGGTTGGTTTTGTGTTGTTGATCCACTGGTAGGCATGGGGCCTTCCCTTAAGTGTGGTCTGTATACTCAGAGAGACTCCACTGGGGAAAACTAATTTTTCCTTTGCTAGCAGTTGTCAATTACAGACAGAATCTTGGGTAGGAGTGCTATGATTTTTAATGCACCAACCTTATAAAGAGGTCTAAAGCCAGTAGTTGTCTGACTATGCTTTTGTGTTTTCAATGGCCATGCTTATTCTTTCCATTTTGTTGGTGTTAACTGTTATGAATACTTTCAGTATCTTCTCTCATTGTCATTCTCCTCCCTGTATTTGTTCCTGATCTTTGCTTTTCCATTATTTTATATTCTCCTCCATGACTGTCCCACACTGGAAAAAAAAGCCTATTCAGGAGGGCCCTTATTTTTTTTTTTTTTTTTTTTCTGCTTGAGGGATGGATTTCCCTGATTTTTGTGACATGTCTCTGTTATGATTGCATTTTGGTTTTCAACAATGTTTTGCTGTTGGGGTTCACTAAAGTAAAGAGATGCTCTCTTAGTTCCTTCTTATCCTTTTTGGAGACCAACAATAACAATTGATGTGGAAACAACATACAAACTCACCTTAGAATGAAACACATACATTTGGAAATATATATAAAATGTTTAGGTGCATAGGAAGGAGGCATGTCTTTGGGAAGGCTAGTCAATTCATGTCGCTTTCCTCTTCTTTTGTTTTTGTTTATTTGATTTACGTACCTGCCTTCAGAGTCTGTGTCTTCTTGCCCTATCTCTAAGTTTGGTACAAATGGGAGAAAACCTGTCTTCATCGGTGATTATCTTTTGAGCCAGCTGCTTGCCATTCCTTCTGCTAAGCAAGCCCTTCTTCTAATCATATGTACAATCTGTACCTCATTTTGTTTAGTTTCCACTTGATTGGCTCTTTACCTAAAATGACTTGGTGGGGGGAGGCTTGCTCTTATCACTTTTTAAGCCTTGGCTTTTACTCATGTACTTGGAAGTGTATGCTAACCTGTGGTGTTGACCATTACTAGACTCAGAAGCCAAATATTTCCGATGTTATTTTGTTTTTGGTCATTAACACCCGGAGCCTTAGGACAGTGTCTAACTTAGAATGGTACTTACAAAAGGTATAGAATTAGTAATAGAAACAATAAACTGTGTGCACCTTTGCACAGACTGTATTAATAGAAATATTCCAGAAGCAGCCAGAAACTATTTAACATATTTTTTTAAAAGGCTCAACTCATATTGGGAGGAGGCAGAAGAGGCTGAAGCTCAAGGGTTGAGCTGGGATGTATCACCTGATTCAGACAGGCCCATATGTGCCCTGAGCATCACCAGCCCCAGCCACCGGGATCTGTTTGTGCCGCTTGCTGACCTTGCTTTGACCTTGTGCTGCACGCCGTTTAGAAAGAAAAGAGTGTTCTCAAACGATTATAATTTATTCCATGAGTCTGAGAAGTAGTATTTGAATGCTACTGAAAAACATCAAGCCCGAAAACCAAAATAGTGAAGACTGCTCCCTCAGAATTATCCTTCGAGCTTTGGCAACCAAATGGTCTCCATGGCAGCAGGCTCGTGGTGGTACAGGCACATCCACTGGGCTCAATGCTACTCTTTGAATGCCTGCGGTGCGGCTTGAGAAAGCAGTGTGTCTTAGAGGAGAAAGCCGGGGTCTACCCTTCAGTGAGGATGGTGTAAATATTCCTGTTGGGTCTGTTCGTCTGGTCCTTGCTAGCCATTGGGAAATGCTTGATGAGGAGAATTTTTGCTGGGGATCAACTTATTCGTTGCGGCTAAAAAGGCTTCTGCCACTTAATAGACAGTGGCGGGGTCCCAGACTGCATGCAGCCAGCGCTGAAAACGAAATGGAACCCGCCCTTTGACTTTCAGTGTTATGCTTGAGTTTTGTTCCCTTTCAATAACTGATTAAGAGAAAAGGCTACAGGATTATTTTAATATTCTGTGGAACACACTATTTGAAGATAAAGACCTAGAAAACGTTGTAGTACTCCAGGCTTTGCTAAATGCCATCTCTATGTAAAGAAAATTCTGTTGAAGTTCTCCAGTCCTTCATTTAAGCCAAACAAACCAAGGCTTTAGAACAAAAAAAAATTGACAAATTGGAGAAATTAACCAGATAAATAGAGCATTTTTTCAACTGTAACTTGAAAAATAGTGACTTGCAATAGGTAGAACAATGAAAAAGAATTATGAACTTGATATTTTATAGTTTTGAAATGGACATGAGCTGGCTCTGCCGTGTCGGTTAAAAATTTAATTTTCAAATTAACAAAACTGAAATACTTCGTGTAACTCAGAGCTGTCCAGTAGAGTTTTCTGTGATGGTGGAAATGTTTGTGTCTGTACTGTTCAATGGGGGTCATTGCAGCCATACCTACACATGAGAAATGTAATTACCACAACCGAAGAGCCAAGTTTTCAATATATACGATAGGCTTAGTAAGTATAGTCATTATTTCAAACTTTCTTGGCTTATCTATATTCTTATAGGAAGACAAAACTCAACACTTGCCTTTAATAATAAAAATCCCAAAATATATGTGGGGTTTTTTTTGTAGCTTCCTTGAGATGGGAATGTAACCCAGATTTATCCATTAGTATGCACCCCCATTGGACTTGAAGTAAAAGGAACTTTGCAAAAATTAAAACCAGAGGAAAATATACACTCCAGCTAAAACTTCAGATTTGTAGGGTAATGATAGCAGTACTTGTGGGAAAGCTATATGTTGAAGTTTTTGATGATTGAAGCGAATTCTGTTTTTTCTCTTTTTTTTTTTGATAGAGGTAGTAGAGTTCTCTCTTAATCATCCTATTACATGAATTTGTCTGTGACTATTAGTGCTACGGAAACTTTCTTACTTAAGACTGTTTTTAAGCCTGCTTCTTTAACTTATTTTCTTATATCTTCATTATTTGATAAGTAGGAATATTATATATGCATACATGTATATAAAAAAATTACAATCAGGTTTGTCAACAGATTTGGTAACTTTTGACATCACAGATCAGCAAGAAGTTATGACCCAGAATTTAAGTATGTAATTCAGCTTGAAAACAAAGACCTAAGAAGTATGATCTACAATGTTTGAAGCAAGAAAGAAATTCCTATTAGGATCATCTCAAAAAAAGAGAAACTTTTCTATTTACTTGACTTTTTGTTTCATTCAGTCTAAGAGCTTGAATGATGCTCAGTCACATGTGTAGGATGCTGATACTGACTCTGATATGTGCTGCACTCTCTTTGTCAAAATGGTATATTTCCTTTTTCTTTTTTTCCATACAAAATGTTCTACTTTAGCAATTTGAGATCCATACCTGTGATGGTTTAAGAAGAGACATAATTTAATGCCAATTACAATATAATATGCATATTTACTCTTGCACAACACCACTCTAAACAAACAAACAAACAAACAAACAAACAGAAAACCAAGGACAATTGTCCAAGTGAAAAAGGGAAAACATCACAATAGAAGAAACTGTTCCAAGCCTCAGAGGTAGGATAAAGTATGCCACATTTGCCTACAAAGACAGAGCTCTGCTCATGAGGAAAACAGAAACATCAGGTATAAGATATACTCTAGTTTACTGAGGAGACTGCCTTTATTTTATAGGCTAAAAGCATCCAGCAGGTGAGTGGTATTATCAAGGCTGGATTCAGGAGGTGTACTGGAGTGCACAGGATCTGATGACGTGGACTTGATTAAAAAACTCCTTGTAATTTCCCAGGAGCAGGGGGTAAGCATATACAATAAATTCAGGAAAAAAATTAGTAAAACTTAGTCCACATATTACAGGCTTTGTTGTTTGTTGTTTAAAGCAGAATCTTACATCCTCCTTTAAAAATGCTTCTGATTATTTCATTTGTTTTCTTTACTTAATGAGAAGGTCCGATGAACCTGCAGAAAATGCATCTAACTGAAGTAGAATATTTTTAGTTTGTTTCTTGTTAGAACTAACAGTTACAGCAGATTTCAGTCTTTCAAAGTACATACATAGTACAAAGTGAACTCCCGGTAAATGAATGAACTAGACTTACCATATTCAGTTTTCTCTCCTCTTAGGATCATCATAATTCCTTGATCTTCCTCTGTCCTCTTGTATCTGTCCTCTTTCTCTGTTTTGTATCTTTATATGCATATCAGTTTCCTTTACTTCACTCATCTTGGCAACAGTTGCGATCCATGCTTCTTTACTTTCTTTCCTTCTTATCTACTAATTTTCATATGCTTTCTTACCTGAATTGGTAACAGAATAGGACCATCTTATCTCATCTCCATCGGGAATAGAATTATTTTATCTACAATGATTTTCAATGTAAACTAATAGAAAAATAGGAATGAACAGAATTAGACATTGTTGGAATTGATCAATGACTTATTGGCCTTTCAGAGAAGAAGAGAGACAAAGCTTATCATGAGTTGAATTGAGGTAATACCATACTAATGTCTGTTTTAATGTCACAAGCTTTTCCAAAGTATAAGAAATCTTTGTTGATAGATATGTTCCTTGAATCTAACACCTGCTTTGGTAGAGTTGATTCAAACTTTACTAGCATGAATATTTATGAAGTGTTCCATATTTTTAAAAGGGGGTATTCACATAATATTTTTGTTCTTCTAAATACCCATGTTCATAAAAATCAGTGAACAATTCTTTACCTTATAATCTTAAATTCCTACAACAAATACATCCATCTTAGTCCTGTATGCTGTTAGTTAAAACTTTGTCTCTTGTAATCTTTCCGCTCCCTCTTTTGAGATATTCTCTGATTTGTAGGTGCTGATGTTTTGTTGAAAAAAAATCCAAAATTTATGTGGAATCATAAAGACTCTAGATGGCCAAAGCAATCCTGAAGAAAAAGAACAATAAAAGTGCAATTAAGACTTCACATTTCAAGTTCTATAAGGTTATAATAATAATAAAAAAAACATAATAGCAGTACAATAAAAAAAACTTGTAGACCAATGGAACAAAATAGAAGACTCAAAGATCAGTGCATATGACAACAATATGATATTTAACAAGGAGGCCAAAATTAGAAATGCCAGAAAGCACCACAGAAATATAGGATCTTCAACAAATGGTTATGGGAAAAGGACTGTTCACACTCAGAAGTATGAAATTAGACCCGTTTATATTACCTTATTTAGAAATCATCTCCAAATGGATCAAATATGTTAATATGAAACCCAGAACACTGAAACTGTTGAAAAAAATAGGCAGTGCCCTACATGATACAGGGCAGAAAATGAATCTCTGAGTAAGACTCCATTCACTCAGGAATTAAGACCAACAATTGGCAAATGGGACACCATGAAACTAAAACAGTTTTGCACATTGTAATAAACAAAAGCTCACAGAGTGGGCGAGTATTCTTGCCCATTATACCTCTGATGAAGTGTTAATATCCAGGATATATTAAGGACTCATAAAAGAGTCAAAGCAAACGATTTGATTAAGGAAGGGGATATGAATAAGAACATGTTCTTAATCAAAGCCTGTGAGCAAAGGTAGCAGACGAACCTGCAGGTGGCTTCTGAGTTGAAATAACTAAAACCTTAAACCTAGAATTTGTTTGCAAATACTTTTAATGGGTTAGGTGATAAAGATGTGGAATCAGATGAGCTTAATTATTGTAGAAACTGGATTAGCATCTTGGGCTTTGACTATGTCAGTTATTATCACAGGTATATTAATAGAAATATATAGTGTTTTCTTTTGTAAAAGGCAAAATTAGCATCTCTTTTGCATTCTTTTTTAAGGAGGGGTCAGATGCTTACAGTTTTTTCTGATGATTCAAGCTGACCTCATCTTTAATTACTAGAAAACTCATCAACATTTTTGTTTTTATTTATTCACTTATAAGTTGACTACTTCATTCATTGATTCATGATTTTTGAATCACCAGTTAATTACTTAAAGATTTATGGATTCTTGGGCCAATTATAAAACTTAAAGGTAATAATTAAAACATTAATACATTCTATTTCATATATAAGTAACACTTAAAAACCATGAGTAAAATCATCACCTTGAACTGAAAGCATTTTAGCAACTTAAAGATAGGAAAGAGATCAGATCATATTAGAAAGACTGTTGTAAAATAATGAAGCATATTTTTTCCAAGCCCACTACAAAAAGTCATAATAAAAAAAAAAAATCAGAATGCAGAGATACGGAGCCTGTTCCCTATGGATACAAAACTCCCCGGCAACTAAGGCCCAGGAAACACTATGGAAGAGAAAATAGAGAGACTGTAAGATCAATGAATTCCCTACATTGTCTTCTAGGAATGTCAGAAGTTATACCCGAATGTAAGCTGACACAAGGATGGCACTAATGGATATGACAAAGTGGATGGGGAAAAGATATCAAGGCCTCAACCCTACAAAGAGCGTTAGGCTCATCTTCAACTGTCTGTCCCCGGAATAGTATCTCTGAAGAGAGGACATTAGATGAGAAATAATGTGAAAAACTTTTTCAGTGTTAATGCTTTTTGACACTTTCATATTATAACTTCTGCCCAACCAATTGCTGTCTGTTAGTAATAACTGGATGCATTATTTCATGAGGTCAACAGTGAGTTTAAAGTAAAATAAGTTTATTCTATTTTCCAGGTTTCCTCTCCCCAAGCCCAAGTGCTTCATTTTATTTAAAGTGGTTCAGAAAAAATACATACACAACCTGTGTATACATCTGTCAAAGTGTATTAAACATTACCCAGAAGTTGTCAGTAAGAAGTAGAGCTCCCATCACTAATCACCATACGATTTACCTAAAGCAAACTGCAGTTGAAACTCTTAATGAGCTGTATTTCTTTTCTTCTTCTTCTTCTTCTTCTTCTTCTTCTTCTTCTTTTTTTTTTTTTGACAATAGAGAAAAAAATGCAGGATTTTAATAATGTAAAAATGTATCGGCAAGCCCAAACTGCTCAGCTAAATACTGTGACCAAAGACTTAATTACCACAGAACAATACTATGTGTGGAGCGAGTTCCATAGCAACACTGTGTGTATCATCCCATAACTGATAGATTTTATAAAGCAGCGGCCGAGAAGAGGGGCAAGCCATGATCGAATGCTTGAGGAGACACTGATGAGACTTCAGAGAGCCCACGGATATGCCCACTGTATAAAACTACACGATATTTGTGTACTGCAGGCCGATATTGCTGCGATAAAACACCATAGCCAAAAGCAACCTGCGGAGGAAAGCAAGTAACTTGGGCTTATAACGCGTCGTGCAATCAGCCAGGGAAGTCATGGGAAGAACTCAGCAGAAACTGGAGGTGGGAACAGAGGAACAGCGCTACCATGGAGCAGTGCCGCTTCCTTGCTTTCTCTTCCTGGGCTTCTCAGCCTGCTTTATAAGAGTAGGCAGGACCACCATCCCGGGCACCTTATTTCTAAACAGCCTTCCTTTGCCATCACTGGATGCTATTTTTTAAACAATTGCTCTTTGGATTAGTCAAATTTGGGATCAGTGCTGATTACATCACTTCAAGTCAAATTTCATTCAGATAGAAACCGGCTTCGAAAGGTCAAGCTTGGGAATTGAGCACAAATATCAGGTGTTTCACAGCCCGCAGTCAATGTTTCTTTGATTGGAACTAAACATTCATGTTTTGATGCTAAAATGTCAACAAACACAATCAAAGAAATAGCATTCTTCTTAATTTCAGTCGTCCAACATGGCATTTTAAAGCACAGTGGGCAATGTTCCTAGGGTTTAATAGATGTGCTTGAGCAGATGGAGCCTAAAAAGACAAGCTGTGTTCTAGTTTATTTTCAATGCAGTACTGTTGTCTTGAGAACCAGTCATCCTATTGGAGTTCTAAAAACACCAGCAAATCAGAAATTCAGAGGACTGTGCCAGTATTAAGGCTTATTGTCAAACATTCCAAGGAAAGTGACTAGTTTAAAAACGAAACAATTCTTATGGAACTACTAATTTAGTTAATCAAAGGGATAATGGCTTTAGAAGGTAAATTATGCTCAAATGAGGTTCTTGTGTCATTCTAATCCTATAAATAGCTCCCAAAGCATGTCTACATTGATGGTACTATTACAATGGCAATGGCTTGGTATTTTGGGTTATCCAAAGTTATGATTCCAGCAAAGGAGAAACTAACTTCCTGGGGTAAGCTCACCTGAATCAGACGCTAAAGAAAAGCAGGTCAGAGCTTCTGTTCAGTTCTGAAGTCACATATCAAATACATAAATCTCCTTTGCCACCAACTGCTGGTGGTGTAAGGAATTATACTCTCTTAATTTCTATCATAAACTCTAGGCAGTCTCTCCTATGTGTTCTATGTATTTAACATTTTGGAAGTGGGGAGAAGAAGAACTACACAACTAATTGCTGCAGAACATGGGGGTGAAAACAGATAAGCCAATTTCTAAGTCTTCCCAGTTCCAGCTGCTTCTTTCGCCATGATCCAAGAAGGGTCCCAAGTATTCATATCTTTTTTCCTCTGCTTTTGCCTATGGTTATCATTTCTAAGAATCGGTGGATCTGAAGCAGATACCCTTTCATTTTTATTCAGATGTATGGTGAGATGACTTCTGCTTTTCGACATAAAAAAAAGTAATAATCAAATTTACTTTTTTGCCCTAAACAGCCAACACTGGCAGAATGTATGAGGCAACTATTGTCAGCATCAGTTCTCAGGCAGCTCAGAAGAGTGATCGCAGGGAAAGAAAACAAATGGAGTGACCTTCCTCTTGTTTTATCTCACTGCCAAGATGAAGCACTCAGCTAAAGTAAGGAGCTAGGGCAGAAGAGGAGGAGCGAGAACCGTGCAACACAGCAGCCCTTCCTCACCCTCTTCTTACGAAGAACAAAATATAGAACAGGAAACTCAGAATGTTCAGCTGAGGAAAAAAACAACCAAAATGAAAGTTTCCACACTAATGTCTTAAAGTGTAGGAGAAAGAATTTAACAGCAAATAAACAAACAAAAGCAGAGTTAAAAATCCAGAGACCACTAACACTAGAAGAGAAAACATCAAAATGAGATGTAAAGATAATTTACAAAATTCAGGAAATAACAAGAAATCAAAATTCACCTTTATAAAACGAAAAGGATAAGTCTGAAACCAAATTATTTTTAGATACACACACACACCAACAAACGCACAGAGCAGAATGTTTAGCATTTACAGAACATAACATCACATAACAGTAAAAGAACTGAAAAGAAAGTAGATGTCAAAATTTTAGTAAGTTGGCATAAAATAATCAAGAAGCCATTCTTTATGTAAGTTATTCATTTTAAGGAAAAAATGCATCAATTTTAGATATCACAGTAGAAAGTGAAAGTCACCTTCTATAAAGAAAAATAATAGCAGGTAGTTTGACATTTTCTTCAGCAAATAATTAGCAGTGTTCTAGAAAGAGAGATTCCCAAAGTAGTTCCAATTTGCTTTTTTATTTGCTTTTTAAATAGGGAAGAGGCTTCAGAAAGCATTGTATTAGAACTTTGTGGAAATTAGAAAGACTATAAATGGAGACCAATATATCTTATGTCAAAGTTTTAAAGATTTTTGTCTGTGTTTATGCGTGGTTTGCGTGTGTATGTATATGGGTGTATACATATACTTACATAGATATATATGTGTATATGTATATATGCACACATATACATACTTACATATATGTGTGTGTTTATATCTATCTATCTATCTATCTATCTATCTATCTATCTATCTATCTAGCACTTACAGAGTGAAAGATCTCCTCTCTTATCCTAAAGTTTCTTAAAAATCAGGAAATTTATATTTAAACTTAGAACACTTCAACTACATTAAATTCAAAGAAGGATCACGGAAGAACCCAGGAGTTTGTCATACGTCATACCATGGATGACATCATTTGTATACATTGAACTTATCACTCTACACATGCAAGCTCTGTTTCTAATTGTCCAGAAGAATTGTGCTAGCCTTAGGATGCCCCTTATATCTAGACACCTTTTCAAGGCTAGACTTGGAGACTGTACCTGTGTCAGTCCTTGAAACAGGGTCAAGGTTGTTTTCACAGACAATGTGCCATGGTCTAGGGTAGGCAAAGTGTGGTGCAGCAAAGAGGCAGAAACAGTAAGCCCCTTCAGAATTCCCTCTAGTGCAAAATACAGGAGCTTGGCATCACTGGAAGTATTTATAAATGCATGGACTGTGGGAACTATTATTCCAGGACAACACTGCAATATAACATAGTAAAAATGCATGGTGGCTATTGTTGTATCTATGTAAATATGGCATTTATATTGAATACTTGAGAGAAAAGATTATAAATCCTATAAACCATGTATTAGAAATATTATTTACTTAATATTAGTGATGGGAATTAAAAACTAAAAAAAATATGAGCATGATTATATTCTCATATTCAAAAGCAGGAGATCAATTAGTCTGCCTAAAAGAGAATCATATATTTGAAAATAAGTCATAATTAAACAATTTTTTGTTAATTAATTAATTTTACATTATATCCTAATCGGAGCTTCCCCTCCCTCCTTTCCTTCCAGTCCCTCACTCCCTTAACACTCCCTAATGCTTCCCTCTATTTCTCCTCTGAGAAAGGAAGCTCTCACATGGATATCAAACAGCCTTGCCATATCAAGTTGCAATAGGTCTAGCTGCATCTTCTTCTATTGAAGCTAGACAAGGCAGCCCAGTTAGGGGACCGATATCCAGAGGCAGGCAACAGAGTCAGAGACAGCCCCTGCTCCTGCCGTTAAGGGTCCCACAGAAGACCAAGCACACATCTGTTACATATGTGTAGGGGGCCTAGGTCCACCCCATGCATGCATCCCAACTCTGGTTGGTAGTTCAGTCTTTGTGATCCCCCATGAGACAAGGTTTGTTTATTCTGTAGGTTTCCTTGTGCTGTGTTTGACCTCTCTTGCTCCTTCAGTCCTTCCTCTTCCTCTTCCACAAGATTCCTGAACTCTGCTTAATTTTAGTTGTTGGTCTCTTCATCTGTTTCCATCAGTTGATGGGTGATTCCTCTCAGATGACAGTTATCCTAGCCCTTGATTGCAAGTAGAGCTGAATATTAATAATGTCAGGGGTGGTCTCCCTCATGGCATGGGTGTCAAATTGGGACAGTCACTGGTTGGTTCTTCCCTCAGTTTCTACTCCCTCTTTATCCCTGCACACCATGTAGGCAGGAAAAATTGTGGATTGAATGTTTTGTGGCTGGGTTCTTGTTCTTATTCCTTCATTGGAAACCTTACCTGGTGACAGGAGGTGGCTGTTTTAGGTTCTATATCCACTATTGCTTAGAGACTTAGTCACCATCATAGATTCCTGGGAGTTTTCATTGTCCTAGGTTTCTAGCTCACCCAGAGATGTCCCCCACAACGATTCCCATTCTCTCTCCCAGTTCTTTCTTCCTCTCTCTTTCCAGACCTTGATCCCTCCCTTTCCCACCCCCTCTCTCATCCAGTTGCTTCTCTCCATCCACCTCAGATGTGGAGCTTTGCTGGATTAGGCTGAAGTACGACATCTCTGGATAGCCATTTGTTTGCACTTGGTCTGTTATGGTGGACTCCCTCTTCTCAGTGGGGCTCAAAAAGTCACCCAACTTCTCTGATCTATATGATTTCAGGTCTTGTAAACAGTGTCACATAGCCCTCAGGGAAGATTACAGGCCAGACCCTTTCCTGATAAGAAAACCTGTTCAGCTAGCTATCTGTTCCAGGAGATACACACCTTATGCTAATATGCCTTAGTGCCTTGACTTTCCAAATGACCTTTGACTTTACCTGGAGATTTTGTCCTCATCTATAGGATGAGTAGATATTCTGTTTTCCTTCCTGTGATAGGACTCAGTGCTACTGCTCAAAAAATGAGGTAGTGCAGTACTGCAAGCAGATCAAGTATCCTTGACCCTGTAACCCCAGTGAATCAGATACATTCACCCTCAAACCCTTCCCCACCTCCCAAGGTATATAAATCCCTGAAAATAAAGATTGATGTGGCTTGCTCTCCTGCTCTCCCACAACTGTTTGGGACTCATCATTTAGTGGAAGAAAGAGCTCCTGAAGAAATCTGCTGACCTCCAGGATCTTCCAGCATTTACCTGCATGCAGAACTGCTTCTGCAGTTGCTGAAGTTGGCTCCATCCTGGTTAACTTGGTCCTGACTGTGGCTGAAGCATCCGCCAGGCCTGCATCTCACCAGACCTGCCTTGGGTTTCGGGCATCTGCCTGCCTCCTCTGCCATGTTGGCCAAGAACTAAGGCTTTGTTATCCTCATAGGCTTTGGAACGCTTACTGTCACAGCAGATCTCATTCTAAAAGAGCTAAACTGTAACAGTTAGTGGAAATTTCTACACCCAGACCTAGCACATGTGAGCCTCACTCTAAAGCATTCTAGCTGCTCCTGAGGGAAACAGAAACCTCTACCCCCATTCTCAATCTGGAAGGAAGCTCAGCTCTTCACCAGGCCCCTGATGAAATCCAGGGCCCCACCAAAATCCAGGCCTTTGCCCAACAGATAAGGGCCCCGGGATGTCTATTTTATTTCCCCTTGTCAGTGAGATTCAAGCATCCTCCCTTGGACCCTTTTTGTTACCTAGCTTTTTTGGGTCTGTGGATTGTGGTATAGTTATCTGCTAGCATATGGGCAGCCTGCCTCTAGGTTGCTTAGTAACCTGTGCCATAATATCTATAGAAACACAGATGTTTGTAAAGAGCAACCATGTCGACCACATAGCTTACAACCTGCCATATGACTATACCATCTTAAAATGACCACATGGTATGAAACAACAATTTAAAAACTTCTTAGTCATAGTTAAATCTCTGTTTATTTTCTCTCCTTTTACACTAAGGAAGCAACAAGTCTCATTTTAAATTGGTATGGATTTTCATATAAACTCAAAATTATATTTTTCATGCTATTTATATGATTCAACCCTGGTTCAAAATATTTTTATATGATGCTGAAATTTCAAGGTTATAAAGGTCTATTCAAATTATCAAGCTAATTTAAACTATGGGTCTAACTGCCTATGTCTTCACTAGTTCTGGATGAATGATTGAATACTGTTTCTCTTGTCACCAGCTGCCTGTGTTCTGGGTTCACCACTAGGCTTTCTGGCCAACAAATTTTGTATAATAAATTCAAATGTAATTTTAAATTTGATTTATAGTGTACTACTGTATTTCTAATTCCAAAACTCATAACTTGGGGTTACTAGGTAAAAGACTTTGCCTAGATACCCTTAAACTATATGGTATAATTCCAAAGATACTTTTACATTGATATATATTAATTTAGAGACACTCATTTGTTTACAATGTTAAAACTTGGTCACTATACTCTGTCTTCACTCTCAAAAGGGTTAAAATCACTGCCTTAGAAATGTGTTTATTCTTGTTTTCTGAATGTGGTAATATTATTAATCTACAATATAGCCTTAGACTTCAATAAGCTATGGAATTTTATAAACTAAATAATGCAAAAACAACAACAACCCTGCTATGCTCTCTCTTTATGCATTGTTTGTAGTTTTTAAGGCTCCAACAGGGATAGAACCTAAAGTCCTAGTCTTTGCTGATTAACAAATGCAAGTTAGTAGTCAATCATCTTGTAGATGATCAAGTCCTTTAATGTGTCCAAAATATAGTTATAGTCCTACAGATACAGACATGCTCTCACTGCCATCTTAACTATACGGTTGAGGATAGTTCATGAACTCCCATGCAGGAGCTGGTAAATATATATTTTAAAGTCTTTGAAGCCTGAGATGAGGTGGCCAAGTCTTTGTGACAGACTCAGCTATAGCCCAAAACTGTGCTCCAGCCCTTGGCTGTTGCCCTGAGGCGGTAGGCCTTCCTCCAGAGGAAACAAGAGGTTTGAGATGCCCCATCCCAAAGGAGTCCAGCCTAAGTCAGCTCTGCTAGGGACCTGTTTCAAATTCAGCCAGAAAGGACACTGGTCCTGTAGCTGCCTCAACAAGCCATCCCCTGCCTGCTGGCAGACTGGCCTCTGGAAGTCAAAAGGCTTTCAGGAGAGCTAGCCCTCTGTGCGCAGACACAGAAGCCTGGTCAGCACAAGCACCACAGACACTTTCAGCCTTTGAGTTCCTAGGCCTGGTGGAGAACTAAAGGTGTCCAGATTCAGCAACCTCCACTTGCCTCACTGAGCCCAGCACTGCAGGTCTGTTTGGACCTCACACTCTGGACTCACAGTCACACTGCCATTCTCTGTCATGGGAAGCTTCAGATGCCTTCTCAGTCTTCTTCATTTGCAGGGGACCAGTCCTTAAGTCTCACTCTTAGAGCTGCTACTGTCAGGTCTAGATACAGTCTACCTTGTTACCAGACTGAAAGAGCAGGTCTTCAGATGTAACCCTTTACCATTGCTTTATCTAAAGGACAGTGACTGCTTGCAGCATCTCACCTATGTGTCATGGTAAATAAAAAGAAAGAAAGGTCTAAGGACACACAGAGTTTAAGGTATGAAGGCCTAAGAAAGTATTTTAGCTGCATCACACTGTTGTGAGACTCTAATCTTGCATATATACCACAGGCAAACCAAGGAGACCAACACCAGAAGGCCTGCTAACGCTCCCATGCCTGCCCATTCCTTCAGATGATTCATGTCTGCAGCAATCCATGTTGATAATCCTGTGGCTAGTCCTGCGTCCACTCTGGTAGAATTTACTGTGACAATGGCCACTCTCAGCTGCTCCATCGTAGTATCGAATTCTCCAGTCCAATTACCTAAAATATAGCTCGACAATTGTTTAGACAGATTTGCAGCACAGGAAAAATTCTTATGTTGTATGCTAGTGACACAAAGTCCCGCATACTTTCATTGACAGCCAGGTTGAGCGATTTGCCATAGGGTATCAATTTGTTCCTGCAAGAGGTCAATCCTCTGATCATTCAGGCCTTTACAGCCATTGAAGCAGGACATTCTCCCCAAGCATGGTTGGATACCATAAAAAGCTAAAATGATACGCTCAGGATGCGAGGCTAAGCACTGCACTCAGGGTCAGCAGCTTTCGACCCAGAGAAGAGCATGTCTGATTGCATGCGGGTTGATGCCCCAAGTCCCGCCTCTGAGAAAAAGGTATCAGACGGGTCTGATGCTCTTTGGGTGGATGACACCTAAATGAACATCAGTACAAAGTTCCAATTTATTTCTAATATCAGAGATCAGACCTCTACTCTTGCCTGATGCATCTAAAACAAAAAGGGGGAACTGTAGAGAGCTGCGGAATGCTATGCCTTAAAGATGGAGCTGGTTTCCACCTTCCACCTTCCCAATGGTGAGTGCTCTCTGTCACGAACAATTCCACATTTGGCTAAGACTGAGGATCTGGCTTGCTTCCATGTAGGTGGACCTATCTGCATTGCCCACGTGGCACGCCTGGGTTGGCTACCCAGAGGCTATTTAAGCTGTGGGCTGGCTTTCCCCAGGGTCCGAGGATTGTTCAAGGTTCCTGAATAAACTGCATTGAAAAAAAAAAAAAAAAAAAGAAAGTATTTTAGTATCTAAGAAGTTGATTTAAAGTATCCTAAAATAAATTAAAAATGCTTCATGTTTTTTTTTCCTCCTGTTGTATTACCTGTCCAGAGCGTTGACATTAATCACTGGAGTTTATTAATCTAACTCTAAAAAACAAAGTTTTACTATACAATTTTAAGTTTCCTTTGCTTTGTCTTTTAAGTATAAACATAAAAGTTGTTCCTCATTGTGCTAAGTTTATACATTCAATCTTCTGGATAGAGGGAAGAAGACCTTCTTTCATGATGTGTACTCATGCTAAAATTTAAGATCAAGTCAGTTTTTGCTCTGCTCTACAGGAAGTGTCTGTCTTGCCTAAGGACACCCATGTTACAGTTTCACAGGTTTCAGAAAGATCTGTGAGGCTTCTGCCTTTCCTAAGCTCACCTCAATGAGTGTTCATGCTTTTAAACCAAGTTTTGTTTTATTTCTTCCAAGTCTCTGCTATGGTATATGTCTACTGACTTTTCTACAATGTGTATTTAACTGAAGATTACAATGATAATGCTAATGCTTCTAAAATGCTAACATGTCCAAAGTTTATCTTCCTTTGTAAAATTAAAAAGGATTTTTATAAGCTACAGGAAACCCACCTGAATCAAACTTTCAGGTCAGATGGAATCCAGATAAGTACTTCCAATCAACAGCCTAAGTTTCCAACCTGTTGCCTGTCTCAGAGGTGGGATTTCTCCCCTGGTTGGGACTCCCTTTTTCTGGCTACCAATCACTACATCCCTCTACCCAACACCGGCTGATTGGTGAGTCTTCCCTTCTGGTTGGCATAAATGCTTCCTGCCGCTCTCACCAACTTACATCCAAGCCCTTCATCTAGGACCTTCTCCCTGGGATGAGATTTCTCTACCAGCACAGTTTTGCCTATCTCTCCTCCACTTGAACGCTCAGAAGTCCTTGCTAGGTAAACCATGTCTGTCCTGGGAAACTATGCCCCGAGTCTCTGGCCAAGGCTGACCAGATGTTTGAACAGATTGTGTATTGACTAGAGTCAACCCTTGCCCTTGGGACACCTTAAACAGGTCACTGACTTCTACCTGCCTAATGGGAATAGTCCATTCACCCATCTCTCCAGGCTTCCCTCTGGGATGCTTTCCCTATGCCTAGTGCCCACTTCAAGGGCTTCCAGGCTTACTCACCTCTGCAAAGAAACTTGGCCTCAGTATCCCTTCGATGACAGATCTAACACAGAACCTTTTAAATTACTGCCAGGGATCGGGTAAACAGAGTTTCCCTATGCTCAAGGCTTTTCTCTTCTTCGCTCCAAATTTTGCCTCTCCCAAAAGTTTCAAATGCACATTTAAAACAATTTTTCCCTTAATCTCCTTATCTTTATATTCTGCTCATATATATGTTCCAATAGCCTGCCAGGTCCAGGTTTCCTACATCCAGGACAGTGCAAAAACAACTACCTACAAGTGCTCCAGTCTGCCCTTGAAGACCTGCACTTTCCCTCTCAGCTACAGAGGTTCTCACAGATGCTGGACAGCAGCAAAACAGCCCACTCTTCCCAGAGTTGGCCAGTATTTCAGCCTTTTGCCTGACTCCCCAAATTTAATGCCCCCATGTCAGTTGGAAGTAGCCCAAAAAGATTCTTCACCCATTATCCATTTATTATCAACAGAAGGTTGGAATCATGTGCTTTCATTCTGGGACAAACAGCTCCAGGTTCTCCCAGCATTCCTCAGTCCCTGCAGGGAACAGCTGGCATACCCTACCCTCTACCCTAAACTTCCCAGGGCATATGCTTTCCCTTCACCATATAATCTGGCCATTTTGGTGCTCTTACTCTTTCTCTTTCTCTGTCATGCTTGCATGGTGGCCAAGACCTGCCTACATTTCTATTTTCAGGCCTTGAGTAGTTTTATTCATTTCCTTTGCCTGTTTGATTATATTTCCCTATATTTCTTTAAGGGATTTATTAATTTCCTCTTTAATTGCCTCTATCATTTTCATAGGTTTGGCTTTTAAGGCCATTTTCTTGTACCTAAACTGTGTTAGGATATCTAGGGCTTGTTGTAGTAGCATAGCTGGGTTCTGGTGGTGGCACATTGTCTGGCTCTTGGTGAATGTATTCTTAAGCTGGCATTTACCCATCTGGTTGTTCCTGGCGCTGGTAGGCCTCCAGGAATGCAGGCAGAGTTGTGCCAGGAAATGGAGCACAGAGAAGCGAACGAAGTTTTCTGTGGTTGGGTATGTTGTAGGGGGACTTGGCAGGCACAGCATTGGGGAAGAGGGGGTGCACCTGGTTGTTCCCGATGCCAGCAAGCCTCCAGGAATGCAGGCAGAGCTGTGGGCCTGGAAATGCAGTACACAGTGGACAGGGAGCTGCTCATCGCTGCTTGCCCCAGGAGAACTAATTCGACACTTTTAACGTTGTTCCTTGGCTGCATTTCTTACACACAGAGAAAAAAGGAAATTATATATTAAACTTAAAACTATATAGTTAAGCCTGGTGTATTGATGAATGTTCGCAATTTAAGCATTTTGGATGTTGAATCAGGAAGATTGCTTCAAGGAGAGAGCAACTGGACTATAAAATGAGGTCTAGTACAGCTTAAAATAGGGTGTGGAACCCTATCATAAAAAGAAGTACTTAGCGGAAGAAGATCGTCTACCTCAGTGGGTGGAAGCACTTGACACCTGTCAATTTGAGTTTGATCCCTGCTACCCACATGATAGAAGGAGGGAACTGGCTCCTATAAATTATCCTCTGATCTTCACATGTGCGTCATAGAAAATGTGTCCCAACAGATGTACAAAAATATACAAGTCATTAATTTAATAAAATTTAAAAATATACATTTAAATCTGACTTAATTTTTCACTTTCACTTGTTTTTTTCTACCTAATACAGAAATTAAATTTGTTACTTTGTTTATTCTATCTTTCTACATATCTACTGGGCTAATTACCTAATCAAAAATCTAAGTGATAATTTCTTTTGCACATATGCATTCATTTATCTGTAATCGTCAAGATATATGTGAAATAATGACTTGTTTGTATACTTGCTCATGATTTTTTTGCCAAGTTCTTTGTATTTATTTCTTAATTTCATTGTATTATAGTGCAATTACATAAAATTTACAATATCAGTAGAGTCATTGTTTGATCCAGAGAAGCTTGCAAATTACTTATGCAAACTATTCTCTGGTGATGATGTTGTTAGCAGAGGTAGAAGACAGAGAAAAACAAAGAATGATAATGAGGGAAAGAAGAATGAGATTATTGACATAATTGTCAGGAGTTGCTATCAGGTGAAAGACTGGTCTTGAGTGCCATTGCTACAAACTAGACTAGACAATTTAAGCATCCCTGCTTAGAATATCAAATGAGACTCAGAGATTGAGGTCAAAGTGTAATAGTACCTGATGATCTTATGATTAGCTAGCTATCGTGTTTGAGAAGGAAAGCAGGACTCAGAAAACAAGCTGTCTTGTATTTCCCACCATCTCCACTGGAGCTCAGAAACAGAACATTTCAGGTGATGCAGGCATGGTGAGAAGCAGCTATACAGGAGAACTAAAGAAAATGGAACACTCACCACTCACACACACACACACACACACACATCCTCATAGGGCCTCTATTAAGCCTCTGAACACCATGGAACAGGCTCTAAGATATGCTTTGTAGATATTTTTTTTCTTTAATCTCTGTAAAGAGCAACCTGAAAATATATATCAACAGAAAGCCAGATGCTGAAGGTCCTGGAACACACTGAAAGTCAGCAGGCTCCTTGCTGATAGGGAATTGTAAGGAGCAAGACAGGAAATTAAACAAACAAACAAACAAATAAGCAACTAACTAACTAACTCAATCAATAAAAAAATACTTGGAATGACAAAGTTAGAGATAAAAAAGAATTAAACCAAAGACATTTGGGTTAAAACTCTGCAAAGAATGAGACTAGTGCCAAAACAGGTCAGTCTGAGAATCTCAAGCAATAACTTCATCTTTTTATATATATGCATCTGGCAGTTCAATTTTGAATTGAAATTTGGTTTCAGGAGGTGTTGATATTTTATGAAACATGTAGGATTCGACTGTGGAAACAGCCATTTTCAGCAATTTCATATTGCCTGACCTAATATTGATCTCCCTCTTCCTGCTTTCCCCTTGTTAGATAAATTTAGGTTCAAACTTTGTCCCTGCTGCATTTTTTTTCTGTGTGGTCTCTAAAAATCCTCTAAAGGATTTTCTTTCCCTACTAAGAGGGAGGAAAATAAGAATATCTGTGTCCTAGGGTTATGGTAAAGATCAAACAGTTGGTATTTATCAATGTTTAGCCTAAGAAAGATTAAATTGTACCTTTTATACCTAAATTATAGCTAAATGAATCATTGTATTACTCTCCTGTGTAAATTCCTCCCTACCTTCCAGTATCATTTAAATCTAGTCAAATTCTTTCACATGTCTTTTAATATAAACTTTCCCACCACTTTTGCTTATTTCACTAACTTCAGTTTTGCCTTTCCATAAATCTTACACGCTTTAAATATTATTTTTAAATTTTTTTTAATTATTATCATTTATTACAATTTATTCAATTTCTATCCTGGCTGGTCCCCCTCCTCTCCTCTCCTCCCAAACCCATCCTCCCTTTCTCTTCTCCCCTTATGCCCCTCCTTTAGTCAACTAATAGGTGAGGTCTTCCTTCCCTTCTATTTGACCCTAGCCTATCTATCAAGTCTCATCAGGACTGGTTGAGTTATCTTCCTCTGTGGCCTGGTAAGGCTACACCCCTCCCCCCCCCAAGGGGAAGTCATCAGAGAACCTGTTCATGCCAAAGAAAGCCCCTGGCTTCCCTTACTAGGAACTACCTACCTACAACTACCTACAAGTGCTCCAGTCTGCCCTTGAAGACTGAATAGACAGTCTTACTTGCAGACTGAGTCTATGGGCTACATCTGAGCCAGGGTTTTAGGTCCTCTCCATGAATTGTCCTTGGTTGGGGTATCAGTCTCTGCAGGTCCCCAAGGGCTCAGGGTTTTTTTTTGGGGGGGAGGGGGTGGCAGGGAGCTCTGTTGGTCTCCTTTTGGAGCTCCTGTCCCTTCCAGGCCTTTTTATTTCCCCTTTCTTTCAAATTCAATGTGAAGTTCTCCCATTTCTTAACAAGTCATGTTTGTCAGAGCTTGTTTGACTTGGAACAACATCTTCCCGTTTCTTAATTTTCCTGCCTCCATCTTACTCATAGATGACATTTCCTCATAGAATTATCTGGGACAGTCCCATGCTGATTGAGATGATGGAAGATATCTTATAGTAGATTGGATTTTGTCATTCAATTTGCTCACCATCTTTAATGATGTGTGTCATTCCCCTGACCCCTATGTGTGTGTGTGTGTCAGTCCCTATATCTTCCTTCTTCTATCTGTTACTCCCTTTCTCTGAGAGAGCATATCTAGATTAGTTCCTCAGTTTTGGAAAATACAAAGAAGAAAATAATCAAAATGTCTATGTCCGAAGATAAATATCAACTGAAAAATATGTCCTCCAGCTTGCCTTGTATACACCTCAATGTCTTTTAGAGTCACAAAATTCTGTAGAAAATACTGTGCCTCAAATTCTGTTTCATGACTTGTACCTCATCATTTCCATTCCATTTCTTGTGGTATGTGTGTGTGTGTATGTGTGTGTGTGTGTGTGTGTGTGTGTGTAGGTGTGTGTGTGTAAATGTGTGTGTTGGTGCACATGCTCATGCAGTCAAAGCCAGATGAGAGCCTTGTGTGTTCTGCTCTATTTTGTCTTACCTATTTCTTTGAGACAAAGCCTCTTACTAAACCCATGTTATCCTGGTAGTCAGCAAATCTGTGAGTCTCTTGTCTAAGTCCCTCATAACATGGGGATTACAAGCAGGGGGGCAGCCTTTTGATATGGGCTCTAAGGGATCCTAGCTCAAGTCCTCATGCCAGAACAGTAAGCACTCTTACTTGCTAAGCCATTTATCTAGCCCAGCCATTTCTTTATAGAGAACTATTATTTTGAAAATAGGAATACAGTTTGTGGCTCTGAACCATGAGGTCAAACTCATGCTGCCTATGTGTAAAACAGAGTGATAGGTGCCAGCACAGTGAAACAGACCACATCCTTTCATGGATGCTCCTATTAGATGGTTTCCATGGTTCTTAATTTTTATCTCACCTTCCAATCATTGTCCTTTCAGATTCTCTCCACACAGTCCTTAACGCCATTTAGCCTGTTAAGTGCACAGCCATGCTGAATATTTGGTATCAGCTCTGACAACAGGCTACTACATTCTTAGGAAGGAGGCTTAAGCATACTTACTTGGTGCAAATCACTTCCATTCTTATTCTTGACTGCAAAATTATTAGGCTAGCAATAAGAGTGTGGTGTTTTTTGTTGCTGTTGTTTTTGCTTTTTGATACATTTTGCCAGATTTGTAAGCGAATAGCTTACCTGATAGATTGTTTTGTGATTAATTAGTTAATAAGAATTATTTACAAGTTGAATTTTTTCTGATAGATTTTTCAAGAAATGTTACACAGTTTATTCTGAAATTCTAATTTTGTTCATATTGCAATTTTTAGTCTTTTCCTGTTTGTTGGCAGTATCTTTATACTTATATTATTGTAGAAGATCTGTTAATACTATCAAAGGTCTTATTGTTAGTATTTAGGCAGCCTGCTTCTGGGTTGCCTAGTAATCTATGATGTCATCATGTGTCACCAGCCAGGTAGCCACACCTGGCAGGCATGGTTAAGTTGCTCCAGAGAAGGATCAGCCTGCCACTTTGTGGCTCTCTTGCCCTCTTACTCTCTTGCTCTTCTGCTTTCTCCCCTTTCTCTGTCAGGGCGCCCCCTTACTTTCCTCCTATTATGTCTCACTCTCTCCTTCATCTCCATCTAATAATACTCTTTAATATAAAATCTGTGCACATCATCATTTCATTGGTTCTAACACTTATGATATTCAGAAATAATCTATACTGTCAGGTCAAGTTTATAAATTTTATTTACATCTTTTATGTACATAAAATTTTAGTGTTTTGAAAGATTAAAATGAAGGCCATAGTTTATCTACATACCAAAGCCAATTACCCATTAATTGCCAACATTTAATATTTTTTAATTTCCATGAATTGTGAACTATAACTATGACTAGAACATGCATCATTAATTTACTTTATGTGGACATTGGCCTCTTAAGTGTTCGACAAACAGAATACAATCCATATAACTACAGAAGTTACGTATAGAGAAAGGGACTAGGGGGAAAGTGGAAGGACTAGGGAGGATTCCTGCTAGGAAGAAGAAACAGAATTTTGTGATGGGAGATGATTGGGATGAGAGGGAACTGAAACGGGAGAATTAAATGAGGAGGCTGGAGTGTAGGCTTAGCTTTTTCAAACACTATTTTATTTAAAATTCTTTTTTTTTGTTTTATTTTTTATTTTTATTGTTAGTTACATTTTTTTTTCAATGCAGTTTATTCAGAAACCTTGAACAATCCTCGGACCCTGGGGAAAGCCAGCCCACAGCTTAAATAGCCTCTGGGTAGCCAACCCAGGCGTGCCACGTGGGCAATGCAGATAGGTCCACCTACATGGAAGCAAGCCAGATCCTCAGTCTTAGCCAAATGTGGAATTGTTCGTGACAGAGAGCACTCACCATTGGGAAGGTGGAAGGCGGAAACCAGCTCCATCTTTAAGGCATAGCATTCCGCAGCTCTCTACAGTTCCCCCTTTTTGTTTTAGATGCATCAGGCAAGAGTAGAGGTCTGATCTCTGATATTAGAAATAAATTGGGACTTTGTACCGATGTTCGTTTGGGTGTCATCCACCCAAAGAGCATCAGACCCGTCAGATACCTTTTTCTCAGAGGCGGGACCTGGGGCATTTAAAATTCTTAAGTGTCTCTATCTCCCTTCCCATACTGGACCTTAGGTAGGAGATTAGGGAAAAAGACTGTAGACCTCTTTTAGCTACTTCCTGCTTATTAGGATCCTTGGGTTCTTTGGGGGATACACCATTCTCAGTCATCAGGATATCAGCAGTCAGTGAAACAGAAAAACAGCAAACCACAGCAGCAGCAAACACAAATCAGCAAACAACAGCAACCAAAACAAAAGGGACCAGACTCCATCCAAACAGCAGGAGTCAGTCCTAGCAGAAAAGCAACACAGAAAATTTCTCAAGCATTTCTCTCTGTGAAAACCACAAAAATGAGCTGAACCATTTCAAATCATAGAGATGCAAAAAGCATTGTCTCACTCTCTGTGGGCTTCCATTTATCCCTTCTCAGAGCCCACTCGAGGATGTTTTCCAGCGAGTAAAACACAGGCCCAGCTGGGGTGGTTTTCAGAGAGGTGGGGAAAGGGAGACATTCAAACATCTCACACTTGGAACCCAAGCAAAAAACATGTTTACATGACACAACTGAATTTCCAAAGAAGCCAGAAACCTCCACTGCAGGGAAAGAAGAGCGAAGGTGAGTGAGGGAATACTGGAGAGTGTCTGCTAAAACAAGGACTATATAACGGGTTGAATGGCAGCATAACACAGTAGAAGCTTCCTAAAATATATGAATGTATGAAGGTGATATAAATGGAATCTCCAAATAACAGGGCAGACATCTGGATGTCTCTCAACACCAAATGAAATTTCCAGTTCTGAGAATGGGTTCATCTAATTGTGCCGTTGGACAAAGGAGACCCAAAGGAACCCCCAATCAACCAAGCCTATTGGCAGAGCTTTTGGTTATGCTTTATAAAATGATGGTAAGACCATATTGCTGAAGACAATACCCTTACAACTCATTGAACATGGATAAGCTGAGCTGGTGACTGCCTAGAGCCTTTGCTCTTACTGAACAGTGTTCATGGTACTGGAAGATATTCTTTGTTGTATCAAAGGAGAAAAGTAAACACCAAACCGGCTACAACCTTCAGACTACAATGGTGACCCACAGGCAAGATGCTCTTGTGCACTGGTTTGGAACCTTCCCAGGGCTCTGACTCTTTGATACAGCTCCTCATGTTGTGGTGACCCCACAACCATAAAGTTATTTTCATTGCTGCTTCATGACAGTAGTTTTGTAATGTGAATATTTTTGGAGATGGATGTTTGACAAAGGAGTTGTAACCCAGAGATTGAGAGTCACTGCTCTAGAACAACAGTGTTACAAGGCTTGTGGGACTAACAAGCCAACATCAACTGGATTCAACACCTACTACACAAAATGGAACCCGTCCCCAACAATGTTTGGGTGGCCAAGAACCTGAGACTAGATAGTCGAGCAACCTAGGGTCAAACCAAATACTCCTGTTCAAAACACAAACAGACAGACAAACAGATGCACACACACACACACACACACACACACACACACATACCAATAAAATGTGTATGAATGACATTCTGTTCTACTCACAGATCAGTGCGTTTTGTTCAGCCATCACAGAGAAACTTTCTCTTGCAGCAGATGGGTATAAAGTGCAGAGACTGGGAGACCTTGGAACACTCAATCCTAAATGGTATGTCTCTGTCAGTTGCCTCCTCTCATGGCTCAGGGAAGCCTGTGTAAGAGAAGGCAGGAAGATTGTAAGAGTCATAACGGATGGAGAACATCAAGGAAATAAGGCCTCCTAGTCACAGCAGGACCAATGCACAGGTGAGCTCACAGAGATAGGTAGCATTCACAGGGTCTACACAGGTCTGCCTGGGCCACACCGAGTTGCAGAGCTGAGAGTATAAGTGTACACAAGCCCACATTCCCAACCCAGATGCTATCTCCAATTGATAATCACAAATTAAAAATTAATTTTCTCTAATAGAGTCTCAGTGGGTATACAGAAAGCCAAAACAAAACAAAAAGAACAAACAACAAGAAAACCCAACAACAAAACAACAAAAACTGAAATTAAATGTTTCCCTTTCTTTCTTTCTTTCTTTCTTTCTTTCTTTCTTTCTTTCTTTCTTTCTTTCTTTCTCCCTTCCTTCCTTCCTTCCTTCCTTCCTTCCTTCCTTCCTTCCTTCCTTCCTTCCTTCCTTCCTTCCTTTCTTTTTTCTATACAGGTTTGTTTTTACTTTATCTTTTATTTTTTATGGCTATTTATTTATTTATTTATTTATATTATAGAAGTGTTCCATCTGCATGTACACCTGCACACCAGTTGAGGGTGCCAGATCTCATTTAGATGGTTGTGAGCCACCATGTGGTTTCTGGGAATTGAACTCAGGACTTTTAGGAAGAGCAGCCAGTGCTCTTAACCTCTGAGCCATCTCTCCAGCCCTATCTTTAATTTTTATTGTTCTTCTTTTTGAAAGAGAGAGAAAATGCAGTTTTGGGTGGTGCTGTTTTAAATAATTGATTCATGTCTTTTGTACAAAGCTATAGGTTTTTAATATTCATATTCATTACTGTGTAGTAGTCAGTTGTTAAATAAGTATCACTGGTAATCTATCCATAGAAGGGATGGATGAAGATTTAATCACTTGTTCTACTGAAGGGCATGGACTATAACTGTTCTTGTGTTGGAGGCTTGATATCAGGTTTAAGCGTTTCTTTAGGAAATGGATTTCTAACTTTTCTTGTCTATATACACAATTTTTGAAACATACATTAACATTATTAAATATACTTTATGTCTCATTAAAATAATGAAAGTTGTTTTAGGGCATAAATATTAGCATTTTAAAATATACATTGGTATTGTTATTTGGGCTTTAATTTTTAACAAATGTATTTAAATAAATCCAAGTGGAATTTAAGCACCATAATGATCTGGTTCCTAAAACATTTTAAAATAAACTCTTTGTTAATGGTTGTAAAAATGCTACATTAGTTATTCATCATTATCAATAAGAGACAATGAAACTAAGCCTGTCAATTACAGAAAAATGTTTAAGCTGTTTTCCTTAACAAACCTAGACACATTAGCTGGCTTTTATGAGTAGAAAATAAACGTTAATTCTTTGTTAGTTACAGTGTATGTGGTTTGTGCACACTGGCTGAAAGCCAACTAGAGTTTATTTATTAATTGGGAAGTACTGTGTTCAGCTATTAGGGTAGTTGATGATAGTGAGTTAATGTCTTACATGACAGTTAATTAAAAACAAGGAAAATCCTGGCATTGTAGTTGTAAAATCATATATCTCTCAAAGTACTAATGGGTGAGAAAGCAACAAAAATAAATGCCTGTAGATATGTTAATAAGGGGCTTAAATGATCCTTTTAATGTCCCAATAAACCGAGAAAGAGAGAGAAAGAGGGGGGAAGAGGAGAGGGGGAAGAGAGGAAGATGGAGAGAACAGGCAAATGTATGTGTTTGTATAGGAACATATATTCAATATATATCTTATATAATACATACATATACACACACATATGTTGTGAAGGAGGCTGGATCTGTAATTGCACCTTATGAACCACATGGCTACATATTTTCCACTTGTCCTCTGCTACTCCAAGAATCTCATATGTCCATGTTCTTGAAATTAGAAAAATCTCACTGTCCTCGTTCATCTTTGTATAACATATCTTTTTTGCATGTCTCCTTGTAGGGGCTAGTCTGGGAGTGGAGCCACCAAGACAGTTGACAGCATGATTTATTTTATCTACTTTTCTCCCATATTGTCCAGGAGGCTTCAGTCTATGTAGGAGTCCTGGGGCTGGCACCATCTGGAAGTCTTGATTTAGAGACTGTAGAGTGGGGCCTCAAACTCTTAGATGTGTCTTAGCTTCTCAGCTGATATTTGTGAATGTTTAAATGTGAGAAGCAGTGGCCAGCTATGTTTTTAAGAAACACAGAAATTTGATATGTCCTCTAGAGTTTGACATGGCTTATTTTAATTCTTTCCATTTATAATTTCAAATTTTACTTTTATGTATCCTTTAGTGAAACTTTACTTTTTTTCCTGTGTTCAGAGAAAACATTGCATTAGAATGTAATGAAGTACAAATTATTATTTTATAATGCTCTATATGTGTATTTCAAAAGTATTTTTCAAGTCTATTACAATGAGTTTAATTAAAGCTGAATTTCCTTTCCTGGATGTTGTTAAATGTGTTAGACAAACCATTTGAAAAGAACATCCAGTATAAAGGAAGAAATGAGCTCGCTAATATGATGAACGTAATATAGAAGCTCTCTGTGGCATTCTAAAGTCACATATCAATGTCAAACCCTGACCCTAAGCCACCAGAAATCTAATTAGAAACAGATTAATATTAAATGTAATGGGAATTAAAAGAGATGACGCATGTAACTGACACTCCTTTAAGGGACAGACAATTTAACATCATTTAAAATAATTATTGCTGTGGTAGAACACTCAGTTCTTCAGATAGACGAGCCATGAAACCACTTCTTAGGAGGGTTCTCTTTCTCCTGAGTAACCACTGTGCCTTGGATATCTTCTCCAGTGCTCTTATCCTTGTCTGCTTTTCCAAAAGTGGCAAACATTTTCCCAGTCTGGTTGACTGTGATTGAAAGTATAGGACTTATTATTATCTTTCCAACTTACCATCAACTGTTCTTATATATTGCAATTTGGGTTAAGCATGCTATCAGTATTATGAGAAATGAAAGAAGAAAAATAAGAATTATAAAATATATTTACTCAAAAAGAAACCCTCCCATTTGCAAAAACATGACTTTCTTGAATTATATATTTATTTTGTTTTGTCTTACTTCCTCAGGACTAGTAGTAAAGTTTGAAGCACATTATAAAAGTCCCTGGGTTTTATGCTAAGGCTTCCTCTAGTTCATAATTATCTCCCTCTTTCTCTTCTCATGGTAAATTATTTGATCAAGAGCTTTTAATTGTGCTCAGTTATTTTGTGTATATTGTGTCGCAGTGATGAAGAAATCCTTGCTCTCACCTTGGATATTTTAAAGAAAACAGAACATGGGCCTTGTTCTGTTTCTTTCATGTGTCTTAGTTTTGTCAACTCATCATCACTGGTATTTTTGAAAGAAGCTTATACAGGGCAGTTGTTGAGAAAATCAATGCTGAATAATTCTCTTCCTTTTTCATCTGTGCAAGTGATCATAAATGATTGACAAAGACTACTTTTGCATGTTCGTTAACTAAATTTTGTTTTCAAGAATGTATTCTCGTATCATTCAATAACTGTAGGGAATACTTTGAAATTGTACTCTGTCTCATGGCAATTTCTTAGAAATGGCATGTTTCTTTCCTTTTCTTTTTTAATTTTTATTTTTTATATTAATTGCAGTTTATCTGCTTTGTATCCCAGCTATAGACCCCTCCCTCATTCTCTCCCAATCACACCCACCCTCCCTCTTCTCCTCCCATTCCTCTCTCCAAGTCCACTGATAGAGGAGGTCCTCCTCCCCTTACATCTGACCCTAGCCTATCAGGTCTCAATAGACTGGCTGCATTGTCTTCCTCTGTGGCCTGGAAAGGCTACTCCCCACATCAGGGGGAGGTTATCAAAGAGCCAGCCACTGAGTTCATGTCAGAGACAACCCCTTTTCCCCTTACTAGGGAACCCATTTGGATACTGAGCTGTCATGGGCTACATTTGTACAGGGGTTCTAGGTTATATCCATGAATGGTCTTTGGTTGGAGTATCAGTCTCAGAAAAGACCCCTGAGCCCAAATATTTTTGGTTCTGTTGCTCTCCTTATGAAGCTCTTGTCCCCCTTCTTTCATAAGATTCCTTGCACTCTGCCTAAAGTATGAATCTCAGCATATGTTTTGATATATTGCTGGGTAGAGTCTTTCAGAGACCCTTTGTGGTAGGCTCCTGTCCTGTTTCCTGTGTTTCCCTTCATCCAATGTTGTCCCATTTGTCTTTCTGAGTGAGGATTGATCATCTTACCCAGGGTGCTCCTTCTTGCTGAGCTTCTTTAAGTGTACAGATTTTTGTATGATTATCCTATATAATATGTCTAATATCCACTTATAAGTGAGTATATACCATGAGTATCTTTCTGGGATACCTCACTCAGGATGAACTTTTCTAGATCCCACCATTTGCCTTCAAGTTTCATGATTTCTTTCTTTTTAATTGCTGAGTAGTGTTCCATTGTGTAAATATACACAATTTCTGTATCCATTCCTCTGTTGAGAGACATCTAGGTTATTTCCAGGTTCTGGTTATTACGAATAAAGTTGCTACAAACATGGTTGAACAAATGTCCTTGTGTACTTGAGCATCTTTTGGATATTTGTATAGGAGTGGTATAGTTGGATCT
This sequence comes from Meriones unguiculatus, assembly GCF_030254825.1. Lineage (NCBI taxonomy): Eukaryota > Metazoa > Chordata > Mammalia > Rodentia > Muridae > Meriones > Meriones unguiculatus. The sequence goes on from NC_083354.1 coordinate 80,235,199, forward strand.
TGAGGAAATGCTATTCCTAATTATCTGAGAAAGCGCCAGATTGATTTCCAAAGTGGTTGTACAAGTTTACATTCCCATCAACAATGGAAGAGGGTTCCACTTTCTCTACATCCTCTCCAGCATTTATTGTATTGTCACTTGAGTTTTTGATTTTAGCCATTCTGATGGGTGTAAGGTGAAATCTCTGGGTTGTTTTGATTTGCATTTCCCTGATGACTAAGGATGTTGAGCATTTCTTTGTTTCTCTGGCACTTGATTTTCCTCTACAGAGAATTCTGTTTAGCTCTGTACCCCATTTTTTAAATTGGATTACTTGGTTTGTTGTTGTTTAACTTCTTGAATTCTTTATATATTCTGGATATTAGCCATCTGTCAGATATAGGGTTCCTGAAGATCCTTTCCCAGTCTGTAGGCTGTTCTTTTGTTCTGAACCTTTCTGATTTTACTTTTTCTTTGAGAGATGTATCAGTTTCTGCAAATATATCTTCAGCACCTGAGATTCTCTCTTCCATCCCTTTTATTCTACTGGTGATGCTTATGTTTGTGGTTTCTGAGCTTTTCTCTAAGTTCTCCAGCTCCAGGGTTTTCTCTGCTTATGATCATAATTCTGTTTTCATGTCTTGCACCATTTCCTTAATCTGTTTGCATGTGGATTTCTGTCTTTCCATGATGGCCTCTATTTTTTTGTTCATTTCCTTTTTATCTGCCTCCACTTGTGCCTCTGTTTGTTTGGCTGTATTTGCCTGTATTCCTTTGCAAGCTTTGTTCTTTTTCTCTTTATGTGTCTCTAATATCTGGATAAGCCTAGAATTGAAATCATTTCCCTGTGTTTCCAATGAATTATCATGACCATTGATTTTTGGGGTTGCTGGTGAAAGATGTCCTGATTTTTGTTGGATGTGTTCTCACATCAACCTCAAGCCATCTGCTTAACAGTAATCTTTGTTGTTTGTTCCTGGAGTCTGTACGTCAGCCTGGGTCCATCTTTCTCTGGTGTCTGGAGTATTCTTCAGGAAGATGAGAGAAGTCCGCAGGTATGAGAGTGGATGTTGATGATTTGGCTGTAGCTAAGGGAGGAAGGTCGCAGGTGAAAAAGTTGGAGAGAGCAAGTGCAGGTGTGTGTGTGGAAGTGTGTCTGGAAGGACAGAGCGTTAGAGGTTGCAGATGCCTGGAATGTGGGGCTTATGCAAGGAGGGAGTGCAGGTGCTGGTGCTGTTTGTATAGCATATGTTTGCATATGCATAGGTGTCCTGAATACCTCAGTGGCCTATAGACCTGTAGTACTGTCCTCCTGGTATTCAGATCTGTGTGGGCTCCAGGAAACATTTGCCTGGACTCCACTGGTAGACCCAGAAAACAGGGTCTTAAATGTTGAGAATGCTGTCCCAAAAATGACTATGTTGTCCACACTGGGTATGTAGGTGGAAGGGATCTGATGTCTGACTGCTAAAGTAAAGGGACCCTGGATCTGGGGCTCTGCGTGCATTCACTTGAAGGTACACTTACTCGTTAGCAAGTTTAATTGGAAAGCACAGGGGTTCCCCTGTTCTCTACTCTCAGATTTGGGCTTGGGGTGGCCACTTCGGTTGTCTCAGTCATACACAGGGCATGGAGGCTTCTGTTAGGGCTAGCTGCCATCCTGCTGCCACCATTGCGGACCTGGGAGGCCTGGGAACCCTGTACAGCTGCCTGCAGAACTGGGAGGCTGGTATGGTGGCCCACTAGGAGGCCCACACAGCACCCCGCTGCAGCCATAGAACTGGGAAGCTGGTACAGGGCTGGGACGCCCTGGGAAGCCTGTACAGTTGTTCATGGACCTGGGAGGCCAAAACAGCCACCTGTGGCTGCTAGCCTCTGCTGACTCAGTTACAGAGCTGGTCTTGGAAGAGTGGGCATTGTGGGCCACCTCTGCTGAGGAGAGAGGCGGGAGGCCGTTCAATGGGAAGTATGTGTGGGGGGGTGAATAATCACCACTCTTTGTCCCCAGTGACATCTGTGGGTGACCTGGATGCAAAAGGTCTCAGCTCACAGGTTGCCCGCTCTTGCCGAGGAAGCCTCAATGTCGATGTTCTGGCTTCAGCGGCCCTTTCACTAACCAATTTTGGAGTTTCGGATCCTGTGCCTCTCAGATAAGGTGTGGGCTGGTTGCCGCCATCTTGGATCCTTTCCTTTTCCTAATATATGCTGTGTATGTTTGATTTCTATGCAGTAGCTTTGTAAAATGCAGTGTGCTTCAACCATCATCTTGAGCTAAAATAGAAAGGATATTAGGTATTCTTATTTACTGGTAAACTACAATAGAATATACTCTTTGCCCTAAGTCTGCCATCCTTGAAATCTGTCTCCTAACTAGAAGATATTTTTATTGAAAACTCTCAAGGGAAGCTGACCATTTCCCATCTTTCTTTACAAGGCAGGTGAAGAGAGGGCATCTATTTCTCATGAACAGCATTAGTCTTTGTAAAACAATCCCTTTGAGCCATACCTATTCCCTGTCCAATCACTGTTTATTTAAGATGCCTGATGTTTACTCATGTTCACATCGATCCAATCCTTCTTCTCTACCTGGGTATCATCTTTATCCTTAATGATACAAGTACCCATGTAGACAGTACACATAACCCTTGAGATTAATCAATTGACACGGTATTTCATCTATTTCGGTATAGTTGTCTATCTCAATTTACGTATAGATGTTTCCAGCCCTTAAAAACATCACCAGTATTTTGTACTGCCAGTATTTAGTAATGTTTTCTCTTACCCAGAAGTGTGACCTTCCCCACTGAATTCCTTTGCATTTGCCTGGAGTTAATGGAGAATCAGTAGGTGGTCAGAGAAAGGTGAAGGAAAACACATTTCCCCTGCCCCTCCCACTCTTCCATTCAGAGCTGCTTTTGACTATCTGGAGGTCCTGTCAGTGTAGAAATTTTCTGTTGAGTAAGATGCCTATTTCCTCCACCAACACCTCCACACTAAGGTATCCTCAGTGAAATATATTTTCCTACAGTTCCCACAATACTGTCATTGTATGCATATCTGTGAACAGATGCTTTATTAAACACTTCTGTAATTACCTCTTTTGAGAATTGAATATGTTTCCTACTGAGACATTATTACCCCAATCTTTTAACTGTTATTTCCAGCATATTTGAATAGATCTAGCCTACATTTTTTGGATATATATATTTCTTCTATCCTATACTCTGCAAAATCTGAGACTTTCAAGAATCCATGGTTGTGAAAAAGCTCTTTTTATATCCTAATATCTTATGAGTCTATCACTACAAATCCATGGTTCAGTATCTCAATTAGACTTCCAATAATTTCCCTGGTATACCTTTCTCAATGATTATTAAAACTCACACAAGGTCTTTATTACTTCTCTCTTATTCTCAGAAGATGATCTAGCATTTTAATTTACGAGAGAAACCAAACTCCATTTAATAATCCCCTAATCTGTATTGATTAAGCTGCTTTGCTGTTTTAATATATGTAAGAAAAGTTCTAATGCGAAGTGGCAGAACACTCAGGCCACAATAGCTTAAGAAAAAGGTCTTTTTTCTCTTAAATATTGGAAAAACCCAGTATTATGGATGATTTGTGCAAAACAGGAGCTAACATCATAGCTATATTGTCTCCTGAGCCAAATGGGAAATCTTCATTGTGTTGCGTTTATTAGTGATGAGCCTCTTCTATGCAGAGATGTAAATGATAAAATTTTCCTGAAAAACATCAAGTAAGACTTCTAGACCTTTGTTTAATCAGCAAATCTAGGTATTCCCAAGCCAATAAATTTGGAATACATGCTGAGTTCTAGAGCAAGTAAATGACTGATTTTTAAAGATGAAAATTTGTCAAAGTATCTGCTCAGAGGATTGTTTTGAAAATGTGTGTATCATAAGGTTTGCTAACTGGCTTGATACTAGAAAGCAAGATAATGAAGTCTTTGAAGTCTGGGTATAGGACTATCTACTGGAGAACAGGTGGGTTTTAAGGAATCCCATCCAGTCGAGGGGACATCTTATTTTTACTATCCCAGTGGACATCAGTCTTGCCAATATTCCTCAGGAAGAGTGTAACGTCATGATCCCCTCATACCCACACATATAAACAGCACCAAGTGGACCCAGTAGCTAAAAAAATTAAATTAAATTTGAAAAGCAAGCACATGAAGCTTGGGAGAAGTGGTGTGGAGGATGAAGAATTGAAAGACAAGAGATTGGGTGAACTTGATCAAAACACATGTATATAATTCTCAACCAATAAAATATTAAAACATCTAAAGTCTTATGTTCAATAACAATGAGGTCAAACTGTAATTTGGAAGAACTACAGGCATTTGCTCTGCCCCTTTCTGACACCAGAACGATTACAACGGTCAGGGGGTAAGTGCTCCTTGTGTCTGCTTCCTGTCTCCAAAGACAGGGCGTTATCAGCCTCAGCCTTCATTTCTACCCCAGTTCAAATGAATTCAGATTCCTTCCAGTTCTCATCAACTGTATGAGGAGAGACATGAACAATTTGCCCGCAAAAATAAGTGGTAATATTGTATGCAACATAGTTCCTAAAGAGACTATAGATATCACACTAAAAAAAGAACCCCTCTATGAGCTTCTTATTTCCTTTAGTATTTTTATGATTTCAAAGACAAGATGAAAGAGATATAGTTAGAGCAAAGCTGTATCTGATTCCTCTATTGCCATTTAATACATACCACTCCTGAATATTCCGTTAGAAAGTTGAATGAGACTTCATGTTTCATTCTCGTTTATATGACAGTGAATTGACAGTCACAAAGAGAGCAGAACCCAGAGAGAAGCATTTGGAAGTCCGCAGTATTGTACAATATTCAAGGCATCACCACAGGAAATACGGGATTCTCATAATCATTTGTAGGCACTGAGCTTATGTAGACATTGTGCTTCAAAAAACATCAAAATACTTAAAAGTTCTAGTCTAATGTAAAATGTCTGCAACATTTTGCAATCTGAAACAGAAAAAAAAAATTAGAGTGGTTCTATGGATAAACCCATTGTCCAGTCTAGTTATACTAGGCAAGTGTGCACTGCAAGTAGATAATATAATTCCTTCAAGCTTTTTTAAATATAATAACCATAACTGTATATTAAAGCATACTCCCTCCCTCACTTCAGTGCAGCTAATTTTGATAAAGAACATAACACATGCTCAGGTATTTTTTTTTGGTAGAAAAACTGGTTTGTAAACATCATAGCATTATAGAAATTCTGAGTGAGCTGGATAATATTCCAGCTATGGATTATTTTCGGTTGGTTTCCTATATAAAAATTAAGAAAGATAATGTGATTTACTTTTTCCAAATTACGTGGTTATAAAAGTTCTGATTTTGGTGGTTGGATAATTGGTTTATTTATCTCTGTATTTTATGGGCAATAAGAATCTATATTTCTTATCACAAAAAATGTGGTCGGTGAAGAATATTACATGGAGTTAGCTTTCCTATATCCTCTGAATTATTGAAGTTTTCATCTTCCGAAAGATCAATTTGCTTAGCAAGAAAACTAGGATTATGAAAGTACGTTCTCCTGTTTTTTTATGCAAGAATAATAAGTAAATTTGCCATTTCCTGGACATCAATGTATAGTTTTTGAATTTTGATTCTGAAATCACTTTTAAAACACCTTTGTCCAGTGAAATATTCAGTCAGATTTATATATCATGCAATACACACATACACACACACATACACACACACACGTGACAGTATTCAAGGAATGGAAAAGAAAGCTTAGGAAATATGTTTAGGCTGTAAGGTGGCTCAGCAGGTGAAGGAGCTTGTCCATCTGATGACCTTAGTTTGGTCTCTGAAACATACATGGTGGAAGGAGAGGACCGACTCCAACAGGTTGTCCTCTGACTTCCACCCACATGCTGTGATTTGTGTGTATGCATGTGCACACACATGCACAGAAGTAAATAAAGACAATTTAAAATTAAAAAATGAAAGAAGAAATATAGTTGAAAATGTTTTCCCTTTATGCAAATTATTATTTAAAAAAATCATAATAGAGCCTGATCTGTAGTTTGCAAATCTTACTGAATTTTGATCTCCCTTTTGAAAACAAATGAATGACTTGGGTCTGAATTAAAACTCAGTCCCTGCTCCAGTAGTTTTTACTTTTCTCATTGTTAAGACCAAGTAGATGACAAGAAGCAACTTTAGTGATGAAGGATTTCTTCGGATTTTCCATTTGAGAAGATACAGCCTATCGTGGCAGGGAGACTTAACCGTTAACCGTGGGAATAGCTTGAGGCTGTGCCTTCAGGAATTTGAGGCTGCCTCCTCACATCTGCATGGAGAAGGAGGCAGACAGCACCTACAAACAAAGACTAGGTTACAAACCTCAAGGCTTGTCCCTCAGTGACCCCCTTCCTCCAGGAAGGCTTGACCTGCCCAAGTTCCTCTGGTCTCCAAAAGCAGCATGATGAGTTATGGCCATGTGCTGGAATACACGAGTCTGCAGCAGAAATTTTACATTCAAATAATCACAAGTCCTGTAACATCAAGTACTTGAACTCTTTATAGGGTGAGGTCTTAAGGGCTGATCCTGGCAACTGGCATTATTTAGGTAATAAGAACCATGGTGAAATCATTATAAGCTTGAGACATTGGGACTTTCTCTCTTTCAAACATCATTAATCATCTCAGAGATGTTCTTTTGTTTACACTCTTTAAACAAAGCTCCGTTTGTTTACAATCCTGATGGAAATGGTTATTAACTGAATTCCTGGAGTGAACAACAAGTTGTGTGGTAACAGAAAATAAATCATGTTTTTCCCCACACAAATATTTGAAAGGTTTTCAAATTTTTCTATTTTTATCATCTTTAATACATCTGAATCAATGACAATTCAGGTTCATTCGCAATCTTAATTTTTCTTCCTTGTTGCCACAAGTCTGGCTTAGTCATTGCATAGGAACTGCTGTAGCTGTCCCAGCAACTGCAGTGATTTGTATCAGTTGGTACACCCAAGCAGCCAGCTCTACTTCATAGCCTGGCAGCTGCTACCCCTGCTATTGCTAATACTGCATCCAATGCCTGTCCATATGGCAAATCTTATAAAAACTCCACTACCCAAGCTCAAGTTTCTTTTTTTATATGAAGCATTTTAAACACAGCAAATATACTACATATTATTTTATATTACATTATATATTTTATGTGTGTATATTGGTACTAAGGAAAGAGATACTTATATTTGAATTAAGGCTGTGTCCTCAAAAAGAATGATTGGTCCATTTCACCTTATAGGTCTTCTGTAAAGAACAGATTTAAATATATGTAAAACATCTGGCACATTTTGATGCTATGAGTGAATTTAAAAATGGAAACTGGCTTTGTTATTTGAGATAGCCAATCTGTCTTCACAGTTTTCCAGCAGCTAAGTGCATAGAGTAGAGGCTGTTAGGAGAAAGTGATTATATCACTATAAATTATATGAACATATAAAAACTTGGGCTCTCATTTATTTGAACTGTCCTTTCAATTACTTAGCACATTTATGGAGGACAGACTTGTACTTTTCTGTTGTCTAACCCAAAGAAGTAAGATTCATACTTACTCGGATAAGAAGTTCAATTTCATTATTATTGAGTCTTAATATGAATCCCAATTTAGCTTTGAATTTATAAGCCTCCTGTTTCAGCCTCTTGAATTTTACAATTATAGGTAGGCACTACCATGCCTGTCTCTGAAATAAATTTGTAAAGATGACTTTCTCTGAAACTAAACAGCAAGAAAAGTGGTTCTACATACAGAAGAGATGAGCAAGGTTTAAGCAGAGCACAGGTTCGAACAGTCCAATAACATGGAGGGTAAGAGGAAGGCCAGTCGATGAGCAGACAAGCCTAAGCCCAGAACGGTCATGGAGAGGACTCTGCTCAGTCGGGCTGTTGATCCTGCAGGAGCTTTGGGCAGAACAGACTTTAGTTCATTGAAGATTTGTAAAGCTTGGGTCACATGGCTTCCTTAGACTCCTCTCTGGTCTTTACACAGAAGAAACAAGGCAGGCCCCCACTTCTGAGGTCACTAAGAACTTACACATGGAGTTTAGCTATTAGATTAAGGTGACATCATGTGCTAAATTATATAAGCCTGTTATGTTGAAATTCCAGAGTGACTTGTGTATCTGAACTTTCAAAGGATTCCTGTTACCTGAAAACGTTGCCCTAGAAATATTTCTAGTATAACTGCCCTCTGTAAAAGACTAGAAATGACAAGACAAACCTCCTGACAGCTGTTATCATTTATGGAAAAGATCCCTTAATCATAGGCCAGTAAAACGTATGCACAAGACTCTGAGTTATAGCTTCAGCACACTTTAAATTCATTTTTCTGTGCTATTAAATGATCTAGACTTATTAAAGCCAGAAGCTGGAGAGGGGTCAAGAAATAATAGAATATCAGCTTAATGCAAATCTGTCTGTATGCAGTTACCCAACCTCTATCCTTTCCCTGACACATTGCTGATGATGGCTCTCAGCTAAGGATTTGTCTCAGGGAAGAAAAGAAATCCTTCTTTCTAAAGAAATAAAAATTGATTAAGCAAGAAATGTGACATTTGCTGTGGAAGCTGGCATTGCTGAACATTTTCTCAAACACTGGCATTTAGAGATCACCCAAGGAAATTATCAAAACTCTAGTCATTCACCAGAAAGTAATATGCACAGCTACAGAAGCTGTGTGTCTGCAGAGCAGAAATACCTTTTGTAATTTGCTACATTTTGTCCTCATTTTTAAACCTTTTCTGCTTTTTAATTGATTGTTTGGTATAATTGGTTTCTTTCAACATATCACATTGATGCTTCTAAAATATGCTTTTGTTTACATATATTTTTGTTTACAATTTGCAGTTTTCATTTTTATTCTAAATACACCTTCAAATATTATTATACTACTACTTTGAATATGATATATAGGAGGTAGTATATTTTAATCTATTAAATTTCATTATAAGGAACTTGTAAAAAATTGTGAGGGATGAGCTAGAAACCTGGGACAATGGAAACTCCCAAGGAATCTAGGAGGGTGACCCTAGCTAAGACTTCTAGCAATGGGGGATATGGAACCTGAAATGGCCATCTCTTGTATCCAGAAAAAGACTTCCAATGGAAGGATTGGGATACCAACCCAGCCACAAAACTTTGAACACATAATTTGTTATCTCTCCAAGATTTTCAGGAGTAAAGATGGAACAGGAATTGAGGGAGCAGCCAACTAATGACTGGTCCAGCTTGAGATCCATGCCATGAGAGACAGCCCACCCCAGTTAAGGATACTCTGCTATATTTGCTGACAGGAGCCTAGCATACCTGTCATCTAACAGGCTTCACCCAGCAGCTGATGGAAACAGTTGTGGAGATGCACAGCCAAACATTAGAGAAGCTTGGGAAATCTTGTGGAAGAGGGGGAAGAAGGATTGAAGAAGCCAGAGAGGTCAAGGACACCACAAGAAACCCTACAGCATCAACTAACCTGGGCCCAAAGAGGCTCACAGACACTGAACTCCAACCAGAGACCATAGATGGGATGGACCTAGGCTCTCTGCACATCTATAACAGTTGTGAAGCTTGGTCTTCATGTGGGACTCCTAAGAGCAGGAGTAGGATGCATCTCTGATTCTGTTGCCTGCCTTTGGATCCATTCCCCTAACTGGGTTGCTTTGTCTAGCTTCAATAGGAGATGAGCCTAGTCCTATTACAACATGATATGCCAAGGTTGGTTGCTGTCAATGGGAGGCCTCCCATTTCCTGAGGAGAAAGGGAGGAGGAGGTACATGGGGAGGGAACTTGCAAGGGAGGGACAGGAAGAAAAGGAGGAAAAGCTGTGATTCAGATGTAAAGTAAACAAATAAATAAAATAAACACACACACACACACACACACACACACACAAACCCTTAGCCAAACTAACTGAAAGGCAGAGAGACACTATCCAAATCAACAAAATCAGAAATGAAAAGGGGGACATAAAACAGACACTGAAGAAATCCAAATAATAATTAGGTCTTACTTCAAAAGCCTATATGCCACAAAATTTGAAAATCTAAATGAAATGGACAATTTTCTTGACCAATTCCACATGCCAAAGCTGAATCAAGACCAAGTAAATCAATTAAATAGTCCTATATCACCTAAGGAAATAGAAGCTGTTAATCAAAAGTCTCCCATGCAAAAAGAAGCCCAGGGCCAGTTTGTTTCACCAGAAAATTCTACTAGATCTTCAAAGAAGAGCTAACTCCAGTTCTCTTCAAACTATTCCACAAAATAGAAACAGAAGGAACACTATAAAACTCATTCTATGAAGCCACAGTCACCTTGGTACCTAAACCTCACAAAGACCCAACAAAGAAAGAGAATTTTAGGCCAATCTCCCTTATGAACATTGATGCAAAAATAATCAACAAAATACTTGCAAACTAAATCCAAGAATACATCAAAGATATCATACACTATGACCAAGTAGGCTTCATCCCAGGCATGCAGGTGTGGTTCAATATATGGAAATCCGTCAATAAGATCCACCATATTAACAAACTGAAAGAAAGAAAACCACATGATAATCTCCCTAGATGCTGAAAAAACATTTGACAGAATCCATTATCAGTTCATGTTTAAAGTCTTAGAGAGATCATGGATACAAGGCACATACCTCAACACAGTAAAAGCAATATACAGCAAGCTTATAGCCAATATCAAACTCAATGGAGAGAAACTTAAATCAATCCCATTGAAATCACAGAAAAGGCAAGGGTGACCACTCTCTCCATATCTCTTCAACATTATTTTTGAAGTCCTTGCTAGAGCAATAAGACAATTAAAGGAGATCAAGGGGATACAAATTAAAAAGGAAGAAGTCAAAAGTATCACTATTCACAGATGATATAATAGTATACCTGAGTGACCCTAAAAATTCTACCAGGAAACTTCTACAGCTGATAAACACCTTCAGCAAAGTGGCAGAATAAAAAATTAACTCAAAAAAAAAAAATCTGTAGCCCTCCTGTATACAAAAGACAAAAGGGCTGAGAAAGAAATTATGGAAACAACACCCTTCACAATAGCCACAAAGGACAGAAAGCACCTTGGTGTGAACCTAACCAAGCAGGTCAAAGACTTGTGGGCAAAAAAATTTCCAGTCTCTGAAGAAAGAATTAGAAGAAGATATCAGAAGATGGAAAGATCTCCCATGCTCTTGGTTTGGCAGGATTAACATAGTAAAAATGGCCATCTTATCAAAAGCAATCTACAGATTCAATGCAATTTCCACCAAATTACCAACACAATTGTTTACAGACCTTGAAAGAAAAAATTCTCAACTTCATATGGAACAACAAGAAACCCAGAATTGCTAAAACAATCTTCTACAATAAAAGATCTGGAGGCATCTCCCTCCCTGATCTCAAGCTGTACTACAGAGCAACAGTAATAAAAACGGCATGGTGCTGGCATAGAAACAGAATGGTGGATCAATGGAACCAAACAGAAGACCCAGAAATAAACCCACACACTTATGGACACCTGATCTTTGACAAAGATGCTAAAACCATTCAGTGGAAAAAAGATAGCATCTTCAACAAATGTTGCTGGTCCAACTGGATGTCTACATGTAGAAAAATGCAAATAGATCCATTCTTATCACCCTGCACAAAACTAAGTCCAACTGGATCAAAGACCTGAATATAAACCCAGACACACTAAATTGGTTAGAAGAAAAAGTGGGGAAGAGCCTTAAACTAATTGGCACAGGAGAAAACTTCCTGAACAGAACACCAACAGCACAGGCTCTAATAGCAACAATCAATAAATGGGACCTCATGACATTGAAAAGCTTCTCTAAAGCAAAGGACATTGTCATCAGAACAAAATGACAGCCTACAGACTGGGAAAGGATCTTCACCAACCCTATATCTGACAGAGGACTAATATCCAGTATATATAAAGAACTCAAGAAGTTGAACAGCAACAAATCAAGTAATCCAATTATAAAATAAGGTACAGAGCTAAAAAGAGAATTCTCAATAGAGGAATATCAAATGGCAGAGAAACACTTAAAGAAATGTTCAACATTCTTACTCATCAGGGAAATGCCAATCAAAACGACCCTAAGATTTCACCTTACACTCATCAGAATGGCTAGGATATAAACTCAAGTGACAACATATGCTGGAGAGGTTGTGGAGAAAGGGGAACCCTCCTCCACTGTTGTTGAAAATGTAAACTTTTACAACCACTCTGGAAATCGATCTGATGATTCCTCATACAACTAGGAATAACGCTTCCTCAAGATCCAGCTATACCACTCCTAGCCACATACCTAAAAGAGGCTCAAGTACACAATAAGGACATTTGCTCACCCATGTTTGTAGCAGCTTTATTTGTAATAGCCAGAAGCTGTAAATAACCCAGATGTCCTTCAATGGAGGAATGGATACAGAAATTGTGGTACATCTACACAATGGAATATTACTCAGCAATAAAAAACAATGGATATCATGAAACTTGCAGGTAAATGGTGGAAACTGGAAAAGATCATTCTGAGTGAGCTATCGGAGAAGCAGAAACACACAGGGTATATACTCACTCATATAGACATATGATATATGATAAACCTACTAAAATCTGCACACCCAAAGAAACTAATCAAGAGAAAATGCTCAATCCCTATCTAGAAAAGCAAAGAGAATGGACATCAGAAGAAGGAGAAAAGAGGCAACAAGTCAGGAGTCTGCCACAGAGGACCTCGGAAAGGCTCTGCCTTGCAGACTATCAATGCAGATGTTGAGACTTATAGCCAACCTTTGGGCAGAGTGCAGGGAATCTTATGAAAGAAGTGGGAAACAGTAAGATCTGCAGAGGACAGGAACTCCACAAGCAGAGCAACATAACCAAAATATCTGAACACAGTGGTCTTTCCAGGGACTCATACTTCAAACAAGGACCATGCATGGAGAGAACCTAGGACCCCTTCACAGATGTAGCCCATGGCAGTTCAGTGTCCAAGTGGGTTCCATAGTAATGGGAAGAGGGACTGCCTCTGACATAAACTGATTGGCCTGCTCTTTGATCATGTCCCCCTGAGGGGGGAGCAGCCTTACCAGGCCACAGAAGAAGACAGTGCAGCCACTCCTGATGAGACCTAACAGACTAGGATCAGAAGGAAGGAAAAGAAGACCTCCCCTATCAGTGGACTTGGGGAGGGGCATGCCTGCAGAGCAGGGAGGAATGGAGGGATTGGGCTGGAAGAGGAAGGGAACCACAGGGGGGATACAAAGTAAATAAAGTTTAATTAATAAAGACTTTTTAAACAATGAAAAAAACCAAACAAACAAAAAAACCCACACACAGTAAAATTGACCAAATCCCAAATATGTACATCACAATGAAATTTTATACAGTTAGAAACAGAGTATTCCCAAGCCTTGTTCTTTATTAAAATACTGTGCTATTCTTTTCCTTATCCTTAAACTATCATCAACCAATATAGAGATACTTCTATGTTGTCATCTTTGCGTTCTCTTTCGGATCAATTAAAGATCTTAAAATAATGCATTTTAGTTTATCTTCTTTTCCTTTCTTCCTTGATGCAGAGAAAAGTGTCTCACCTGTATGTTCTCTCCTTTGGCTTATGAAATCTCTGCTGAATTTCTTGAGCTCTTCAGCCACACTGCTCTCTTCAGTGCACACCTTCCCACTTTAACTGCATCTCTCTCTCTCTCTCTCTCTCTCTCTCTCTCTCTCTCTCTCTCTCTCTCTCTCTTTCTCATTTCATAATGTGTGAATCATGAAAAAAACCTGCTCAGTCATAAACTAAATGACTCAAGGTTCCTATTATTATTTTTCCTTGTGGTTCCTGACATAGATACAGCATAGAAGACTAGGATTCACAATAATTGACCGTACAGGGTAGAAATGCCCCATGTTGCATGTAGGCTTAGCTAAACTCTGTTTCTGGTACATGCTGCTTTGAAAGTATGTCTCGAATGGATCCATCACTCCCAGGAAACTTCATTCCACAATGTGGATGCTTTGTGTGGCATTAATATTTTAATATTTAAACAAAATTTTTTAGTATGGTTTATAATGTAAAGTTTTGGAAGTTCCAAGGAAAAGGGTATAATCGGGGACTGTATGGAGAAGGGGATACAAATTTCAGTCATTGCTACATGGTGCTCACAGGTGTGTAACAACCTCCCGTATCCTGGCCACGAAAGGATGACGTTGGAGATGGAAATTCGTCCAGTCAACTTTTGTCTTGTGCAATTATCCCCCTTAAACTTACTTGTTGATTTTCACATAAATTTGATGAACAAGAGTTTCGGAGCTGTTAGGAAACAAATATTCCTATTGCAGCAACAATGGCTCCTTTAGAGCGCTCAGACACATTGTCAGCGGGGGGTGAAATTCCATTTTGTGATTTGGGGGTTTCATGTTATGGTGCTACTGTTTTAATTCCTCAGACAATATTCCTGTAATGAACAAGCATAAAATGCTAACTTTTAAATTTTAAGTGCCCAATTATTTTTCTTGTATCTTAGCTACAGCTGTGAATTTTTTTTTCTGAGATATTTCCTGTTTTAGAAATTACTGGTGACATATTTTGTCCCAAATATCAAAATTTCCTTTCTGTTAGCATCCTTTTCCAGTTTGGTGGATCCAACTTTTCGTAATTTTTCTCTCATCTTTTTTCTTTTCTTAATTCAAAATTAAATTTTTTTATTTAGCATTCAGAGATGTTGGTGTCTGACTTACGAAACTTGTTGCGACAGTTTTTTTCTATTTTGATTTTCTTTCTTTCTTTCTTTCTTTCTTTCTTTCTTTCTTTCTTTCTTTCTTTCTTTCTTCCTTCCTTCCTTCCTTCCTTCCTTCCTTCCTTCCTTTCACTCTCTCTCTTTCTCTCTCCCTCCCTCCCTCCCTCCCTCCCTCCCTCCCTCCCTTCCTTCCTTCCTTCCTTCCTTCTATCTTTCTTGGCTTTTTTGGCTTTTGACACAGGGTTGCATGTAGCTTAGGCTGGCCTCCAAATCACTAGGTAGCGGAAGGTGACGCTGACCCCCGATCCTGCTTCTGGAGAGCTGGATCACAGGCCAGCACATTGTCTTTTATTCCCTTAGTCTCTGTCCTCTTGATTGTGTTGAAGGATATCTAAAAGTGAACAGCTCAAAGCAGGTCTCACCATTTCACAGTGCCTTGTCTGTCTTACGTCATCCATAGCTGCACTCAGGTTCCCTAGGCGTCATTTCCTTGATCATCTTTATGGAAAATGCCTCCTTAGTATGAAGGGTCAGTCCTATTAAGGATACACAGTCGGTTCATGAATAAAGCCTTAATACCTGGCCTTAACAAAACATATTGCCTTAACTTTTAGCTGCTGCTTTCAGTAGTTCTGAAGGAAATATAAATTAAATCTTAAAAAATTATTCACCTTTGTAGGATGCTTGGGCTCACGGAACCCTGCACTGCAGTAACTCTTATGTTGCTAACTTTATATCTAACCTCTGTGAGCCTTTCATTGTTTGCATCAGCAGAAGTATGAGGGCAAGGTGGCTTAGAGGATTATGGTCTAGAAAATATGTAATTTCAGTTTGGAATTGCATCCCACAAGCACCCACTCTAATTACACAGCTCACAATTCAAGAACACTTAAAAGTTTGCAATAAAAGCCATGTAGTTTTAAAACTTTTAATCCTTAAAATTATGTTAGAAAGTAGTCAAAGTATATATTATTGTATCCGATATACAAAGAAAATTGAGACCTATAGTTCACGTAAGTCTTCTGTTGAGGACAGAACATATACAGATATGCATATATTATATATATATATGTATATACATACATATATATATATATAAAATGAGAAAAACAAATATTTGGTTCAAAGGGCAGAATCTGTGGCTAATTTTCCCCTCAAAAACAATTTCTCTTGCACTTGATAAGTGACTTTTATTTCCATGGTTTCCAACATATATATATATATATATATATATATATATATATATATATTTATCTTAGCTCCCTGTGACAATGTGACACTTCTGCAGTTAAATCATTTGCCGTTTTTGCTCTTCCCAGGAATCAGGGCTGTGAAGTGTGGTAGTAAGTGTCTCTCTCCCCAGAGAAGCCAAGTCACTTGCCTCCAGATCCAGTGGCTCATCCCTGGATTTTCTGCCACCGCATGCTTTCTATTATCTCCTTTCACCCACAAATAGACCCTTTGTTTTCATGATGCCACAGATCCCTAATTTTCTGAAACACTATTGTCATAGCTCTGTGGAAATAGTTTGCCTAACCCCAAAATGAAATAGCATGAATTGCTACTGAAGATGAGAACTTGATTTTTCACAAGGGTCAGAGTCACTTGTTAGGTATCTGGAAATAACGAGAAAAAAGCAAATGGAACTAATATGTGCACTGAGAAGAGGGTGGATGTTCCCTGCAGACTGATGCACTCATTCACTGTCCCATTGCTTCTCCCTGGCTCCGTGACCTTCAACATTTAACCTGTATGTGCTGAGTTTTGTTGTCAGTGAATTGGGAGCAAGAATGTCACTAACTTCAGAAACGTTTAATAAGGACTAAGTTCCTATAGACATATAAACTACTTAAATCATTGCGTTAAGGGAGGTGCTGAGGAATGTGTCTACTACTATTGAAAAAGTAAGGTGCTGTTGACACTTCCCTGTGTCAGACGTTGGATTCTGTAATTTAAATAGAGTATCTCTTTTTAATTTTTTATTAAATTACTTACATTATATCCTGATCACAGCTTCCCCTCCTTCCTCTCCTCTCAGTCTCTCCCTCTCACCTCACCTGCCTCCAAGCATCCCTCCTCCTCCTCAGAAAAGGGGAGGTCTCTTCTGGATATCAACCAGCTATGTGGCATCAAGTTTCAGTAGGACTAGGCACATCTCCTATTGAGGCTAGATGAGGCAGCCCAGTTAGGGGAAAGGGATCCAAAAGCAGGCAATGTAGTCAGGGAGAGCCTTGCTCCTGCTTTAGGATTCCCACAAGAAGACCCAGATGCGCAATCTTTACATATGTGCAGAGGGCCTAGGTCCATCCCGTGCATGCTCTCTGGTTGGCAATTTAGTCTCTATGAACCCCTATGAGCCCAGGTTAGTTGATAGATTGCTTCATTTAATTTCCACTACATTGCATTGAGATGTATGATGATTTATTTTATGAAACCAAATAACTGTTTCCAAATAACAAATCACAGAGCCGAAAAGTAAGTGGCTGTAACTGCTAGCATCACATCCCCAACTTCTAAGTAAGGTTGACCACAATATAACAGATATAGTGAAGTCATAAAGAAGGTAGAAGAAGCTTTTGTATTCCAGGGCACTCTAAGGTTTGAGTTGACAGAAATAACTTCCACAGTTTACATTTTAACTGGAAAAGAAATTATATATATATATACACACATTTTCCCACGTACATAATTATGACCTGATTAATTTGTATAATGGTGATTGTATATATGTTTAAAGGGCTGGCCATTTGGTATTGGATGACCAACTGGTATGGTATCCCCTCCTTTACAAAAAAGAAAAAGGAATGGTGAGTGATACTGATATTATTGCAGCCTGCCGAACAGCCTTTATTTCAGAACATTAACTTCCCTTTGACAGGATTTTATTTGAAAATTGTTAAACTGATTTAATTATAAATTAAATCAGATTTTATAATTATAAAGATTTTGTAAAGAATTATAAAATCAGATTTTATAATTATAAAGCAGAATAAAAAATGCTTATCATCGATAATCTGTGATTCTAAGTGTAAAACTGATGAATTGAAAGAAGAAAGGTTTTAGTGTAGGACTGGGACAAATTTGGAATACAGTAAAGGCAAAATTCAGACTTGTTAATGAAAGGAAAGATTATTCCTTTCATTAGTGCATGTGAAGATTGTAATCACCAATTGACCACATCTTGTCCACATCTCTATGGTACTAATGTTTCTATCACATTTTCGGCATAAATTTAGCTCATTGGGCCTATAGAGGTGTCAACGGTTACAGGAGGTTTGATGCTTTAAACAGCAAATGCATAGGAACCTTAGTTGTAGGTTCTAAATGGTCTAGTCTGAAGAAAGTTACTTGTACTCTAGGAATCTCTTTCCTTATTTAAAAACAAAGGAGGCTGTTTTAAGTCTAGAGAATAAATAACTGTCAATATATACAACTGTGCGTTGTATCAAGGAAAGCCATTCTTCTTAGAAAAGACCTATGGACACAGTATATACTCACAAGTGGAAATTAGACATATAATATGTGATAATCATACTGAAATCTGTACACCTAAAGAAGCTAAGCAAGAAGGAGGACCCTGGGTAAGATGCTCAATCCTCATTCAGAAAGACAAATGGGATGGACATCAGAAGAAGGAGAAAACAGTGAACAGGACAGGAACCTGCCACAGAGGGCCTCTGAAAGACTCTACCCAGCAGGGTATCAAAGCAGAAGCAGAGACTCATAGTTAAACTTTGGGCAGAGTGCAGGGACTCTTATGAAAGAAGGGGGAGATAGAAAGACCTGGTGGGGACAGGAGCTCCACAAGGAGAGAAAAAAATTCTGGGCCCAAGGATCTTTCCTGAGACTGATACTACAACCAAGGACCATTTATGGAGATAACCTAGAACCCCTGCACAGATGTAGCCCATGACAGTTCAGTTTCCAAGTGGGTTCCCTAGTAATGGGAACAGAGACTGTCTCTGTCATGAACTGATTGGCCTGCTCTTTGATCACCTCTCATTGAGGGGAGTGCAGCCTTACCAGGCCACAGAGGAAGACAATGCAGCCAGTCCTTATGAGACCTGATAGACTAGGTTCAGATGGAAGGGGAGGAGGACCTCCCTATCAGTGAACTGGGGGAGGGGCATGGGTGGAGAAGAGGGAAGTAAGGGTGGGATTGGGAGGGGAAGAGAGATATGGCTACACTTGGGATACAAAGTGAATAACCTGTAATTAATAATAAATAAATAAATTTCAAAAATTAAAAAGAAATCACCATGATTGTCATACTTTTGCTTTGTATTATTCAGGACTCTCCAGAGGAACAAAAGCAATGGCATATTTCAACCTACCACAAGGGCTTTTAATGCATTAGCCATGGAGTTGAAGGGTTGACCAATGTGGAAGTCTGGACTCAGTTGGATCATGTGATGTTTTGATGTAGGTTGGCTTGTGAGAGGGAACTTGGTGTTTTGCTCTCTCATGAAATGGGCATGACTTTGGCCACCTGAGAACATCTGTGGGTGGACTTTGAGGGAAGGACAGATAGAGAGACCCACACAGAATGAAACATTGCTTTTTGGATTGACATAGCTGTGCTGATTGATCTTTGTGCTTTGACACTTGACTTAGCAGAGAGAAATATTCCAGAGAGCTTCTCCAGACAATGCAACTGAGTCTTGTGACTTTTGCTGACTTCCTGTTGTTTGGTGTTGGCCTTTGGACTGGACTGCTAGTATCCTGATGAATTGAGTTTGGTAATTCTCTAAAGACCAATTGGCCCTAATTAGCAGAGGTCTACAGCCTTTCCCCCTACTAATCTCATACCTAAGGTTTCAGGGGCCATGGGTAAGGAGAGGAGTTGGAAGTGAGGTAAAGGTGCTTAAGAACCCTAAATAAAGTAGATTTGGTGGAAAATCTAAGTCTAAAGCTGACTGTGTACACTTTCCAGAGGCTGGAAATTCTGAAAGAATTAGCAGCACAGGTGTGGGTCTGAAGTCTGCAGGTGGATCAGCATATTGACCTCAGGTAGCATTTTTTTTAAGTTTTTAAAAAAACTCTTTTATTTACATTTTTATATTTCTTTCTCTTACTCTACTCTAATCACTTTCAACACCCTAACACAGGTAGGAGAGAGAAAGGATTATTCAGAGGAGGGGCACAGTTTTCTTTCTTTCTTTATTCTTCTCTGTTATTCCCTTTGTATCCCACCTGTAGCTCCCTCCCTTTTCCACTCCCAATTCCACCTTCCCTCCCTCTTCTTCACCCATTCAGGCAGTACTTTTGTGTAATGGACTTCAAGAAAAAAAAAACTTTATTCTTTAGAAATTCTAGGTCTTGAAGTGATTAGATGAGTCCCACTTACATTACAAAGGGTCACTTGTATTATTCAAGTTTCATAGATTATAACCTTTAATGACATTCACAACTACTTTCTCAAAGCACCCAGGCTAGCATTTGACCAATGTGGTGTCAGGGTGCAAAAGATGACACATGGAATAAGCTCTCACTCCACAGAAACAGACTATTTGTGGTGTTAGGGCCACAGCTGTTCCGATTGTCTATACTTACAAGATGCTTTGTACCTATTTTGTAGTTAATTGTAAACTGTTAGCAGAAGATGACTCACAGGTAAAGGCACAATATTTGCTGCTGGACTACTCATGCTAAAAGAGTCGGCAACCGAGCAGGGAACAACTTACATGAAAACACAAAAGTGTATCTTTATTCTCTCAAAGATACGCTGAGCACTTCTCATTGTTAATTTGGCTCAAGCCAGATTCCTTTTAAGAATCAGAATACTATTCCCACAAGCATGTCTTTATCACTGTCTTGAAAAAGGTTATTTCTTAGCTTAGCACCCTCCTATTTTAGCATGAGGGACTTACTTTCTCCTTAGCAACCGTGAAGACAGGCTCATTTCCTAGGAAAGTCTGGTTGCTCTGAATGTGACAAACAACCAGCTTCTCACTGAAACCACATCTGAGATGCAGCTGTGGCACTGTGGGTAAAAGTGAGAATATCTCGTCCCTATTTCTACTGCAGTGAGTTTAAGTGTTCCTCTGAAGAATGTGAATCCAGTATTGGGTTTGACATGAGACAGTAATGGAGTGGCATACATAAACTCTTTGGAGTAGTCAGCCAATATGCTCAGTGGGCTCAATGTCACCTCTTTGGCAATACGTATTTTTGAAAGAAAAAATGTGTATAGACTACTGAAGTCCTGTACAACCAATCAAAACAAAGCAAGAACAACAACAAAAGATCTTAGATATATAACTGGCTGCTAGCATCAGAGGCTATACACAGAAAGCAGACATTCTGCAATTTTGTTGCTGATTTGGTACCAGTGTATAATATTTTTTTCTTACAGTATATTCTGCAGTTACCTTAGGGAACCTGGGGCCTCTGTGTGCTTTGTCAAACATTTCCAAAATAAAACACTATTACTTTCAGGTTAAGAAATAAAACTCAGACACTGGCATGTGAGCAGTGTTCTGCTCATGTGCACTCTCTCTACTTAGACCTTTCTGCAAAAGAGATTGCTTATGGGTCTACACGGTATCTCCACTGAAGAACTTCATCTGCAGTTCTGCTGTTCCTCCTCCACCGAGGACTGACAGATGTCTATGCTAGAGAATAGCACAGACACGCTATGCAGTATAACTGCACAGAGCACCCCTCTTTAGGAAGATTCTCATAACAGAGCACAGCCGTAGCCTTCTTAATGAGGAGGAGCTGCAGAAAGTTCACTGAGGTCTTGTGTTTAAAAGATTCACATACCAGTCCTTTGAGCTTAAGTACAGCTTCTGCAGGCCATGTGCCATGCGCTGTGCAAAGCCATTGAAATGATAATGGGTTTAGGGAGCGCTTGAAATGATCTTGGTGAACACATTCTGAAACTGTGTAAGACCCTACCTAACAAAGAGGAACCGGTAAATCTCTGAGAACAAGTCGGTTGTCTGGTACTGAGAAGGGAAACAGTCTTTGCTGTCCCCTGTGTTCTGTACACACATGTACTTCCTCTGTAGAGTTTCAGCTATAATGCTTGCTAGGCTGGATTTCTGTCTCTGCTTTTCCTTTATTATTTTTTTATTATTTTTAAAAGACTTACAAAGAAAAAAAAATTCTTCGGAAGGCTTGGCTACAAAGGAAGTCCCGAGTACCTAATAGGCAGAAAGGGACCTGTGTACTTATCTCCGTCCCCACATTTTATTCTGGCGGAACATTGGTTTTCATGTAAATACATGGACAATATTGGTTGTCGAGCCTCTTAGAATGGCTCTGTATATCATGACTTGTTTAAAACTTGAGGGAGAAAGAAATAAGTGGACACAAGGACTTTTTACTTGCTGTTGGTTCTGCTATCTTTGAAAGACTGGAAACTGTTCTTCTGTTCTCTTATCCTGTCTTCTCAATACAATGATTCATAATGACATTGCCAGGCCAGTTAAAGAATCTGATCTATTAACTCTGTCCTCTAAGAGGGAGACATCTTGGTACAAGAATAACAGGTCTTTCTCCCAAATCTCTGTCATTTAGTTTAAGTTTCCCTAATATACACACCTGCTCTGTGACATAGCTGAATGTAGCTGAAGGTAAAAACAACATACTTTGGTTCTTGAAATAAAGATATCCAGTTGGTGCTCTAAGATGTCAGTTAAAATTTAAAAGCCTTTTGGGAATGCAGCCAAAGGAGGTAGGTGATTAAAATCTCTCATACTTCGTTGCTTTCCAAGTTTTACTGGTTTTTCTGTAACACACTGGCTTTTTATCAACATGCTCATATCTGTTTTCAAGGCTATGTCTTTTGTCTGTTGCATCTTGATTGTCTTTGTAAGGCTTTGTAAGGCTCCTATGACTTCTCTGTGATTTTTTACTTTAATAAATATTTGTGGTTTTTGATAAGGTCCCTTTCCTTTGAGAAATATTTTTCCTTCACCTTAGTTAATATAGACAGATAATGTAATTAGGAAACTTGTATTAGCAGCAGATAGAAATAGAAAAAAAAAACCTGTCAGTTGGAACAATGCGGACTGAGTGGTGGACACAGGCAGATGAGACTCTGATTGGAGTTTACATCATTTCTCAAAAGAGCCCATTTCTAAAGTTTGGTGAAAAATCAAAACGTGTACTCTCAGCATGCCCAGTAAGGCTTTTATCAGATGGTTCAATGTTTAACAAACCCATCACAGAATCTTTAATTCTGAAAATAATAAAACATAATTACATTTTCATATATGAGACAAGCATTGAAATTTACATTTTTGTCTACTGTGTTCATTCTCCCCAGGTCTGATCTCTACCCTTTTAACTCTCTGTGCCCCCTCTCCTATTTTTTTCCTCTCTTCAGCTACTACCTCTGCCTGCTCTAGCTCCCCTTCCCAGTGCAACTTATGCATCTTGCCTTGGATCCTCTGTGTTACTTACCTTCTTTGGGTTTGTGCCTCATAGTATGCTTATCCTGTACTATATGGTAAAAATCTGCTTGTAAGTGAGTACATATAATGTGTGTCTTTCTGCTTCTGGGATACCTCACTCAGGATGCTTTTTTCTGGTTCCATCCATTTGTCTGCACATATCATGATTTCTTTGTTTTTAATAGCTGAGTAGTATTCCATTGTGTAAATGTGCCACAATTTCTTTATCCATTCTTTGGCTGAGGGACATCTAGGTTGTTTCCAGAATCTGGCTATTATCAATAAACCTGATGTAAACATAGTTGGGCAAGTGTCCTTGTCATATGGTGGAGCATCTTTTGGGTATATGCCCAGCGGAGGTATATCTGGGTTGCAGAGCTATTCCCACTTTTTTCTAAGAAAGTGCCAGATTGATTTCCATAGTGGTTGTACAAGTCTCCACTCCCATCTGCAATGGAGGAGTATTTACCTTTCTTCACACCCTCCCTAGCATGCTCTGTCACTTGAGATTTTTTTTTCTTTTTTTTTTAACATTAAATAATTATTTTTTTTTCAATGCAGTTTATTCAGGAACCTTGAACAATCATCTGACCCTGGGGAAAGCCAGCCCACAGCTTAAATAGCCTCTGGGTAGCCAACCCAGGCGTGCCACGTGGGCAATGCAGATAGGTCCACATACACGGAAGCAAGCCAGATAGATCCTCAGCCTTAGCCAAATGTGGAATTGTTCGTGACAGAGAGCACTCACCATCGGGAAGGTGGAAGGCAGAAACCAGCTTTTTATATTAGCCATTCTTACCAGTGTGAGATGGAATTTCAGAGTCATTTTGATTGGTATTTCCTTGATGACTAAGGACACTGAGCATTTCTTTAAGTGCTTCTTGGCCATTCAAGATTCTTCTGTTGAGAACTCTGTTTAGTTCTGTGCCCCATTTTTTAATTGGGTTATTTTGAGAAACTGAGGGTGTGGGTATCTCTGTGACAAGCTGGAGACCTAAGTCAGGATAGGCTCCTGGGAGGATATGAGGGGTACTCAGGCAGAGACTCTGAGTAGCAGAGGCCATAGAGACTGAAGAGGACACCTTCCAACTACACTAGATTCCTAGTAGAGAAAGGGAAACACCAACCCACCCACAAAAACCTCGACTCAAAATTTACCCTGCCTACAAGATGTACAGGGATAAAGATAGAGAAGATAGAGCAGAGATTGAGGGGATGCCCAACCAATGCCTGGCCCAACCAAAGAATGACTCTATCTGAGAGTGCCATCCCCTGACACAGTGAGTGATATTCTGCTAAACTTGCAGACAGGAGCCTGACAGAACTCTCCTCTGAGAAGCACTACCCAGCAGCTCCTCTGGTGCTGTGACTCACAGCCAAACATTGGGCAATGCTTAGGGAGTCTTGTGGAAACATGGGAGGAAAGAAAAACAGACCTGGAAGTGACAATACTCCACAGGAAGACCAACAGAGCCAACTAACAAGGGCCCAGAGGGAGATGCTGAGACTGAAGCATCAACCAAGGACCATGCAGGAACTGGACCTGGGCCCCCCTACAGAGATGTAGCAGATGGACAGTTTAGGCTTCTAGTAAGGGAAATGGGGACTGCATCAGACACAGGGACTCACTTGCTAGGTTTTTGATCACTTCCCCCTGGCATGACTGAATTGCCAGGTCACAGGAGGGCATACTCAGTCCAATGCAATTTGATGAGTTGGGGTGGATGGGAAAGGGAGCTCCCCTTTTCTGAGGAAAAGGGTAAAGGGAAGGGAAGGTGGAACTGTGAGGGAAAGAGAGATGGAGCTATAACAAGTATGTATAGTGAATAAAAAAAATAAAGACAAAAATTAACACCCCCCCCACACAAAATTATATTTTTACATATGAGAAGAGTAATATCTCTATCAGCTAGATTTTTATTTCTCTAAATTTTAGTATTGGGCTAAGATAGTTTATACTAACTCCTGACTGTTAACTGTAGGGAGTGAAGCTTGAGTTCAGAGGCTTCCTGCATTTTATTTCAAGGCAAATGCTGAATGCTCCTCCTGCTGAACTGTCCTGAATTACCCTTATGCCCTTCATCATAGCACTTACTTGTTGTCAAGGTGTTCTCTCATTTAGAGTAATGACTGCTGTAAGAGACAGAAGGAAAAGAACGTCAGCAATCTTCTGTAGGTGAAACCTTAGAAAACAGAGAATTAGGGCCATGTAAAATAGGATGGGCAAGATGACAACAGGATCTACACTCCTGCACAAACTGAGTAACAGACTGAACCATTTTCTGTGCCTTAGAAGCAGAGGCTTTCCCTTGAACTATCTCTCCACTTGACTATTATAGATCATGTCAGTCAGTCTTTAGGTTTCAGTTCAGGATGGCTGAGCACAGCCTTTGTGATGTTGTAGGCAGACTTGAGGGTCTGGGAGCATTGAAATTGTCAGAATTGTCATTAGAGAATCACAACCAGTAAAAGTCATCATTTTCTTCCAATTCAGTGATGACCAGCCACCTTCAGATGGAAAGTTCAGTATTTCAGAGCACATGCTTCTATACTTTGTATCATGTCTTAAATGATACTTACCGAGTTTGTATTGCTGAACTGCTACAGCGATAAAGTCATGGTGACCTCTAGGAACCCCATTTAAGTGTGATTGGCTTCCTACTTCCCTAACAGTATCAATTACTCAATAGTGTGTTGATAAATATTTACTAACTTGCTGTGTGAAAAATATGTGTATATGAGCATATGTTTAAAGATATGCTTTATTTCTAAAAAGTACGGGAAGCAAGCATTTCCATATAACAAATGTCCCTTTATTATAAATTCATCTCGGCAACTGATTTATATGAGTACTTCCGTTGACTTTTGCTGAACTGTTGTATTTATGACTAACCAATAGTAGCAAATAAATGTAGTTACAGCATGAATTCTAAGTAATTTGAATTCTGAGTAATTCAAATGTTGGCTGGTATTTTCATCTGAGTTAATGGATAATACAGTGAAGGCATCTGCCAGTATTATACTCATTTTTCAATGACATGAACAATTTTGTGGAATTGAACAGTAGTTTTAAATATTGGAAGGGTATTCTTTTCTCACTTTTTGTTGCACTATGCACAGTGAATGATGGCATATATTTCCATTAGTGCTAGTCAGAATCATTAATATTTCCTATTATTTCTTTAAGTCTAGCAATTGGATTAGAAAAGTATTTTTTAGGGATGAGTTGTAAATACTTTAGGCTTAAGAATCCTATGATGTCTGTTTCAGAAACTCAACTTTGTATTGTATTGAGCTTTGGACAATATGACTCATTCTTTATTCTGTTAAATATTTGTTTATAAAAATTAGGCAACAGATATGCAAAAATTTGTCCAAACAATTAACAAAAAATCAAAGTTTGATATATAATATTTATCAATTCTCTTGGTGCAAAACCTCTACCATAGCCAATTTCATTGTGGCAAAGTGATAATGCAGCTTGTGAAATGGGAAAGAATACACTAAACTGCCATCCTAAATAATAATCACCTCCAAAGTAAGGATTAAATACAATGTAATATAATTATTAGAAATGAGTTTTGATTATGTTTTACTTTTGGTTTTAATATTGGTGCCTTAATTATAAAACCACACATACTCACATATACCCAGTTATTTAATGGTAATATTCAACAACTTCCCCCAATTTTTAGAAGTTTCGTCATTGTTTCTTTAGAGCTAATATGGATTGGTTCTCACCATGTAACTTTTTGTCTGGCATTTTCACAATGAACTTTTTTCTTTTTATTGTTATTGACTACCCATTCATTTACCAACCAACTGGGAAGCAATCTTTCTTTGTTCAAACCGCAGACAGTCATATATATTTTGTGTCAGTTGTTTTGCTGTCATTGTCTTGGTTGTGTTTGTTGCTTTCGGTGCATTTTATTTAATATTCCTAAAGGATGTGAAGCTTGGCCTTGCTCTGACCATTGACCATTGCACTCTTGACTTCAATGCACTGATTTCTTATTTGGAAGTCCTCCTGGGTACCTTGTTCTGCTAAGCTACCATATGGATATCTGTCCTAACATTCTCATTAATATAATTTCTCCTTCCATGGACTTCATGATTGTAACTGCTCCCTTTCTTACATGATTCCCAAACTCAGCAACACATCAAATAATCATGACCTCTGATACCTTGCTTCTGACTCACCCATGAACTACCTTGCCTTGCTATGGCACTGAATTTGCAAGCACACTGAAATGTGAATGCTGGATAACACTGTTCAGCCAGTCAGCTTATTTTGAAAATATTATTACATACTTTCAGCCACTGAAATTATGTTGTGTGAAAACTTCCTCCGAAGGCTAGGAAGATGCTTTTGTACACAGGCAGCAGAGTCAACCTAAGTGAAGACTTCCAGACACAAAGAACTATATCCTGTTTGAGCATATGTCACTTCTTGACCTTTAAGTACATACAAGAGTAGTCTGAGAACAGAATTCAGGGGAATGCCAATGTATTGCTGAAAACAAACAATATTTTTTAAGAGTAGACTATTTAAAAATAACTTTCTCTTGTCTTTTCTATCCCCTAGGTAACAGGTTGCATGTCATTGAGTCTCTCTTCTCATTTTTTCTTTTTTATTTTATTTTATTTTTATTAATTACACTTTACTCAGTTTATATCCCCCCATAATGCCCTCCCTCCTCCCATCCCAATCCCTCCCTTCCTCTACCCTCTGCATGCATGTCCCTCCCCAAGTCCACTGATAGGGGAGGACTTCTTTTAATTCCTTCTGATCCTAGTCAATTAGGTCTCTTCAGGAGTGGCTGCCTTGTCCTCTTCTGTGGCCTGGTAATGCTACTTCCCCCTCAGGGGGAGGTTACTAAAGAGCAGGCCAATCAGTTCATGTCAGAGACAGTCCCTGTTCCTATGACAATGGAACCCACTTGGATACTGAACTGCCATGGGCTACATCTATGCAGGGGTCTTAGGTTATCTCCATGCATAGTCCTTGGTTGGAATAGCAGTCTCAAGAAAGACCCCTGTGCTCAGATTTTTTGGTTCTGTTGCTCTCCTTATGGAGTTCCTGTCCTCTCCAGATCATACTATTTCCCACTTCTTTCACAAGATTAAGATTCCCTGCACTCTGCCCAAAGATAAGTCTCAGTATCTACATTGATAGTCTGCAGGGCAGAGCTTTACAGAGGTCCTCTGTGTCAGTCTCCTGACTTGTTCCCTCTTTTCTCCTTCTTCTGATGTCCAGCCTCTTTGCCTTTCTGGGTAGGAATTGAGCATTTTAGCAAGAGTCCTCCATCTTGATTAGTTTCTTTAGGTGTACAGATTTTAGTAGGTTTATTCTATATTATATGTCTATATGAGTGAGTATATACGGTGTGCATCCCTCTGCTGCTGGGATAGCTCACTCAGGATGATCTTTTCCAGATCCCACCATTTACCTGCAAATTTCATAATTTCCTTGTTTTTATTGCTGAGTAATATTCCATTGTGTAGATATACCACAACTTGTGCATCCATTCCTCCACTGAGGGGCATCTGGGCTGTTTTCAGCTTCTGGCTATTACAAATAAGGCTGCTACAAACATGGTTGATTTTTGACAAAGATGTCAAAACCATTCAATGGAAAAAAGACAGCATCTTCAAAAAATGGTGCTGGTCTAACTGGAAGTCTACATGTGGAAAAATGCAAATAGATCCATACTTATCACCTTGCACAAAACTAAAGTCCAAGTGGATCAAAGACCTCAACATAAAACTAGACACACTAAACCACCTAGAAGACAAAGTGGGGAATACCCTTGAACTCATTGGCACAGGAGACAACTTCCTGAACAGAACACCAACAGCACAGGCTCTCAGAGCAACAATTAATAAATGGGACCTCATAAAACTGAAAAGCTTCTGTAAAGCAAAGGATACCGTCTTCAGAACAAAACGACAGTCTACAGATTGGGAAAAGATCTTCACCAACCCTATATCTGACAGAGGGCTAATATCCAGTATATATAAAGAACTAAAAAATTTAAACAGCAAAAAAATCAAGTAATCCAATTAAAAAATGGGGTACAGAGCTAAACAGAGAATTCACTGCAGAGGATGAAAAGAAATGCTCCACCTCATTAGCCATCAGGGAAATGCATATCAAAACAGCCCTAAGATTTCACCTTACACCCATCAGAATGGCTAAGATCAAAAACTCAAGTGACAACACATGCTGGAGAGGTTGTGAAGAAAGGGGAACCCTCCTCCCCTGCTGGTGGGAATGTAAACTTGTACAACCACTCTGGAAAGCAATCTGGCGCTTTCTCAGACAACTAGGAATAGCGCTTCCTCAAGATCCAGCTATACCACTCCTAGGCATATATCCAAAAGATTTTCAAGTACACAATAAGGACATTCGCTCAACCATTTTTTTTTTATTTAACACTGTGAAAGAAGGCAGTATGAGGGAATACATACAAGAGTCTCTGCTTTCTAAGTACTGGTGCCAATGGCCAGGGTTCCTTTTTCTAGGAACCTTGTTTGTAACTAGGGTTAATTCTAGATCTATTATAGTCTCAACTTCCTCATGCCATTATTCTTTACAGTTTGTTTTGGAAACAGGAAAGTATATGGAGACAACCATATAGGGAAAATTTTCTTTTTGTTACCAGGGAAGAACTAATAAACAAGCAGGAAACATATACGATCAAATGTACAAGGAAATTACCTGGAGAACGTTCACTCTTATTTTGATTTGTGCTAGATGACTGCAATGAGCTTAAAAACTTTCCAAATATCTGTCTGGAGTTTTCATAACTGGAAATGAAAACTATGCTATGACGGATTTACTCTGGGTAGGAATCTTGTGGATATTTTGCCTCAGAAATACTTTACAGCATGCTTTTAGTCTCTTCAGTTATGCCAAGTGATCCAGTTCTGCGTAACATGCTGTGTGATTTTGAGGTTTCAATATTTCTGAAGCTAAACTGAAATTTCTCAGGATAAAAAGCATGTTTTAAATGTTCAAGATCCTGCTGTTTGAAAAGGGAAAGAGACAAAAACAAACACATGGCTGTGATTTAATCTTGTTTTACCACAATATGGAAAAAGTTTGACCTTCTTTGGATCTGAGAAGTGCGATCTCCCTGCTGTTTTAAGAAGGTGGTTTGCTTTGGAGTGGAGAGGCCTGATTGAGGCCAGTTGTCTGTGTTTCAGAAAGTCTTCATTCTGACACAAATCAATGAAGATGGTTCAGTTATAACATCTAGTTACAACTGGTAACTGAAACCAATCTGCTTTAGTGTCAAGTGTATGCTGCAAAAATGTGGAGTTCTTATATGCTTGATAACTACACTCTCATGAATTCAAATATCTATGAATGATATATGGCAGATATCACACATCAGCAATTCTGATATAACCTAGAAATACCATAGAAAATAAGATAATTGAAAACAGATAGAAATATGATAAATATATTTCTTTAAATCTATTGAATTGACCACTTATGACCAACAGGCTGTATTCTGAGATCTCTTTCTCCACACATGTGTTATTTATGATTGTTTAGACACAATAAGGGCACAGGTGAGTATCTATAACAAGTGTTACACACCTCTAATGCCCAAAACATTACTCTTACTTTTCCACCTTCCCACGACACCTGTTTTCTATTTTGCATCCACCAGGCTTTGCTGATGGTAAAAAGAAAGTTTAAATACATGTTCTAATCTTTTTTTCTGTCATTGTGTTAAAACATGCTGACTAAAACCTGTTAGGAGAGGAAAGCATTTGTTTTGATTAGAGGTTACATTTCACCACTGAGGGAATTTTGGGACAGGAACTCAGTAAAAGCTTGAACCAGAAATCAAGGAGGAATACATCTTGGTGGCCTGTCACAGGCTCATGCTTAGGTAGCTTTATTAGAAAACCAGGACCATCTGTCTAGAGAGAGTGATCTCCACAGGGAACATTGTTATATCAAATAACAATCGAGACAATCCCCCACAGACCTGCCACAGACCAATGTGACCTTGGTGATTTCTTAGTTTTGGCTTCTTATTTCAGATGGTTCTAGGCTGTGTGCAGTTAACAATCAAGGCTAACCAGAACATTCGAATACAGTACTAATATCTAAAACAAAAAGACTACTAGAATGAATAATGATGGGCCAAGAAGAAACTGCATTTGGTGACTGGAAAATACAGATTCCAGTGTATCAGCACTCGCCTATTTATCTTTATCCCTGTGTATAATAAAGAGAAGAGGAAACAGAAGGAACAGTATCAACTGGTACCAACAAGTATTTCTGTTTAAGAGAACAGAAATAAAGATTTGTCTTTCAGGTTTTAGACAAGGAATGACATGGGACCTACAAAAGGCTACCAAATTTCAGTATTTTAAAGTATAAATAAAATGATACCTTTCACAGTGGCATGATTTCCATGCTGTATTCATGTAAGATGCCCTTGAGAAATGTAGTTTACAGCATCAGAGCCACCTAGTCTGAGAAACTAACATGCTTAAACACAGTGACCAGTCTCTCAGGACACAACTTCTTGAACTTTTACTACTCGTGACCCCTTTTCACCAGAGAAATATTTGTATGAGACTTCAGATATATAGCTACAGAAAAATATTCATACAAACCAAACATTAACGAATAATATGTCATAAAATTTATTTTAAACAATTCTTTAATACACATATGATTTTACCAACTATTAAAGATGAAGCTAATTTATGAATCATAAGATGCATGGTTAATTTTATATGAAGCTTTAAATCTTTGCTGAACGTTTAGGACTGCACAATGCATCTTCAACATTTTTCAGAGTGCATATATATATATATATATATAGATAGATAGATAGATAGATATAGATATATATTTAAGTAGCTTTAGTTAATTAATTGTTTTTCAAGGCAGTGTTTTATGTTCAGGCTATCTTTAAATTCACTGTTTCTGAGGCTGGGCTTATTCTCTCCTTAGTTCTATGTGGAACCATAAAAAAAATTAAAATCCAATGGCTTATTGATTGTAAAATTGAACTAAGCTGCTGATTGATAAAATTAGTTTTCTTTATACTGAGGTCAGCTTGCTTCTTCTGGAACAGCCAAGTAAGAAATTCAGTTGAACAAAAGGAATTTTATTCTTAATAAAATCATGAGTCTCATGAGACTATAGCCAACAGGTTCTAAAATAAGAGCAGAAAGTTTCAAATTTATGCATCTTTGCTTATTGGCGACTTCTAATGATAAGATCAAGATCTTATTCATAACATTGTGGTAAAGATTAAATTATATGATGTACATAAAGTAACATAAAGAGTGCTTAGGAAATTGTCTCCTTATAAAAGTATGATGTCTCTTCAATGACAAATTTGCTTAACTTCAACTTGCCTTATGCTAATACTATTTCTGATTTTTTTTTTCAGGAAAAGAATTTAGAAGTAAAACAAACAAACAAAAAAACCTCAAGAAACTGAGGGCTGCTATCCCACCCTAACTATTTTCTTTTCGTATATTTAGCAATAAGACACAGGCAGAGGGCAAGGGGACCTCATGAGGGCTCTCAGAATAGCATCTTGTACAATCTTTCAAGAAAATAATCTTTGTTTCTCCCACTATCAAACTGAAGGCAAGTAGAGAGTAACAAAAACTTGTTTTGTTTTTTGTTTTTTTTCCTTTCCAAAAAATATGCTCTGTAAAGCTCAAGATGATTAATTGATTTTGTGGGAGTTTAGACTTTCGTCCAATATTGGATTTCTTTTTCTGCTAAAAGATTTATAAAATCATTCAAATATCTTAAAGAAGTAATTCAGATCTTGTCATGGGACTATTTGTGATCCTTCCAAAAAGCAGACAAACAGCAGGCATCTTCTTGTAATCATTCCTGTTCTTTAAACCAACAATGTGGAAGTTGCCTTGAAATAGAATCATACAGTGCTGTAATTTAGACAGAGCAAAATCTATGGACTCAGATGACCCATGTTGAATTTCTTTCCTACTGGTCCCTAGACAGGGAATCTTAGGTACTTTGCTTTGGCCTCATATTCCTCATAGATAATATGAGTATTTTGGCATTCTTAATCATTTGTTTTATTTTGAAGTTTAAATAATTTAATGCTTGGTTAAAGTCACACCAAGGTACTTTCTGTTATCTGTGGCTATTGTGAAGGGTATAGTTTTCCTAACTTCTTTCTCAGCCCTTTTGTCTTTTGTATACAAGAGGGCTACTGTTTGTTTTTGTTTTTTCTTTCTTTTTTTTTTGAGTTAATTTTGTATCCAGGCACTTTGCTGAAGGTGTTTAAAGCTGAAGGAATTCTCTGGTTGAATTTTTGAGGTCACTCATGTGATGTGATACTATCATATCATCTGCAAATTGTGATACTTTGATTTCGTCATTTCTGATTTGTATCCCCTTGATCTCCTTTAGTTGTATTTCTCTAGCTAGGACTTCAAGTACTATGTTGAAGAGATATGGAGAGAGTGGGCAGCCTTTCCCTGTCCTTGATTTCAGTGGGATTGATTTAAGTGTCTCTCCACTGAGTTTGAGGTTGGCTAAAGGCTTGTATATTGTCTTTACAATGGAATCAAATAGAAGACCTAGAAATAACCCCACACACCTATGGATACTTGAGTTTTGACAAAGAAGCCAAAACCATACAATGGAAAAAATAGCATCTTCAACAAATGGTGCTGATCTAACTGGATGTCTACATGTAGAAAAATGAAAGATCCATATTTATCACCCTGCACAAAACTAAAGTTCAAGTAGATCAAAGACCTCAACATAAAACCAGACACACTAAATCTGTTAGAAGAAAAAGTGGGGAAGAATCTAGAACTCATTGGCACAGAAGACAACTTTCTGAACAGAACACCAACAGTAGAGTCTCTAAGATCCACAATCAATAAATGGGACCTTTGAAACTGAAAAGCTTCTGTAAAGCAAAGGACACTGTCATCAAAACAAAACTACAGCCTACAGACTGGGAAAGGATCTTCACCAACCCTATATCTGACAAAGAGCTAATATCCAGAATATATAAAGAACTCAAGAAGTTAAAAGAACAACAAACCAAGTAATCCAATTGAAAAATAGAGTATGGAGCTAAACAGAGAATTCTTGATAGAGGAATATCGAATGGCAGAGAAACACTTAAAGAAATGCTCAACCTCATTAGCCATCAGATAAATGCAAATCAAAATGACCCTGAGATTTCACCTTACACCCATCAGAATATCTAAGATCAAAAACTCAAGTGACAACACATGCTGGAGAGGGTGTGGAGAAAGGAGAACCTTCTGCCATTGCTAGTCGTAATGTAAACTTGTACAATCACTCTGGAAATCAATCTGGCCCTTTCTCAGACTACTAGGAACAGTGCTTCCTCAAGATCCAGCTCCTAGGCATATATCCAAAATATACTCAAGTACACAAACATGGTTTGCTCAACCATGTTCTGAGCAGCTTTATTCTAAATAGCTAGAACCTGGAAACAACCTAGATATCCCTCAACTGAGGAACGGATACAGAAATTGTGGTACATTTACACAATGCAATACTACTCAGCAATTAAAAATAAGGAAATCATAAAATTTGTAGGCAAATGGTGGGAATGAAAAAAAATCATCCTGAGTGAGGTATCCCAGATGCAGAAAGACACACATGATATATACTCACTTATAAGTGGATATTAGACATATAATATGTGATAAACATACTAAAATCTGTACACCTAAAGAAACTAATCAAGAAGGAGGACCTTGGATAAGATGATCAATCCTCACTGAGAAAGACAAATGGGATGTATATCGGAAGAGGGAGAAAACAGGAAACTGGACAGGAGCCCACCCCCACCACAGGCCTCTGAAAAGTGACACCCAGCAGTGTATCAAAGCAAATACTAAGGCTCATAGACAAACTTTGGGCAGAGTACAGGGAATCTTATGAAAAAGGGGGAGATAGAAAGACCTGGAGGGGATAGTAGTGCTGCAAGGAGAGCAACAGAACCAAAAAAATCTGGGCCCAGGGTTCTTTTCTGAGACTGATACTACAAACAAGGACCATGCATGGAGATAACCTAGAACCCCTGCACAGATGTAGCCCAAGGCAGCCCAGTGTCCAAGTGGATTTCCTAGTAAAAGGAACAGGGGCTGTCTCTGTCTTGAGCTCAGTGGCCCTGAGAACTGGGCATCCTTACCAGGCCACAGAGGAAGACAATGCAGCCAGTCCTGATGAGACCTGATAGGCTAGGGTCAGATGGAAGGGGAAGAGAACCTCTCCTATGAGTGGATTCGGAGAGGGTTTAAACAGGTTCTAATGAAGCCCAGGCTGGCCTTGAACTCCTTATGCAGCAAAAAATGATCTTTAACTTCTGATTTTCTTGTCTCTACTTCCCAAGAGCTGGGATTACAGATGTGTGTCACCAAAAATGCTAATAGTTTATTGTGTATGCTGGTGGTATCATGATAAGCTTAAATGCTGTAGTTGTTTGGATGAATATTATCTCCATAGGCTCATGTGTTTGAGAACTTAATCAAACTCTTTAAGAAGGATTAGAAGGATTGGGAGGTGCAGACTTTTGGAATAGGTGTGGCTTTGTTGGAAAAAAAATGTTGTGCGTAACTCGGGGTGGGCATTGATGTTTCTAACGCTAATGCCATGCCAACCTCTCCCTCCATTCTCTCTCTCGTTCTTTCTCTCTCTGTCTCTCTGTATAAAGCTCTTAGCTACCTCTCCAGCACTGTGTTCCTCGCTTTCATGATAGTGGAGTGACCCGCTGAAAACTGTAAGCAATCCCCCAAGTAAAAGCTTTCTTTTGTAAGTGTGTGTATGTTTAACACAAAATTAGCATACCCTCAATACCAAAACCTATTAACGATATTATAGAAAGTACAATTTTAGCTGAACAGTTTCTATTACTACGTATTCAACAAAAGCCCACAGCAACATACCTGTGCATGGAATCCAGCAATATGAAGAGAACAAAGACAAGTGCCTTTGCTCAAAGAAGACAGCTTGTTTTGTTATCTTCATGTGGATCTCTTTTTCTTTACCCACACAGACATCATTGTGAAAATAGAAGCTTTTCAAGAATGGGTTTTTGGCAGCTTTTGCCCCTCTGTATGTTTAGCAGCAGTGCGCAATAAAAATAGGCAGATGTGAACAGCAGGTGTCGCTATGTAATGATATAGTCCTCAGTCTTTCCTTATTTGGGCTCTTAGCTTACAAGTGTTACAGCTCATAGGCAGGTTCTTGAAGGCCTAAGTTCCTCAGCCACTGCTGTAGGAACATCACACCTGCTGCAGAGATGCCCAAAGGTTGGGATTCCTCATGTGAAAGTTGGGATTTCTTAGTCCTTAACGCTGGGCCGTGTTAAAGCTCTTGGTTAGGATTTGAGAACACATAGGCCTTCAAGCTTGACAGTTTTCTGGAACACCAGCGTCCATATATTACTTTTTAATGCAAAAAGTTAAATATTTACTAAAATTGCATTGATGTAATTCATGGCTTCATTAAATAAGTTCAAGTGTTAATTTTTGTGAGTGTATATTTTGTTGGCATAAAGCTGATTCAGTGATTTTTAAAATCTTAAGATATTTTAATGCTAAAGACTAAATAGAAGGGCAATTAGTATGGTTACTTTCCATCATAATTTTTAAATTTCCAGTAATTCACTTACAGTTGTACTTTTTTTTTTTCTCCAGCTCCTTCCAGCAGTTATTGTTCTTCAGTCTCATTTCTTCACATTCTATTCTGTTCTCTACTTCTGCCACTCTTCTTTTTGCCCTGGTGATTCTCAAAAATTTTAGCTCATTCTTCAACTATCAGGCAGATGGTGTCCTTGCTGTTTTCACAGCTTAGCCTTCTTGACCTTAGCTGTCATGGCCATTGCCTCTCTGATGCTTCAGTAAATTCCACTGATCTGATGCCATTGAGGCTTCTTTCTTGGGCTTACTTACCAGGGTGTTGGAATAATGTTCTTGTGGAATGTATACAATTTACCCTTGTTCATTCAAATGCTGATTTTTCTACTCCACTATCTGGTTTTAATATTTAAGCATCACCTGTCTCAAGTTTGTGTAAACATACTACCATTTGTTCTCTTTATTGCCAATAAAAACAACCAGACAATGCTGAACAATGGAAAGAATAGGGTGGGACATCCCCATCCCGGTCAGAGGGGAGGAGAAAGAAGCAGGTGGAAGGAGAGTTCCAAGAGGAGAGGAATGGGAAACATCAGGAGAAATGAATTGAACCTAAGATATGACTACAAAGCAAATATAATGTGGGAAATATGAATGGGAGGAAGCTATGGGGGTTGGACATTTAGGATGGAGTAATTATTGCCCAGCATTGTGCTCTAGGTTAATTAAAAAAATTCTGGTCTCTCTGTGGTGATTTGAGCATAGAGCTGGTTTAAGAATAACTTCTGTTTAACTAAAAGATAGATCAATATTAAATATTTATAATCATCAACAAATGATGCCCAAAGTGGGGCAGTAATCTAGCAAGAACTCACAGAGAGAGTAAAACTATAGAGCAGTTTCTTGGTTTTGTTCCTTAAAAAAACAAAGCAACGGCACTTCCTGAACTAGGACTTCACAGATAGGTAGGGAAAAACAAAAGTGGCTCTTTAGCACACTAGCTTCTCAAAGCCAGACTTTGCTAGCCAAGGCAGAAAGCTAAATCCCTTTGAGAAGGGGTTCTTGCTGTTCTGATGAGAAAGCATTTGTGAACCCAACAACTTCCTAGAGTGAGGAAGGATCCAGTGAACAAGGCAGGAAAAATACCTCTTCCTGGAAGCAGGAGCCAGAGACAGAGAAGCCTCATGCATATGAACTGGTAAGGTCTAGAAGGGAAGCTGGGTCTAAGAAGGTAAAAGGAGAATTTCCTGTGTTGAAAATGGAGGAAGACACAATGACACAGTGCTTCTGGATAGTATTTAGTATTTGAGTTTGTTTCTCTTACAATACAAATAATTTTTTTCAGTGACAATTTCAGTTTTATATATCCTCTTTGGAAGAAATCAGAATAAGACAGTAGAGACTGAGAAAACAGATGCTAAACTAAAAACCATAGAACAGAAGTTGGGGAATCTTTGAATCAAAATATAGAGCCTTCAGAGAAATCCAATCTGGAGATTACAATGACACCAAAAGAGGTAGTTGCAGATGAAAAAAGTCCACAAAGGGTTGAAGATATTGCAACATTGCAGCCCATTGAGATGCTGGAGAGAAAGTCTTCAGTTACAGGGTTACAGGCCAGCTTGTTCAGAATGGATATTTCTTTTTTTCTTTTAACTTTTATTACTTACACTTTATTCACTTTGTATCCCCCCATAAACCCCTCCCTCCTCCTCTCCAAATCCCACCTTCCCTCTCCCTTCTTAAGGCATGCCCCTCCCCAAGTCCACTGATAGGGGAGGTCCCCCTCTCCTTCCTTCTGATCTTAGTCTATCAAATTTCATCAGGAGTGGCTGCATTGTCATCTTCTGTGGCCTGGTTAGACTGCTCTTCCCTCAGGGGGAGGTGATTAAAGAGCAGGCCAATCAGATTATGTCAGAGGCAGTCCCTCTTCCCATTACTATGGAACCACTTGGACACTGAACTGCCATGGGCTACATCTGTGCCAGGGTTCTAGGTTATCTCTGTGCATGGTATTTGGTTGGAGTATGAGTCTCTGGAGAGACCCCTGAGTTCAAATTTTCTGGTTCTGTTGCTCTCCTTGTGTAGTTCCTGTCTTCTCCAGATCTTACTATCTCCCACTTCATTCATAAGATTCCATGTACTCTGCCCAACAGGTGGCCATCAGGCTCAGCATCTGTTTTGATAGTCTGCAGGGCAGAGCCTTTCAGAGGCCCTCTGTGGCAGGTTCCTAACTTGTTCCCTCTTTTATCCTTCTTCTGATGTCCATTCTCTTTGCTTTTTGGGATGGGGATTGAGCATTTTAGTCAGAGTCCTCCCTTTGATTAGTTTCTTTATGTGTACAGATTTAGTAGGTTTATCGTATATTATATGTCTATATGAGTGAGTATATACCCTGTGTGTCTTTCTGCTTCTGGGATACCTCACTCAGGATGATCTTTTCCAGTTCCCACCATTTACCTGCAAATTTCATGATTTTCTTATTTTTCATTGCTGAGTAATATTCCATTGTGTAGATGTACCACAATTTCTGTATCCATTCTTCAGGTGAGGGGCATCTGGGCTGTTTCCAGCTTCTGGCTATTGCAAATAAAGCTGCTACAAACATGGTTGAGCAAATGTCCTTATCGTGTACTTGAGCTTCTTTTGGATATATGCCTAGGAGTGGTATGGCTGGATCTTGAGGAAGCGTTATTCCTAGTTGTATGAGGAATCGCCAGATTGATTTCCAGAATGGTTGTACAAGTTTACATTCCCACCAGCAGTGGAGGAGGGTTCCCCTTTCTCCA
The DNA here is from genome assembly GCF_030254825.1 of Meriones unguiculatus. Classification (NCBI taxonomy): domain Eukaryota; kingdom Metazoa; phylum Chordata; class Mammalia; order Rodentia; family Muridae; genus Meriones; species Meriones unguiculatus. Next base: position 80,274,830 of record NC_083354.1, read on the forward strand.
CAACCTCTCCAGCATGTGTTGTCACTTGAGTTATTCATCTGAGCCATTCTGATGGGTGTAAGGTGAAATCTCAGGGTTGTTTTGATTTACATTTCCCTGATGACTAAGGATGTTGAGCATTTCTTTAAGTGTTTCTCTGCCATTCCATATTCCTCTGCAGAGAATTCTCTGTTTAGCTCTGTTCCCCATTTTTGGATTGGATTACTTGGTTTGTTGCTTTTCAGTTTCTTTAGTTCTTTATATATACTGGATATTAGCCCTCTGTCAGATAAAGGGTTAATGAAGATTCTTTCCCATTCTGTAGGCATTCATTCATTTTGTTTTCACTACAGTGTCCTTTGCTTTACAAAAGCTTTTCAGTTTCATGAGGTCCCATTTATTGATTGTTGATCTTAGAGCCTGTGCTGTTGGTGTTTTGTTCAGGAGGTTGTCTCCTGTACCAATGAGTTCTAGGGTCTTCCCCACTTTTTCTTCTAACCGATTTAATGTGTCTGGTTTTATGTTGAGGTCTTTGATCCACTTGGACTTTAGTTTTATGCAGGGTGATAAGTATGGATCTATTTGCATTTTTCTACATGTAGATATCCAGTTAGATCAGCACCATTTGTTGAAGATGCTATGTTTTTTACATTGTATAGTTTTGGCATCTTTGTCAAAGATCAGGTGTCCATAAGTGTGTGGGTTTATTTCCGGGTCTTCTGTTTAGTTCCATTGATCCATCATTCTGTTTCTATGCCAGTACCATGAAGTTTTTTTAACTGTTTCCCTATAGTACAGCTTAAGATCAGGGATGGAGATACCTCCAGAAGATCTTTTATTGCAGAGGATTGTTTTAGCAATTCTGGGCTTCTTGTTATTCCATATGAAGTTGAGAATTTTTCTTTCCAGGTCTGTAAAGAATTGTGTTGGTAATTTGATGGGAATTGCATTAAATATGTAGATTGCTTTTGGTAAGATGTTGTAAGCAGTTAAAATTTACTATGGGTTTATCTTCTGGTAATGCTGCTGTTAATCCTCAGCAGCTGTATAACCAAATCACCACACAGAGACTGGGTTTTTAGTTAACCTAGAACACAATGCTGGGCAATATTTACTCCCTCCTAAACCTCCAAGCCCTCAGTTTCCTAACATTTAGATTTCGCACATTATACTTGCTTTTTGTAATCTTAGGTCTGGTTCATGCTCCATGTCCTCCAAGCTCTCTCTTCCAGCTCTGCTCTCCTGGCTCTCTTCTCACCCCTACTCCTCCCACTCATCTCCTGCCTTTTGGTTCCTCCCCTCTTTCCTGTCCTCTGGCTCCTCCCATTGCACAACAGTGTATCTAGTTGCTTTATTTTGTCCTGTTTACTCAGAGTTGAGACAGGATGCTTATAATGAGTATCACAATGCAGTATCCGGATTGAAACCAGAGAGTTGGGGGTGGGGAAATCAGCATTTGAATTTGGGTAACAAATTCAAGGGTAACAAGGGTAAAGCGTATACATTTTAAAAGAACATTATACCAACAGTAAGATGACCATTTTTACTATGTTAATCCTGCCAAGCCATGAGCATGGGAGATTTTTCCATCTTCTGATATCTTCTAATTCTTTCTTCAGAGGCTGGAAATGTTTTTCATACAAGTCTTTGACTTGCTTGGTTAGGGTTATACCAAGGTACTTTATGTCATTTGTGGTTATCATGAAGGGTGTTGTTTCCCTAATTTCTTAGCCCTTTTGTCTTTTGTATACAGGAGGGTTACTGATTTTTTTTTTAAATTTAATTTTGTAACCTGCCACTTTGCTGAAGGTGTTTATCAGCTGTAGGAGTTCCCTAGTCAAATTTTTGGGGTCACTCAGGTATATTATCATATCATCTGCAAATAGTGATAATTTGACTTCTTCCTTTCCAATTTGTATCCCCTTGATCTCCTTCAACTGTCTTATTGCTCTAGCAGGGACTTCCAGAACTATGTTGAAGAGATATGGAGAGAGTGGGCAGCCTTGCCTTGTCCCTGATTTCAGTAGGATTGCTGTAAGTTTCTCTGTGTTTAGTTTGATGTTGGCTATAGGCTTGCTGTATATTGCCTTTACTATGTTTAGATATGTGTCTTGCATCCCTGATCTCTCCAATACTTTAAACATGAATGGATGTTGGATTTTGTCAAATGGTTTTTCAGCATCTAAGGAGATTATCATGTGGTCTTTTTCTTTCAGTTTGTTAATATGGTGGATCACATCAATGGATTTCCATATACTGAACCATGTCTGCAGACCTAGGATGAAGTCTACTTGGTCATTATGGATAATATCTTTGATGTGTTTTTGTATTCGGTTTGCAAGTATTTTGTTGAGTATTTTTGCATCAATCTTCATAAGGGAGATTGGCCTGATATTCTCTTTCTTTGTTGGGTCTTTGTGAAGTTTAGTTCCAAGGTGACTGTGGCTTCATAGTATGAGTTTGGTAGTGTTCCTTCTGTTTCTATTTTGTGGAATAGTTTGAAGAGAACTGGAGTTAGCTCTTCTTTGAAGGTCTGGTAGAATTCTGCGCTGAAACCATCTGGTCCTGTGCTTTCATTTGCATGGGAGATGTGTGTTTTCAAAGTTCAATTACTAGATGAAGGTCTACATGCTAAAGCAGAAATGCAGATCCTTTTTAGTGTTGTCTTGGGACTGTGAAGGTCATACAGGGCTGGTGTGCTTCATTTTACAGAGATTAGAGAATTGAAATACATGCACCATGCCATAGATTCATATTCAGAATTCCAATGGACTTTTGCCTTATTTGGGCCAATGATAAAGCTGCCTCTTTAGCACCAGTCAAGGTAGTCCTATTGCTAGGCCAGTAGGGGGAATGTTTTCCCTTTTTCCTAAGTTAAAGTTGTTAATGACTCATGCAGAATTTACTGAGCATTGGGATAACGGAGCCTCTACTATAAGATGTTTCAACCAGCTCTAGTTGAATGTGCACTTTCAGGAACCAGGGATATCAACCACTATTTTTGTGTAGCTTCTCAATCTGCCCATGGACTGTCACAAGTTGCTAGTGTTAGCATAAAAGTAGTACGGCTGGCCATTTGACTGGTAGTCATTTAGGCAGCTATTTTGTTTATTTATTGCTAAATTAATATTAGAGGTACTGTATACAATATACTTTAAATGACTTATGTAAACTAACAGTGATATTAGCAGATGTTAACCGTGCTTGGCATTTGCTTGGTACCCTTGGGAGAGATATTTTCCCTCCTCTGCATCCTTTTGACATTGGATAATCAATACAAATCTTATAGTTAGCATGTTACTTAATGACATTGAATGTTTTCCCCTTAAAATGAGGAAGAAAGCAAGGATGACACAATTTCTATGATGGCTTCTACTCAACATTGTCTCCTATAAAAATTATTCAGGCAAATGAACATACCAATATTCATGCCCAAAAAAGATTTTAACAGTTTGAGTTGCTAGAACATCTACATTGAGATATAAAAAGGTTTTAGGTATGAGCTAGAGTTTTGAGGGAAAATAATTTTTAAATTCATATTTAATTTCTCCAATGCTCATTTAATACTACTCTTCAGATACTACAAAGTTGCCCTTCAGTTAATGAGACCATGTAGAGTATTTTCTAAACAGGAAAAACTGGAAAGATTTTCTTAATTACAAATCTTCTCTGAAAAATAAAAATCTTCTCTGCAATATTCTTTCTGTAGTTCTTTTCATTGCAATCAACACCCATGCTCAATGCTCCTAGTCACATCAACTACTTTGTTTCAGTATTTTATTATTATCTGGTTTCCTACTGAATCGTGTCCAGCTACTGTAGTTCTAAGAAGTTCTCATAGCATTTTTAGAGAACTATAACAAAATCTGCGTTTTCTATCAAGTAATATGCTGGATGATGTGTCCACAAAGGTTGCTGTTAGCCATTAGCCTCATTGCAGGAAGGAAAATCCATTGTGAAGTCCTACAGCATTAAGGTTAGGGAAGAATGGGGAATTTTTTTTTCAATGCAGTTTATTCAGGAACCTTGAACAATCCTCGGACCCTGGGGAAAGCCAGCCCACAGCTTAAATAGCCTCTGGGTAGCCAATCCAGGCGTGGTGTTGGTCTCCTTGGTTTGCCTGTGGTATATATGCAAGATTAGAGTCTCACAACAGTGTGATGAAGCCATGATCATTCAGGCCTTTACAGCCACTGAAGCAGGATATTCTCCCCAAGCATGGTTGGATACCATAAAAAGAATGGGGAATTTAGGCAGAGTTGCAGGAAGCTATGGAAAACAACAGAAACAAGCTGCAGGTCGCTCCAGGTTTAGAAAGAATCCCTTCACAGACCCACATCACAACTCAGGAAAGATGTTTCTAAGAGGTTCTGCAGTTCCAGTCAAGTAAACACTTCCCATAAAACTCCTCTTCCACTTCCTGACCACACCCATACTCATGCTCATTCCAGGGTGAGAAGCAGAGAGCCCAGGGTTCCCCTGAGAAATTAGCTTAGGACTAATCAGTATCCAGAAAACCCTAACACGTTTTACCCAAGAGCAGTGTTTGGCTCAGCATTTTCAGAAAAGGATGTTTTATCAAAAATGCTGTATTCACTAAAAGTCAGTAAATAAGCCCTCCATATGGAGGCTTACCCTCTCTTCTTTCATGGTTACCCTCTCTTCTCAAGACATTATTTTATTATATATCATAAAACAGGGCTTCATGGTCTGCTCTGTAACTCCAAGTTTTTAAGAAAAGTAGAGTGTTCCATGCTAATTCTGAAACTCGTGCTTACTTAGAATTTTAGTTTTTAGTTTCTTGTGTTCCCTTTAGTTTTCATTAATTTTGTAATATCTCAACAGACCATAGCCTACCGATAAAATAAGCGCCTAAGACAGAACATTGTGAACTGTAGTCTCATGGTCATTTCCTCAGCTGAGATTCAACAATGAACTTTCAGGGCATTTTCAACTGTGTTCTTAAAATTTAATTTCCTTTACTTTTGATAGTAGCATAAAACTAAGATATCCAAGTTAAGTAAGGTCATCTTATTAGTCTGCTTCGTGTTTCCCTCAGCTATTGTGAGGTACTTTGCAGTGCTTTAAAAAATGCTCAGCTTGAGTGCAATCAGAGAGCTGGAAAGCAGTGGTTTTTCAAGAGTTGCAGAGAGATAGAGTCCTGGGCAAAGGCTGATTTTTATGATGGGCTTAATACTCTTCTTTCTACAGGATGAAAGTTCAGTGCAACCATGAAGGAGATATTCTGGCTAAAACCTGTAAAATATTTTGATACGGGCTGGAGAGACAGTTCACTGATGAGGTGTTCTCTCAGAAGGTTGGAGACCTTAGTGTTCATTTCAGGGGTTTCATAACTCTCTGTAACTCGAACCAGCAGGGCATATGATTCCTATTTTTGCTCTCTGCCCACAACCATACACACATGGTATACACATACAAAGACACACATATGTACACATGCACAAACATGGTAAATCCTCAAAATACTTTTTTTAGTGTCTAGTCATCATTATTATTTTTTCCATTTTTTTAATTTTTATGAATTACAGTTAATTCACTTTGTATCTCTTCCTCCTCCCCTCTCTATCCCATCCTCCCTCCCCCTTCTCCATGCATACCCCTCCCCAAGTCCACTGATAGGGGAGGTCTTCCTCTCCTTTCTTCCAATCCTAGTCTATCAGGTCTCATCAGGAGTGGCTGCATTGTCTTCCTCTGTGGCCTGGTAAGGCTGCTCCCACTTCTTGGGGAGGTGATCAAAGAGCAGGCCAATCAGGTCATGTCAGATTCAGTACCTGTTCCCATTACTATGGAACCCACTTGGACACTGAACTGCCATGGGCTACATCTGTGCAGGGGTTCTAGGTTATCTCCCTGAATGGTCCTTGGTTGGAGTATCAGTCTCAGAAAAGACCCCTGTGCCCAGATTTTTTGGTTCTGTTGCTCTCCTTGTGGAGCTCCTGTCCTCTTCAGGTCTTACTATCTCCCCCTTCTTTCATAAGATTCCCTGCACTCTGCCCAAAGTTTGGCTATAAGTCTCAACATCTGCTTTGATAGTCTGCAGGTATCAGACTATCAAATATTTGATAGAGCCTTTCAGAGGCCCTCTGTGGTAGGCTCCTGTCCTGTTCGGTCTTTTCTCCCTCTTCTGATGTCTGTCCTCTTTGTCTTTCTGAATGGGGATTGAGCATCTTTCCCAGAGTCCTCTTCTTGATTAGTTTCTTTAGGTGTACAGATTTTAGTATGTTTATCCTATACCACATATCTAATATCCACTTATTAGTGAGTACATACCCTGTGTGTCTTTCTGCTTCTGGGATACCTCACTTAGGATGATCTTTTCCAGTTCCCACCATTTGCCTGAAAATTTCCTAATTTCCTTGTTTTTTATTGCTGAGTAATATTCCATCGTGTAGATGTACCACAATTTCTGTATCCATTCCTCTGTTGAGGGACATCTGGGTTGTTTCCAACTTCTGGCTATTACAAATAAAGCTGCTAAAAACATGGTTGAGCAAATGTCCTTGTTGTGTACTTGGACATCTTTTGGATGTACAGGAGTGGTGTAGCTGGATCTTGTGAAAGTGCTATTCCTGATTGTCTGAGAAAGCACCAAATTGATTTCCAAAGTGGTTGTAGAAGTTTACATTCCCACCAGCAATAGAGGAGGGTTCTCCTTTCTCCACAATGTCTCCAGCCTGTGTTGTCAATTGAGTTTTTGATCTTAGCCATTCTGATGGGTGTAAGGTGAAATCTCAGGGTTGTTTTGATTTGCATTTCTCTGATGACTAAGGATATTGAGCATTTCTTTTTAAGTGTTTCTCTGCCATTCGATATTCCTCTATAGAGAATTCTCTGTTTAACTCTTTACCCCAGTTTTTAATTGGATTAATTGATTTGTTGCTGTTTAACTTCTTGAGTTCTTTATATATTCTGAATATAAGTCCTCTGTCGGACATAGGGTTGGTGAAGATCCTTTCCCAGTCTGTAGGCTGTCGTTTTGTTCTGATGACGGTGTCCTTTGCTTTACAGAAGCTTTTCAGTTTCATGAGGTCCTATTTATTGATTATTGATCCTAGAGCCTGTGCTGTTGGAGTTCTGTTCAAGAAGTTGTCTCCTGTGCCAATGTGAACTCATTGGATCTTCTCTGCTTTTTCTTCTAACAGGTTTAGTGTGTCTCTTTTTATATTGAGGTCTTTGATCCACTTGGACTTTAGTTTTGTGCAGGGTGATAAGTATGGATCTATTTAGATTTTTCTATATGTAGACATCCAGTTAGACCAGCACCATTTGTTGAAGATAGAACTGTGGGCCTTAGGGCACCAGAGACTGAATTTCTCTATTGGGTAGAAACCCACAGTGAGGGAAATAGCAGGTCTGACCTCAAAGCACTCAGCTGATGCTCTCCCTCACCCCAAAAATTCTCAGCAAAAGTTCCTGGGTTTTTTCAAAGTCCAGGTCCCCAATTGCCACCAAGCAGAGCCATGGGCCAGTGCCGGAGCATTCTACTCGCCATCCCAGACAGAACTGCTGTCCCCAAAACACGACAGTCTGGGTGTCCCTGTCTAGAGTAAACCCCACAGTGGGGAAAACAACAGGTCTAATGCTCAGGACACCCAGCTCCAGAAGAGTTTCTGGGTTCACTCAGGCTTTAGACTCTGGCCTTCTACTACAGGCATGAGTGCAGTGCTCACCTGCTAAGGCACTGGGGCACACAGCTGCAACCTCAGACCTACAGAAGCCTGAGAGCCATTGGAGCAGCCCTCAGTTCCTGCTCCAAGGTGCGACCAGCTATCTCTAGCTAAACTGACAAAACTGCAGGACTCCCTGGTTCTTCAAGGGGACTGCACCCAGCAAATGCATCTTAAAAGCAGAAGCAGCAGCTCACTAGATTCAGAGTAAGAAATCCAGCAGCATGGCAGCCATCTTCAGGACTTCTCCTTATGAGAGGAGAGCCTTCCTGAACACCACAGTTACCCCACAAGTGCATATGCCTGAGATGGACTGTGACAATTTCTGAGAAGCACCACCCTTCAGTTGACCAAAAAGCTGAGAAGCTCTACTTCAGAACCCTGCCAAGGGGATTCTCCCCACCTCAGGACCCCAGCAGGCACAAGAAAATACTTTAATATAGAAATAATGTGATACTTTGCTCTTACTATTATATGATCAGTGCATTTTCTGTTTATGTACATAGTATTGGAGAATAAAAGTAGTGATCTCTATATAAATATATCATTGCTATCTTTGGAATTCCATTTTGAAAACAATCAAACAAAAAATGAGTTTGCTAGGAATGTTTCAAATTTCTGGTATTCATTTACTATTTATTAATGATATCATTAATAGATTTATTGGATCTTAAGGAAACTTTTCCACTCTAGTATGGTAAAGAAAGAGGTAATGAACACTTTCTCATACAATGAAGATATTATTTCTCTTGATATTTATTTGTTGATGTGTGATGAATTAGTTTCTAAAGCTCTGTGTGCAAGGATAGGGTTACAGCTATACAGTATTCTTCAATTCCCTGCACCAAGGAGCACTTAACATCAAACATGAAGCCCTATTTCAATGTTAGAGAACAAATTGATTTTCCTCTTTGAATCTTAAAGTACCCTGTTTTTAAAATTATGGTGATTTTCACAATCAAGTCCAAATTCATCAAACTCAATATTACTATTTGGAAAATTTTCTATGTCAGAATTTTGGCAGGCCACTATTAATTTAAACTGTATATCACAGTTTCAGGACACAGCCACATGGAAAAAATCTAATTTCCTGTTGTATGATCCAATAGTACATGCCTGAAATTCACCAGATCTTTATCATATAATATGAATTCTATGAACTCTATGCAGGTTCTTTGTTGGTTCATGCCCAATAAGGAAATGTTAGCATATAAATTTCTGTTATTATTACCTGTTGACGTACTTAGAATGCATTGGAGTGCAGAGTACAGAACAAAGAAGAGTGACATTCACAATATTTGATTCACACTTAACATAAAAGATTGCAGTACTTGTGAACGGTCATGCCAGAAGTAAAGGAAACTCAGGTTAGTGAGTTCCTCAGAGCTCAGTCTCCTGTGATCCTGTGACCTAAATACATCTAAACTAAGCCAACAGAATCAGGGCTGTTTGCACATACAGCTGTGGACAAAGATTGGCAACGGTGAGAAGGATTAAAATTACTTTGTTGTGCATCATAGAGCAGAACTGTGGTTCTGCTGTTGTCCACAGTCATTATGGACAGGTAGTTGTTGAATTCAAGCTTACCATAAAAAAATAAATCTCTAAAAATTAGTAGCAGGCTCCTCTCTGCACAAAGAGTGAGTATTTATTATTAAAATATGTTAAAGACTAAACCATTATCTGCTGTGGATACTTGAGAGAGGACCCTTCCCTTAGCAAAGAATTGGGATTTTGTTATAAATTAAAGCTTTAAGACAAGTTTAATCTTTTTTTTTTTTTCAACCATGTTTGTAGCAGCTTTATTTGTAATACCCAGAACCTGGAAACAACCCAGATGTCCCTCAATGGAGGAATGGATACAGAAATTGCGGTACATTTACACAATGGAATGTTACTAAGCAATAAAAACCAAGGAAATCATGAAATTTGCAGGTAAATGGTGGGATATGGAAAAGATCATCCTGAGTGAGCAACCTCAGAAGCAGAAAGACACACATGGTATATACTCACTCATATTGACGTATAACATAAGATAAACCTACTAAAATCTGTACATCTAAAGAAACTAATCAAGAGAGAGGACCCTGACTAAAACGCTCAATCCCCATCCCGAAAGGCAAAGAGGGTGGACATCAGAAAAAATTATGTTCATTACATGTCTCCCCAGGGGTAAGTTACATGTCTCATCTTTTCACTGACCTCCCACTTAACCACTATTCTTTTTCTTCCCGACAATAACTCACTGAGAGGGAAGAAAGAAACACCAACTTCACTTGTTGGTCACTAATGGATGGATAGCCTTCTGAACTCTAATGGGTGTTCCCTATGTCATCCCTTCCTAGCCTTAGCACCTTGCTTCTCTGACTGTAACACCAAAGCTCTTCCTCTCACATTTCTTATGCCTGTGCCTTCTGTTTATTTTCTTTAATTTTTATTTTTTTATTAATTACATTTTATTCACTTTGTATGCCCCACATAAACCCCTCCCTCCTCCCCTCCTAATCCCACCTTCCCTCTCCCTTCTTCATGCATGCCCCTTCCCAAGTCCACTGATAGGGGAGGTCCTCCTCTCCTTCCTTCTGATCTTGGTCTATCAAATCTAATCAGGAGTGGCTGCATTGTCATCCTCTGTGGCCTGGTAAGGCTGCTCCCCCCTCAGGGGGAGGTGATCAAAGAACAAACCAATCAGTTTATGTCAGAGGCAGTCCCTCTTCCCATTACTATGGAATCCACTTGGACACTAAACTGCCATGGGCTACATCTGTGCAGGGGTTCTAGGATATCTCCATGCATGGTAGTTGGTTGGAGTATGAGTCTCTGGGAAGACCCCTGTGTTCAAATTTTCTGGTTCTGTTGCTCTTTTTGTGGAGTTCCTGTCCTCTGCAGATCTTACTATTTCCCTCTTCTTTCATAAAATTCCATGCACTCTGCCCAACAGTTTGCCATAAGTCTCAGCATCTGCTTTGATAGTCTGCAGGGTAGAGCCTTTCAGAGGCCCTCTGTGGCAGGTTCCTAACTTGTTCCCTGTTTTCTTCTTCTTCTGATGTCCATCCTCATTCCTTTCAGGATGGGGATTGAGCATTTTAGTCAGAGTCCTCCCTTTGATTAGTTTCTTTAGGTGTACAGATTTTAGTAGGTTTATCGTATATTATATGTCTATATGAGTGAGTATATACCCTGTGTGTCTTTCTGCTTCTGGGATACCTCACTCAGGATGATCTTTTCCAGTTCCCACCATTTACCTGCAAATTTCATGATTTTCTTATTTTTCATTGCTGAGTAATATTCCATTGTGTAGATGTACCACAATTTCTGTATCCATTCTTCAGGTGAGGGACATCTGGGTTGTTTACAGCTTCTAGCTATTGCAAATAAAGCTACTACAAACATGGTTGAGCAAATGTCCTTATTGTGTACTTGAGCCTCTTTTGGATATATGCCTAGGAGTGGTATGGCTGGATCTTGAGAAAGCGCTATTCCTAGTTGTCTAAGAAAGTGCCAGATTGATTTCCAGAGTTGTTGTACAAGTTTACATTCCCACCAGCAGTGAAGGAGGGTTCCCCTTTCTCCACAACCTCTCCAGCATGTGTTGTCACTTGAGATTTTGATCTTGGCCATTCTGATGGGTGTGAGGTGAAATCTCAGGATCGTTTTGATTTGCATTCCCCTAATGGCTAATGAGGTTGAGCATTTCTTTAACTGTTTCTCTGCCATTCGATATTCCTCTGCAGAGAATTCTCTGTTTAGCTCTGTTCCCTATTTTTTAATTGGATTACTTGGTTTGTTGCTTTTCAGCTTCTTTAGTTCTTTATATATACTGGATATTAGCCCTCTGTCAGATAGAGGGTTAATGAAGATTCTTTCCCAATCTGTAGGCAGTTGTTTTGTTTTGATGACAGTGTCCTTTGCTTTAGAGAAGCTTTTCAGTTTCGTGAGGTCCCATTTATTGACTGTTGCTCTTTGAGCCTGTGCTGTTGGTGTTCTGTTCAGGAGGTTGTCTCCTGTACCAATGAGTTCTAGGATCTTCTCCACTTTTTCTTCTAACCGATTTAATGTATCTGGTTTTATGTTGATCCACTTGGACTTTAGTTTTGTGCAGGGTGATAAGCATGGATATATTTGCACTTTTCTACATGTAGACATACAGATAGACCAGGACCATTTGTTGAAGATGCTATGTTTTTCCATTGAATGGTTTTGGCATCTTTGTCAAAGATCAAGTGTCCATACGTGTGTGGGTTTATTTCTGGGTCTTCTGTTCGGTTCCATTGATCCACCATTCTGTTTCTATGCCAGCACCATGCAGTTTTTATTACTGTTGCTCTATAGTACAGCTTAAGATCAGGGATGGAGATACCTCCAGAAGATCTTTTATTCTAGAGGATTGTTTTAACAATTCTGGGTTTCCTGTTATTGCATATGATGTTGAGAATTTTTCTTTCCAGGTCTGTAAAGAATTGTTTTCAATTTGATGGGAAATGCATCTGTAGATTGCTTTTGGTAAGATGGCCATTTTTACTATGTTAATCCTGCCAAGCCATGAGCATGGGAGATATTTCAATCTTTTTATATCTTCTTCTAATTCTTTCTTCAGAGACTTGAATTTTTTTTCATTCAAGTCTTTGACTTACTTGGTTAGGGTTATACCAAGGTACTTTATATCATTTGTGGCTATTGTGAAGTGTGTTGTTTCCTTAATTTCTTTCTCAGACCTTTTGTTTTTTTGTATACAGGAGGGTTACTGAGTTTTTTGAGTTAATTTTGTATCCGGCCACTTTGTTGAAGGTGTTTATCAGCTGTAGGAGTTCCCTAGTCAAATTTTTGGTGTCACTGAGATATAGTATCATATCATCTGCAAAAAGAGATAATTTGACTTCTTCCTTTCCAATTTGTATCCCCTTGATCTCCTTCAACTGTCTTATTGCTCTAGCAGGGACTTCCAGAACTATATTGAATAGCCATGGAGAGAGTGGGAATCCTTTCCTTGTCCCTGATTTCAGTAGGATTGCTGTAAGTTTCTCTGTGTTTAGTTTGATGTTGGCTATAGGTTTGCTGTATATTGCCTTTACTAATTTTAGATATGTGCCTTGCATCCCTGATCTCTCCAATACTTTAAACTTGAATGGATGTTGGGTTTTGTCAAATGGTTTTTCAGCATCTAAGGAGATGATCATGTAGTCTTTTTCTTTCAGTTTGTTAATATGGTGGATCACATCGATGGATTTCCATATACTGAACCATGTCTGCATACCTAGGATGAAGCCTACTTGGTCATTATGAATAATATCTTTGATGTGTTTTTGTATTCGGTTTGCAAGTATTTTGTTGAGTATTTTTGCATCAATCTTCATAAGGGAGATTGGCCTGAAATTCTCTTTCTTTGTTGGGTCTTTGTGAGGTTTAGGTACCAAGGTGACTGTGGCTTCATAGAATGAGTTTGGTAGTGTTCCTTCTGTTTCTTTTTCTTTTTTTTTTTTTTGAAAAGTGGATATTTTTAATGAGCAAAAGATACCAGGTGTTTTTCTAAAACCATTTTTTACAGCAAAGACTTTTGGGCAAATACATACAGAATAAGATTTTAAAATTTTATAAATAAGCGATCTTTTTTTTTTTAATTTTATTTTTTTTTATCAGTTACATTTTATTAACTCTGTATCCCAGCCGTGTCCCGATCCCTCATTCCCTCCCAGTCCCTCCCTCCCTCCCTCCCTCATCTCCACCGTGCCCCTTTCCAAGTCCACTGATGGGGGGGACCTCCTCCCCATTCATCTGATCCTGTTTTATCAGGTATCTTCAGGACTGGCTGCAAAGCCCTCCTCTGTGGCCTAACAGGACTGCTCCTCCCTTCGGGGGTGGGGAGACCAAAGAGCCAGTCATCGAGTTCCTGTTAGAAATAGTCCCTGTTCCCCTCACTTTGGGAAACCAATTGGTTACTGAGCTACCACAGGCTACATCTGAGTGGAGGTTCTAGGTTATATCCATACATGGTCCTTGGTTGAATGTCAGTCTCAGAAAAGACCCTGTGCCCAGATATATTTGGTCCTTGTGGAGCTCCTATCCTTTCCCCATCAGACTAACTCCCCTTCTTTCTTATGATTCCCTGTACTCTGCCAAAGGTTTGGTCATGAGTCTTTGCTTTGAAAACACTGCTAGTTAGAGTCTTTCAGATGCACTCAGTAGACTCTTGTCATACGTTCAATGCACATCCCATCTGTCTTTCTAAATGAGGATTGATCATCTTACCCCATGTCCGCTCAATTGATTATCTTTTTTAGGTGTATAGATTTCATTATGTTTATCATATCTTATAGGTCTATATAAGTGAGTATATCCCATGTTTGTCTTTCTCCTTCTGGGATATTTCACTCAGAATGATCTTTTCTAGATCCCACCATTTGCCTGCAAATTTCATGATTTCCTCCTTTTTGATTGCTGAGTAGTATTCCATTGTATAAAAATACCACAATTTCTGTACCCATTCCACCGTTGATGGACATCTGGGTTGTTTCCAGGTTCTGGCTATTACAAATAGAGCTGCTATAAACATGGTTGAGCAAGTGTCCTTTTTGTGTACTTGAACAAACTTTGGGTATATACCTAGCAGTGGTATAGCTGGGTCTGGAGGAAGCACTATTCCTATTTGTCTTAGAGTTCTAGGCTGTTCCCCACTTTTTTTTCCAATTGATTTAGGGTATCTGGTTTTATGTTGAGGTCCTTGATCCACTTTGACTTTAGTTTTGTGCAGGGTGATAAATATGGATCTATTTTCATTTTTCTGCATGTAGACATCCAGTTGGTCCAGCACCATTTGTTGAAGATGCTGTCTTTTTTCCATTGAATGGAATTGGCTTCTTTGTCGAATATCGAGTATTCATAGGTGTGTGGATTTATTTCTGGGTCTTCTATGCGGTTCCATTGATCCTCCTTTCTGTTTCTATGCCAGTACCATGCAGTTTTTATTACTGTTGCCCTGTAGTACAGCTTGAGATCAGGAATGGAGATACCTCCAGATGATCTGTTGTTGTACAGGATCGTTTTGGAGATTCTGGGTTTTTTGTTTCTCCATATGAAGCTGAGAATCTTTTTTTCAAGGTCTGTAAAGAATTGAGTTGGTATTTTGATGGGAATTGCATTGAATCTGTAGATTGCTTTTGGCAGTATGGCCATTTTCACAATGTTAATCCTACCAATCCATGAGCACGGGAGATCTTTCCATCTTCTGATATCTTCTTCAATTTCTTTCTTCAGAGACTTGAAGTTTTTCTCAAACAGGTCTTTCACGTGCTTGGTTAGGGTCACACCAAGGTACTTTATGTTATTAGTGGCTATTGTGAAGGGTGTTGTTTCCCTAGTTTCTTTCTCAGCCTTTTTGTCTTTGGTATATAGGAGGGCTTCTGATTTTTTTGAGTTGATTTTGTATCCTGCCACTTTGCTGAAGGTGTTTATCAGCTGAAGGAGTTCTCTGGTTGAATTTTTGGGGTCGCTCATGTATACTATCATATCATCTGCAAATAGTGACACTTTGACCTCTTCCTTTCCGATTTGTATCCCCTTGATCTCCTTTAGTTGTCTTATTGCTCTGGCTAGGACTTCAAGTACTATGTTGAAGAGATATGGGGACAATGGACAGCCTTGTCTTGTCCCTGATTTCAGTGGGATTGATTTAAGTTTCTCTCCATTGAGTTTGATGTTAGCTATAGGCTTGCTATATATTGCCTTTACTATGTTTAGGTATGTGCCTTGTATCCCTGATCTCTCCAAGACTTTAAACATGAATGGGTGTTGGACTTTGTCAAATGCTTTTTCGGCGTCTAAGGAGATGATCATGTGGTTTTTCTCCTTCAGTTTGTTTATGTAGTGGATTACATTGATGGATTTCCGTATGTTGAACCACCCTTGCATGCC
Source organism: Meriones unguiculatus (assembly GCF_030254825.1). Classification (NCBI taxonomy): domain Eukaryota; kingdom Metazoa; phylum Chordata; class Mammalia; order Rodentia; family Muridae; genus Meriones; species Meriones unguiculatus. The sequence goes on from NC_083354.1 coordinate 80,290,405, forward strand.
TGGGATGAAGCCTACTTGGTCATGGTGGATGATATCTTTGATGTGTTCTTGGATTCGGTTTGCAAGTATTTTATTGAGTATTTTTGCGTCAATGTTCATAAGAGAGATAGGCCTAAAGTTCTCTTTTTTTGTTGGGTCTTTGTGTGGTTTAGGTATTAAGGTGACTGTGGCTTCATAGAATGAGTTTGGTAGTGTTCCTTCTGTTTCTATTTTGTGGAATAGTTTGAAGAGAACTGGAGTTAGCTCTTCTTTGATTACGTCTCCCTGAGGGGGAAAGGCCATAATTCCTTACAGAGAATAATTGTAGAGACAAACAGAGTCAGTTACAGGTCTAGTAGGAAAGTCTGTAGTAAAACATTTACTAAATTATGTGCTCCTGTGTTTGAGGTAAAATGATATCTCTGGTCAGAATTTGTTCTTTTCTTTCAAACTATGTTTCTACTTTAAGAGTTTCCTTGTCTGTTTGAAACTTGTTATCAAAAATGCTGCCCAAGTCAGAAAGTCTTTGTAAATAATTTTGTAGTCACTTAAGCTTCAGATATCCCTTAGCTTTTCTTGACTGTGTCTATCATGCTTATAAAATATAGTGAATCCTTCCTCTTCCCACATCGACTCTTCCTCAAGTGTAAGAAAATGTTGTTTTAAATCCTCTTAGACTAAGGTTTTCTATTTCTTTTCATTGTTATTATTTACAATTTATTCACTTTGTATCCTAGCAGTAGCCCCTCCCTTATCTCCTCCCAACCCCTCCCTCCTTCCCTCTTTTCCTCCCTTGCCCCTCCCTAAGTTCACTGATAGGGAAGGTCCTCCCCTCCTTCCATCTGACCCTAGCCTGTCAGCTCTCATCAGGACTGGCTGCATTGTCTTCCTTTGTGGCCTGATAAGGCTGTTTCCCCCTCAGGGAGATCCAGCCACTGAGCTCATATCAGAGACAGTCCCTGTTCTCACTTGGACACTGAGCTGCCATGGGCTACATCTGTGCAAGGTTTCTAGGTCATCTCCATGCATGGTCCTTGGTTGGAATATCAGTCTCAGAAAAGACCCCCGGGCCCAGAATTTTTAGTTCTGTTGCTCTTGTAGTGGAGCTCCTGTCTCCTCCAGGTAATACCCCTTTCTTTCATAAGATTCTCTGCACTCTGCCCAAAGTTTGGCTATGAGTCTCAGCATCTGCTTTGATACCCTGCAGGGTAGAGCTTTTCAGATGCCCTTTGTGGTAGGCTTCTGTCCTGTTTCCTGTTTTCTCCCTCTTCCAATGTCCATCCCATTTGCCTTTCTGAATGAAGACTGAGCATCTTGCCCAGGGTCTTCTTTCTTGCTTAGCTTCTTTAGGTGTACAGATTTTAGTATGTTTATCCTATATTATATGTCTAATATCCACTTGTAAGTGAGTATATAACATGTGTCTTTCTGCTTCTGGGATACCTCATGGCACCAACATCAAAATGTATTAAATCTATTGACATAATCTTATGAGATCACTCTGACTGTAAAAGATGAATAATGAGATTATAAAGCCATAAGTTTTCTTACACCAAATAATAAAATAAAGGAAGCTGTGTATACAATACCATAAATGAAGAATATGAGAAATATTATCTCTAAGAAGTAATACAACTTGGTAAGTTAGTCCCTCATTCCAAGTTTTCTTACTTCTTATGTGGTTTAAAGAGGACAGTGAGATATGATTGAAGATTATCATCATTTATACCAGTAGGTTGTCAACCTGCCTAAAGCTGCAATCCTTTAATACAGTTCCTCATGTTTTGTTGAGCCCCAATTCATAAAATTTATAAGAGTATTTTCATTACCTCTTCATAGTTGTAATTTTACTACAGTTATAAATCATAAAGTAAATTCTGATGTGCAGGATATCTGATATGCGAGGTCTGTAAAAGGGTCATTCAGCCCCAAAAGGGTCCCGGGTTATGGCAATTCTCTATCTCTAATGAACTCAAATCCAACTACTTCTGCTAAGCTAGAGACTCTCTGTGGACTGACCTGTGGTCCATGAACTCTAAGAGCCTAGACTTTAAAGAGAAAGGGTTTACTTGTCTGCTGTGTCACTGCATGGTGAGAGGATGAGATAGCATACAATTGTAAAAGCTAGAAGAAATGACTGTGAAAGGTTACATCAAGAGAAATGGTAAATATGAGAATAGATATACTCATTCAATTTTTAAGTTAAATTTTAATATTTTACATTAATTATATTTTATTCACTTTGTAACCCAGCTGTAGCCCCAACCTCATTTCCTCCCAATCCTACCCTCACTCCCTCATCTCCTCCCATGACCCTCTCCAAGTCTACTGATAGCGGAGGTCCTCCTCCCCTTCCATCTGACCTTATCAGGTCTCATCAGGCCTGGCTGTATTGTCCTCCTCTGTGTCCTGGCAAGTTTGTTCCTTCTTCAAGGGGGCAAGGTGGTCAAAGAGCCAGCCACTGAGTTCATGTGAGAGACAGTCCCTGTTCCCCTTACTACGGAACCCACTTGGATACTGAGCTGTCATGGGCTACATCTGAGCAAGGGTTCTAGGTTATATCCATGAATGGTCCTTGGTCCTTGGTTGGAGTATCAGGCTTAGAAAAGACCTCTGTACCCAGATATTTTGGTTCTGTTGCTTTCCTTGTGGGGTTCCTTTCCTCTCCAGGTCTTATAACTACTTCATTTATATGATTCTCTGCACTCTTCCCAAATTTTGGTGATGAGTCTCACCATCTGCTTTGATACACTGCTGGGTAGAGACTTTCAGAGGTCCTCTATGGTAGGCTCCTGCCCTGTTTCTTGTTTTCTCCCGCTTCCAATGTCCATCCCATTTGTCCTCCCTCTTGTTTAGCTTTTTTAAGTGTACAGGTTTTAGTATATTTATCCTATATTATAGATCTAGTATCCACTTGTAAGTGAGTATACACCATGTGTGTCTTTTTGCTTCTGGGATACCTCACACAGGATGATCTTTTCTAGATCCCACCATTTGCCTGCAAGTTTCATGATTTCTTTGTTTTCAATTGCTGAATAGAATTCCATTGTATAAATGTACCACAATTTCTGTATCCATTCCTCAGTTGGGGGATATCTGGGTTACTACCAGCTTCTGGCTATTACGAATAAAGCCGCTACAAACATGGTTGAGAAAACATCCTTTTTGTGTACTTGAGCATCTTTTGGATATATGCCTAGGAGTGGTATAGCTGGATCCTGAGGAAGCACTATTCCTACTTGTCTCAGAAAGTACCAGATTGATTTCCAAAGTGGTTGCAGTAGTTTACATTTCCACCAGTAATAGAGGAGGGTTCCATTTGTATTTTTCTCCACATCCTCTTCAACATGTACTGTCACTTGAGTTTTTGATCTTAGCCATTCTGATGGGTGTAAGGTGAAATCTCAGGGTCATTTTGATTTGCATTTCTCTGATAAGTAAGGATATTGAGCATTTCTTTTTAAGTGTTTCTCTGCCATTCGATATTCCTCTATAGAGAATTCTCTGTTTAACTCTTTACCCCAGTTTTTAATTGGATTAATTGATTTGTTGCTGTTTAACTTTTTGAGTTCTTTATATATTCTGAATATAAGGCCTCTGTCAGACATAGGGTTGGTGAAGATCCTTTCCCAGTCTGTAGGCTGTCGTTTTGTTCTGGTGACGGTGTCCTTTGCTTTACAGAAGGTTTTCAGTTTCATGAGGTCCTATTTATTGATTATTGATCTTAGAGCCTGTGCTGTTGGAGTTCTGTTCAGGAAGTTGTCTCTTGTGCCAATGAGTTCAAGGATCTTCTCTACTTTTTCTTCTAACAAGTTTAGTGTGTCTCTTTTTATATTGAGGTCTTTGATCCACTTGGACTTTAGTTTTGTGCAGGGTGATAAGTATGGATCTATTTACATTTCTCTATATGTAGACATCCAGTTAGACCAGCACCATTTGTTGAAGATAGAACTGTGGGTCTTAGGGCACCAGAGACTGAATTTCTCTGTTGGGTAAAAACCCACAGTGAGGGGAACAGCAGGTCTGACCTCAAAGCACTTAGCTGACGCTCTCCCTCACCCCAAAAATTCTCAGCAAAAGTTCCTGGGTTTTTTCAAAGTCCAGGTCCCCAATTGCCACCAAGCAGAGCCATGGGCCAGTGTCAGAGCATTCTACTCACCATCCCAGACAGAACTGCTGTCCCCAAAACACGACAGTCTGGGTGTCCCTGTCTAGAGTAAACCCCACAGTGGGTTGATTTCCAAAGTGGTTGTACAAGTTTACATTCCCACCAACAATGGAAGAGGGTTCCACTTTCTCTACATCCTCTCCAGCATGTATTGTATTGTCACTTGAGTTTTTGATCTTAGCCATTCTGATGGGTGTAAGGTAAAATCTCAGGGTTGTTTTGATTTACATTTCCCTGATGACTAAGGATGTTGAGCATTTCTTTAAGTGTTTCTCTGCCATTCAATATTCTTCTACAGTGAATTCTCTATTTAGTTCCGTACTCCATTATTTTTTTTAAATTCAATTGTTAGATTTGTTGCTGTTTAACTTCTTGAGTTCTTTATATAGTCTTGATACTATCCCTCTGTCAGTCATAGGGTTGGTGAAGGTCCTTTATGAGTCTGTGAGCTGTCATTTTGTCCTGATTTCAGGGTTTTTTGCTTTACAAAAGCTTTTAGTTTCCTGAGGTCCCATTGATTGATTGCTGCTCTTAGAGCCTGTGCTGTTGGTGTTCTGTTCAGAAAGTTGTCTCCTGTGCAAGAAAGTTGAGTTCTAGACTCTTCCCCAATTTTTCTTCTAACCAATTTAGTGTGTCTGCTTTTATGTTGAGGTCTTTGACCCACTTGGACTTTGGTTTCATGCAGGGTGATAAATATGCATCTATTTGTATTTTTCAGCATGTAGAAATCCAGTTGGGTTAGCACCATTTGTTGAAGATGCGGTCTTTTTTCCATTGAATGGTTTTGGCTTCTTTGTCAAAAAACAAGTATTCTTTGTAGTTGTGTGGATTTATTAATGGGTATTCTATTCGGTTCCATTGATTCACCATTCTGTTTCTATGCCAATACCATGCAGTTTTTGTTATTATTGCTCTCTAATACAGCTTGACATTAGGATATGTGGATACCTCCAGATGATCTATTGTTGTACAGGATCGTTTTGTAAATTCTGGGTTTTGTTTTTTTTTTTTTGGTTTTCCATATGAAGCTGAGAATTTTTCTTTCAAGTTCTGTAAAGAATTGTGTAGGTATTTTGGTCGGAATTGCATTAAATCTGTAGATTGCTTTTGTCAGGATGGCCATTTTCACTGTTAATCCTACCAATCCATGAGCATGGAAGAACTTTTCATCTTCTGATAACTTCTTCAATTTCTTTCTTCAGAGACTTCATGTTTTTTGTTTTTTGCTTTTTTTTTTTCGAACAGGTCTTTCACTTGCTTGGGTAGAGTCATACCAAGATACTTTTTTTGTTATTAGGGGCTATTGTGAAGGGTGTCGTTTACCTAATTTCTTTCTCGGCCCTTTTGTCTTTAGTATATCGGAGGGCTTCTGATTTTTTTGAGCTAATTTTGTATCCAGCCACTTTGCTGAAGGTGTTTATCAGTTGAAGGTTTTCTGTGATTGAATTTTTGGGGTCACTCATATGTATTATCATATCATCTGCAAATAGTGATACTTTGACTTCTTCCTTTCCAGTTTGTGTTCACTTGATCTCCTTTAGTTGTCTTATTGCTCTAGCTAGGACTTCAACTACTATGTTGAAGAGACATGGAGAAAGTGGGCAACCCTGACTTGTCCCTGCTTTCAGTGGGATTGATTTAAGTTTCTGTCCATTTAGTTTGATGTTGGCTATAGGTTTGCTGTATATTGTCTTTACTATGTTTAGGTATGTGCCTTCCATCCCTGATCTCTACAAGACTTTAAACATGAATGGGTGTTGGACTTTGTCAAATGCTTTTTTGGCATCTAAGGAGATGATCATGTGGTTTTTCTCCTTCAGTTTGTTCACTTGGTCGATTACATTGATGTATTTCTGTGTATTGAGCCACCCCTGCATGCCTGGGATGAAGCCTACTTGGCCATAGTGGGTAATATCTTTGATGAGTTCTCGGATTTTGTTTGCAAGTATTTTATTGAGTATTTTTGAGTATTTTATTGAGTATTTATTATGTTTTTATGTTCATAAGAGAGATAGGTCTGAAGTTCTCCTTTTTTTGGTCTTCGTGTGTTTTAAGCATCAAGGTAACTGTGGCTTCGTAGAATGAGTTTGGTAATGTTCCTTCTGTTTCATTTTGTGGAATAATTTGAAGAGAATTGGAATTAGCTCTTTTCTGAAGGTCTCGTAGAATTCTGCGCTGAAACCATCTGGCCCTGGAATTTTTTTTGGAAGAGAGACTTTTGATGCCTGCTTCCATTTTCTTGGGGGATATAGGACTATTCAATCTACCTGATTTTATTTTATTTTGGTAAGTTGAATCTATCAAGAAACTTGTCCATTTCATTTAGATTTTCAAATTTTATGGCATTTAGGCTTTTGTAGTAAGACCTGATGATTGTTTGGATTTCCTCAGTGTCTGTTGTTAAGTCCCCCTTTTCATTTCTGATTTTGGTGATTTGGATATATTCTCTCTGCGTTTTAGTTATTTTTGCTAAGGGTTTGTCTATCTTGTTGATTTTCTCAAACAATCAGCTCTTGATTTCCTTGATTCTTTGAATTGTTTTATTTGTTTATAATTTATTGATTTTAGCCCTGACTTGAATATTTCCAGCCATCTTCTCCTCTTGGGTGTGTCTGCATCTTTTTTTCCTAGGGCTTTTAGGTGAATCATTAAGTTGCTTGAATGAGATGTTTCAAATTTCTTCTTGAAGGCATTTTGTCCTATGAACTTTTCTCTTAGCACTGTTTTCAATTGTGTCCCATAGGTTTGGGTATGTTGTGACTTCATTTTCATTAAATTCTAGGAAGTCTTTAATTTCTTTATTTCTTCCCTAACCCAGCTGTCATCGAGTAGTGTTGTTTGGTTTCCATATATATGTAGGCATTTTACTATTCCTGTTGTTGTTGAGGTTCAGCTTTAGTCCATGGTGGTCAGATAGGATACAAGGGATTATTTCAATTTTATTGTATCTGCTGAGGATTTCTCTGTGACCAACTATATGGTATATTTTGGAGAAGGTTCTATGAGGTGCTGAAAAGAAGGTATACTCTTTTAAATTTGGGTGAAAAGTTCTATAGACATCTATTAGGTCCATTTGATTTAGGACTTCTCTAAGTGCCATTCTATTCCTGTTTAGTGTCTGTCTGGATGATATGCCTGTTTGGTTAAATGGCTTGTTGAAGTCTCCCACTATTAATGTGTTGGGATCAATGTGCAATTTCAGCTTTAATAATGTTTCATTTACAAATGGAGGTGGTCTTGTATTTGGGGCATAGATGTTCAGAATTGTGATGTCCTTCTGGTGGATTTTTTCTCTGATGAGAATGAAATGCCCCTCCTCATCTTGTTTGATTAATTTTGGTTGAAAGTCTTTATTACTAGATAATAGGATAGCTATCCCAGCTTGTTTTTTGGGTCCGTTTTCTTGATAAACATTTTTCCAGCCCTTTACTCTGATGTAATGTTTATCTTTGTGTCAGAGTTGTGTTTCTTCCATGCAGCAGAATGTTGGAAACTGTTTCTGCAAATATTCTGTTGTGTATCTTTTTATTGGATAGTTTAGTCCATTGATGTTGATAGATAATAGTGACCAATGAATGTTAGTTCCTTTTATTGTAGAGTTGATGATGTTACTGTGATTCATTGCTTATTTTCTTTTAGTTTTTGCTGTGAAGTTTTCTTTGGTTTATTTGTTTTTGTTGGATTGGAGTTTTCCTTCTAATAGCTTCCGTAGGGCTGGTTTGCTGTGTAGATAGTGTTTAAATTTAGTTTTGTCATAGAATATTCTGATTTCTCGATCTGTGTTGATTGAAAGCTTTGCTGGGCATAGTAGTCTGGGCTTATATCTGTGGTCCCTTAAAGTCTGCATGACATCTGCCCAGACCCTTCTGGCTTTCATAGTTTCTGTTGAGAAGTCTGGTGTGATTCTTATAGGTCTACCTTTATATGTTACTTGTTCTTTTTCCCTTGCTGCTTTTATACCTTTCCTTTGTTCTATAAATTTAATGTTTTGGCTATGATGTGACATGAGGAGCTTCTTTTCTGGTCTAGACTATTTGGTGTTCTATAGGCCTCTTGTATGTTAATGGACATCTCTTTCTTTAATTTGGGAAAATTTTCTTCTATGATTTTTTTGAAAAAAATATATTTTCTGATCAAAGCTTCGTTTATTAGAAATTTTTACCCAACTTATATAGGAAGAAGGCAGGAAAGGGGGAAGGCTTAATTACTGTTGCAGGAGATAGCAAGAGTGTTTTCATGGCTTGAGTATTGCACCTGCAAGATACTGTAAGAATGTTTTTTCTTTTTGTGTGTGTGTGTGTGTCTTTTTCTTTCTTTCTTTCTTTCTTTCTTTCTTTCTTTCTTTCTTTCTTTCCTTCTTTTTTATTAGTTACATTTTATTAACTCTGTATCCCAGCTTTATCCTGCTCTCTCCCTCCCTCCTAAACCCTTCCTCCTTCTCTCATCTCCTCCTTGCCCCTTTCCAAGTCCACTGATTGGGGAAGACCTCCTCCCCTTTCATCTGACTGTGTTTTATCAGATATCTTCAGGACTGGCTGCAAAGTTCTCCTCTGTGACCTAGGAGGACTGCTCCTACCTTGGGGGGTGGGGAGGTCAAAGAGCCTGCCATTGAGTTCCTGTCAGAAATAGTCTCTGTTCCCCTTTCTATGGGAAACCAATTGGTTACTGAGCTACCACGGGCTTCATCCTGGAATCTTCTTTTTCATCATTTCTTATTATTCCTAAATTTTGTCTTTTCATGGTGTCCTTGATTTCTTGGATGTTTTGTGTTTGGGACTTATCTGATTTTACTTTTTCTTTGAGAGAAGTATCAATTTCTACAAGTGTATCTTCAGTACCAGAGGTTCTCTCTTCTATCTCTTGTGTTCTGTTGGTGATGCTTACCTTTGTGGTTCCTGATCTTGTCTCTAAGCTCTCCGGTTCCAGGGTTTTCTCAGTTTGTGTTTTCTTTATTGAATTGAATTCTGTTTTCATGCCTTGCACCATTTCCTTCATCAGTTTGAATGTGGATTCCTGTCTTTCCATGATGGTTTCTATTATTTTGTTTGTTTCCTTTCTTATATGCCACTAATTGTGCCTCTAGTTGTGCTTCTTTTTGTTTGGCTGTATTTGCTTGTGTTTCTTTGAGAGCTTTTGTTCATTTGCCTCCATTTGTGTGGCTATTTCTTTGAGAGATTTGTTTGTTTCTACTGTTCAAGAATGGTGGATGACACCTAAATGAACATCGGTACAAAGTCCCAATTTATTTCTAATATCAGAGATCAGATCTCTACTCTTGCCTGATGCATCTAAAACAAAAAGGGGGAACTGTAGAGAGCTGCGAAATGCCGCGCCTTAAATATGGAGCTGGTTTCCGCCTTCCACCTTCCCGATGGTGAGTGCTCTCTGTCACAAACAACTCCACATTTGGCTAAGGCTGAGGATCTGGCTTGCTTCCATGTATGTGGACCTATCTGCATTGCCCACGTGGCACGCTGGGGTTGGCTACCCAGAGGCTATTTAAGCTGTGGGCTGGCTTTCCCCAGGGTCAAATGATTGTTCAAGGTTCCTGAATAAACTGCATTGAAAAAAAAAAAGAATCTTTTTTCTATAGAATATACATACCAATGAAGTACATCAATAAATTTGTTTCACTATTTTTTTATGATTTTGTCATTTATTTGTTTTACTTTTCTTTATTATTATTATTAATTTTAATTTATTCAATTTGTATTCCGGCTGTGTCTCCCTCCCTTGCCTTCTCCCAAACCCACTCTCCCTCCCTCTTCTCCCCCTATGCCCTTCCCCTAGTCCACTGATAGGTGAGGTTTCTCCCCCTTCTATCTGACCCTAGCCTATGGGCTCTCATCAGGACTGGTTGCATTGTCTTCCGCTGTGGCCTGGCAAAAGTGCACTCCACCCCCCAGGGGGAGGTAATCAAAGAGCCTGCCACTGAGTACATGTCTAGACAGCCCCTAGTCCCCTTATTAGGAAACCTGCTTGGAGACTGAGTCTATGGGCTACGTCTGAGCTGGGATTTTAGGTCCTCTCCATGCATTGTCCTTGGTTGGTGTCAGACTTTTCAGGGTCCCCAGGTCTAGGTTTCATTGGCTCTGTTGGTCTCCTTGTGGAGCTCCTGCATCCTCCAGGTGTTTCTCTCTCCCCTTCTTCCATAAGACTCCTTGCACTCTGCCCAAAGTTTGGATATAAGTCTCAATCTCTGCTTCAAAACCTCGATCAGTAGAGTCTTTCAGAGGTTGACTGTTTTAGGCTCCTGTCCTGTTCCCTCCCTTCTCGTGTTTCCAATGGCTACCGTATTTGTCCTTCTGAATGAGGATTGAGCATCTTCCCTAGAGCCTTCCTTGTTGTTTGGCTTCTTTAGAAGTATAGATTTTATTATGTTTATCAAAGATTTAATGTTAACTGGCCTCAGAAATAGAAGCTTATAGCAGGGACAGCGTATGTCTTTTTATAATCTGTTTCTGGTGTTTTTATTTGATCCAGAGTTTATGTATTTCAAAGCCTCCTTCTTACTTTTCTTGGTGAATTGTTTCTTCAGAGCAGCGAGTCCATGTTTGTGTTGCAGAACATGTGGAATAATAAGACTCCAGTAAATTCAAGTAGTCATTTAAATACTGTAGTTGTACAATAAAGTATAAATATGATAATAAACCTTTAACGTAATTGTAAAGTATTGTGTAAGGATTCATGACAGTGGTATTATTCTTGGGCACTAACACCACTGTCAAGAATCCTTACACAATACTTCATGTATGTAAAACTAGAGAAGACATTAGAGAAAATGTTTTCCACACCCCTGTGTTTGTGAGGGTGTTGATTTTCCCTTCTTGGAATATCACTGAAAGCATCAAAAAACTTTTTTTGAAGATTAGGGTTTGCTTTATCTCAAAGATATTTGAATTAATTCCAAATATTTCTTTGTATTTTCCTTATTAAAAATTTCAATCTTAACATGCCTGTCTGCAATCTGTAGCATTCAAACTCCTTTAAAACTCCATTTAGCTTATAAGTCTAATTTCCTCCTCTAGAGATTTTTAATTTTTCAGTATCCTGTAGTTTTCTTGGACCTCACAAAAGACTCAGAGCCATTATTTTCAAATGATATTTTTGAACTGCACAAATGCATACGTTCCCCTGTTGCTTCTGAGTACAAAAGAAAGCACTCTGGTAAATGATTGCAATTGCTCTTTCTATGCTAATTTGAGCATAGACTTATTGGAATGAGTTTATCAGCCCTGGAACACCTACCGGGAGTTCCCACAGTCCGCTGCTGTAAATGAGATGTTGCATCCCAATGAGTAAATACATTTCAAATGAAAAGCAAATCTATTTCAGGATTTTTTTTTTCTGACTTCCCTCAGATGTTTTTCAGTTAGTAACTAAATCTGCAAATGTCATAACATGAGGTGTATAGTTTGGAATTATACAGAAAAAGAAAAAAAAAACTCCATTTGTTTATTACACAAATAGGCTGACCAAAGGGGAAATGAAAGTGGTAAAATTTAGCTTGAATTTAGTGGGGAGAAATTCTGATATAAGAAAAGTTGTAATTAATAGGAATATATAGTGATAATTATCTAAATTACAATTGTTACATTAAATGCTTTCCATGATGCTAGTTGATGTTTTTAAAAAGCTGGGACATTTTCAAAGAAAAAGATGTTTACCCATTTACCAGTAACAGCCTGGTAAACCTAATTGAACACAGCTGATGCAAAGATAATACCTGCCTGGCTTCAGCTTAAATGTCAACGAGAAAGATCATAGTCTGTCAGCTGGCAGGCTTGTATCTTTTCTTTTTTTAAGAGTGAAATTTGACTTTAACAAGGCAAGTTGCCTCAAAGAAAGAACCAAAAGGAATTACCAAAAGGCATATTACTAAAGACATAGAGGAGTAGACTGAAGGCAAACAAGCCAACAACCAGATACTTAGAGATACCACAGTTCTTAATTCTGTATCAAAACCATCTTCTATTATTGTTGACATAACAGAGTATCATTTCTTCAATCATCCAGACAAAACAAAGAGAACCAGAAGCAGATTTGTTTTTCAATAAGTTAAATAAGCATATCAAATATTTGAGCAGCTTTCATAAGCTAAAAATTGTAGCTCTTAATATAAAAACAGAGGCTTGGAGCCTTTTATTAAAGAACAGGAAAGAAATCAGGGCAATAGCATGCATTGAACTGAGGTCACTGGAAAAGGAGGAGGAGTATAGAGAGCTTCTTAGCATATATGAGGTCCTGGGTCAGGTTTCCATACCAAAATAATAAAACATGCATTAAATTGAATCATAGATAGCAGGGCTGGTTGAGAATAAAGGATGTTTGGGCAGGATTGTGTCTCGTAGCTCTGCATTATATAACAGATGAGTAAGAGTGATGTTGTAGGATACTGAAAGTATAACATGAGAAGTCTGTAAGATCTGCTTGGTTTCTTATAATATTGTCTTAAGAATATAATATTATATTCTTATAATATATGTCTTAAGTGGTCTTTGTGTAAGAAAATCAAAGCTAGTCAAAACATGATCATCAAAGATCATCATGGTGAACTTGGATAATCTTGTGAAAATGAGTCAGTCTCACCCGAATACAAAGTCATGCAGAAATGCTTCAGATTGCTGATCTCAGCAGGAATCACCAAGTGTAGAACAACGAAAACCCAAAACATATGGCCCCAGTTAAGCCCTTTTTAGGAATTTCCAGATAAAAGAACAACCCTGGCTGGGGCAGCTGCCATCTTAAAGAAAGGATGTCTACATGTGTCCTGTGGATTTTTACATCCAACCAATGATTGCACATGAGGTGATTGCCATTTTGACCAAAGAAAGTTGGGGGGGGGAGCAGTAGATGTGGAGGGGGACAATAGATCCTTGCCTAAAATCAATACTGATAACACAAAGTATGGATGAAGACAGAACCAATTTATACATAAGTGATGACTTAGAAATCTGCTCTTCATATTAACACGTTTTCTTGGAAAGCATTTGATAATATGGAATAGAGAAGTAAGAGAATAAAACAAAGCAAAATGTTGACTCAATCAGGAAAATAAGTGAAATGATGACAGACATAGGCTGGTCCTGGAGGAAAGCAGTCATTCACTGAAGCAGTTGACAGAGGAGCTGGAGGAAGGAGGCACATTACAATTAAGACAAGAATTTGATATGAGGTCGTAGGAGATGGATCCGTCTTTAAGAGCACCGGCTGTTCTTGTACAGAACTCAGGCTTGATTCCCAGCACCTACATGGTATCTACCAATCGTCTGTAACTCCAGTCCCAGGGTATCCAATGTTTTTTTCCAGGACCTCCTGTAATATACAGTGTAAAGACATATGTATAGGTAAGACACCCATACAAAACAAAAAATAATTTTTAATTGCATGATAGACTATGAAAATATGATGCTATAGTAAAATAGATTAGTGAGGGAAAAAATGAAGGCAATTTCAAATTGCAAACACAATGGAAAACCAATCCTAATTAAGAAGAAATATAGCATATTATTTGGGAATGCAGTGCCATATCTTAACAATATCTGACTAGGCAGTTATAACCCAGCAACATATTCATTTGTAGCTTTCATTTCCATTTACTGCAAATCCACCATGGAAAATTTGTCCGTCCTAGAGCTGACAGACTTTTAAGTCATTTTCAGTTTTCTCTTATTAACAGTGTTGTTAGGCTTCCCAATGATTATTACTTGGATTAGTTTTGCAGTCTATGAGAATGGTTTGTGGGGTAGGGAGCAACACTTTTGTAATGTGATTTCACCTTATGCTTTCTGAATGCTAACTTGTCATGCTTATTTTTGGTTCTTCTGTGAAATAACTGTTGATGACTAAACTCTCATTTCTCCTTCCCTATCCTCTCTTTCCTCCTTTGCTTCTTCTCTCTTATTTTTTCTTTCCGTAAATGTGAATTTTTTTTCTTACATACTCTGCTTTCTAATGTTTTTCTTAGAAAAATGTTTGTGTTGCATCTACTTACAATGTTTCTCTTATTTTGGTGTATTTACCCTGTCTTAAAATGAATACACTCTTTATACTTATTATAGTTTAAATATCAGAAATTAAATTTTATAACTTTTAACATTCATGCATACACACTAACAATATATTAATATATTAATCATAAATATATACTTACACACATATAACTATATAATTATATAGTTATAATTCATATATATGAATATATATTATATATTCATATATATATGAATGTATATATTCATATATATATATGAACTTATATATATATGAACTTCATATATATATGAACTTCCTGCTCAATTCCCTCGTTTTCTTTAAACCATGCATTCAAGGTGTATAGTGTCTTCAGCAAAATGATATTACTTAGTCCTGGTGGGCAACCAAAGTGGAAAGGGGAAAAGCCTTTATTGTTTCAGAAACTTCTGTGGGCATGGTACCTTTCTAACTTAAACTTTCATGTTGTATTCTGCTTAAATATAGAAATGAAATTTGTCTTGTATAGGGATCTTACAAACTATATATTAAAACTATATATTACTATATAATCTCATGTAGTTTTGGGGGAGATTTCTTACATTCTTTTATGAAAATATTTTCTTTCTTTGCAATTCTGGTACTAATCCATTTTATGTTCTGCTTTCAATGTCTAGGACTTCACTAAAACATGGCATTAAGAGGAATCTTTACTTTGTTTATGATTAATTACAAAGTACTTCTGAGGTGTTAGTCTTGAGACTGTTTGCTACAAATATTTATAGAGACAGCTATTTTCCCCCTTACCAGTATGTACTTCTATTCCTAATTTGTTAAGAGCATTGAGGGACTCTAAATGCTCTTTCTTCATTAACTTAAAAGACTTCGTATTTGGATTCCATTAGTAGTGTGCATCAATGCATTAGTTGTCCTAATTTCATATTCTAACCAAAAAGAACTTGTAATCCTTGAAAAAAAATTGATTGTAATTTATTTTTAAATTTCATTTTAGACACTAAAAATACACTTGTAGAAAGATTGCATCATCATACCATCCTTTGATGTTGGTGTTCTTACAATGAATATCAAAATATGACTCTCCCCAACTGTCTTAAAAATATGTTGAATTGGTGTTACTCACTCAATGAATGCTAACAAAGGTTACGAACTGTCTTGAGGGATTTTTCTGTTAACCCCAGGATCTTATTCCACAACAGAATATACTACAGGTTTTTATTTGACATCAAACCATTTTCATGACTACTAATTTTTTTGGTGATCTGTCACAATTCAAAATATTCAGCTTAGTATTATCCAAGGGACTCAGGAAACAGATAAAGGTCTTGAGCCAGTTATTCAGCTGCCTTACATTGTTCTATATTAAATATTCTATAACAAATATTCTATAACAAATATTCTATAACAATGTTCTATAACAATTCTATAACAATATTCTATAACAATGTTCTATAACAATTCTATAGAAATGTTCTATAACAATTCAGGTTATATATCTAAAAAATGACTTATATAAAACAGTGTTAGGGAAACAGTAACGAGGAGGCTGATTGAGTGGAAGCATGATTTTAGGATGTTTTGCTCACAGAGAGGAATAAGCCTCATACTTAGAAAGGAAATTTTAATTACCATCAGACATAATACAACTTTCCTCACAAAGTTGAAAACTTTTGTTTTTGCAGAGTCTAAGCCTATTTTAGGGGCTTTCATGGCATATCTATGCTATGATATTAAAGTTGTAGGTTTCTTTTGTCTTTGTGTGTGTGTGTGATGTGTCTGCATATGTGTGTGTGAGTGCAAACCTTTACATGCCAGATCATTCAGGTAAAGATCAGTGTGTGTGTGTCTGCGTGTGTGGATTCTGTGTGTGTGATTGTGTATGGGCCTTTGTGTGTAGGAGTGTTTGCGTGTTCATGTAAATGTGTAATTTTATGTTTGCATGTGTACAGGTACATATTGATGTTTGTGGGTATATATGTATGTTTAACTGTGTACATATGTATATATGTGTACATGTGCTTATGTATTTGTTTGTATGTATGTATGTTTAATTTTATTTGTGTACATGTGTACATTTATGTTTTTATATGTGCGCATTTATGTGTGTACGTGTGCATAACTGTATATGTCTGTGGGTACCCACGTAAATATTAACATGTGTACATGAGCATGTATATTGGTGTGTGGCTTTATGTACATATGTGTATCTATATATGTTTGTATGTACACATGTAAATGTGTAGATGTGTATGTTTATTGGTGTGTGCACATGTTGATATTTATCTGTGTGTACATGTGTATATTTGCTGTTGTGTGTACACACATGTATATTCATGCATGTGTACAGGCTCATATGTATGTAAGTATACAAGTATATGTTTATGTTTGGGTGTGAACATGTGTATAAGTGTAAGTGTGTGTACATGTATGTGTTTCTGTGTATACATGTGCATGTATATATGTGTACTTGTGTATGTTCATATGTGTGTGTGCTTATGTATATTCATATATGTGTATACTTGTCCATATTTATGTGTGTAGCCATGTGTTTACATCTGTTTATGTATATGCATCCATGTGTACATGAGTATACAAAAGTTCATGCATAGAGTCAAATAAATATACATGCATAAACACATACAAAATATAAACCCTAATTTGTACAACCACATAAATATTCATATACAGACACACAATTGTGTCCACACAAAAGCATATATGTATTCATGCACACACATATAAATACATGCATGTACACATTTAGTGTATGCACAAGACACCGAATAGGCACATGTAAACACATATATATATGAATGTGCGTATACATTTATATACACATGTACACATAACATTCACATGTACATAGTAATAAATATCCATATGTACATAAATATACATATAAATATACATTAAACATGTATATATACAAATGTACACATCAGATATATACACATGTAAATGCACAAAGGTAAATATGATCATATACACGTGCATGTAGACACACAAACATAACATATACTTGTAAATAAACAAAATTATATGTATACACAAAACATACAGATATGCAAATGCACACTACACATACAATATAAATGTACACACATAAATGTTCATGTACACACACATAAATGTATACATATACACAATAAATATATGCATGTAAACATACCCATAAACATACACATTTATATCCACATAAGCATACACATATTCACAGGCAAACGTAAACATGTAACAAACACAAATATATTCACCCCCACACAAAAACATAAATGTACATACTTAAATATATACATGTTCATAGACATGTACAAACATAAACACACATATATACACACACAAACATAAAAACGTAAACACAGAACATACACAAGTACACACAAGAACACAAACATAAATACACATTGAAACACTCACATGTATTTTCCATTTTGTATTCAGTTGTGCACTGTCTAATATTTCATGTATTTACTGTATTCTACTCCTTTTGTTAGTGCTTTGAAAGTTTCATACAATATGTTTTGACCATATTCACTCCTCATTTTCTCCCAACTCTTCCAAGATCTACACTCCTGCATTGCACAGTCAACTTTGGAGTCTTTTTGTTTTTCAAGACTACCTTGAGCTTCCAAAGGTAACTGGATGAGGTCTTCCACTGGAGAGTGGTTGACTTTCCAGAACCTACACTCTTAGAGAGAACTGTCTCGCCCTCTCCCAGGAGCTAACAGTTGCGAATAGCTCTGTGGCTAGGGTAGGATCTCATGCCCGGCACCTCCCTCCGTGGTGAAGTGTGCTGTGGCTTGGGCTGGGACAGATTTTTGTGCATACCCCTGAAACTGCTGTGTGCTCATACATGCAACTGCCCTATTGTGTCCAGAAAATACTGTTTTCTTGTAGTCACCCACTTCTTCCGGATCTATCAGTCTTTCCATTCCTATTCCCCAATAATCCCTGAGCTTGGGAAAAGAGATGAAGTACAACACCTTTTGAGCTGAGCGTTCTTCAGCCTCTTAATTCTCTGCTCCTGTGGCCACTGTGTTAATCACCATTTATTGCAAATAGAAGCTTCTTAGAAGAGGGCTGAAAGAAGCATTGATATATGCATAGGTGTTGTTAGGAGTCCTTTCAATGCTATGTTAATTTAGCAGTATTCTAGTAGTAGATTCATCACTAGTGCTAGGGCCAAAGACCATTCTAGTCATTGGTACTATTTTTAATTAAAAATTAAATTTATTGCTATATGAGTGAGTATATACCATGTGTGTCTTTTTGCTTCTGGGACAACTCACTCAGGATGATCCTTTCCAGATCCCACCATTTACCTGCAAATTTCATGATTTCCTTATTTTTCATTGCTGAGTAATATTCCATTGTGTAGATGTACCACAATTTCTGCATACAACATAGGACAAACCCACTAAAACCTGTGCATCTAAAGAAACTAAGCAAGAGAGAGGACCCTAACTAAAACGTCCAATCCCCATCCAGAAAGGCAAAGAGGATGGACATCAGAAGAAGAAAAAAACAGGAAACAACCTAGGAACCTACCACAGAGGGCCTCTGAAAGCCTCTGCCCTTCAGACTATCAAAGCAGATGCTGAGCCTGATGGGCAACTGTTGGGCAGGTGAACGGAATTTTAGATAACAACTGGGAAATAGTAAGAGCTGGAGAGGACAGGGTCTCCACAAGGAGAGCAACAGAACAAGAAAATTTGAACACAGGGAACTTCCCAGAGACTCATACTCCAACCAAGGACTATTCATGGAGATAACCTAGAACCCCTGCACAGATGTAGCCCAGGGCAGTTCAGAGTCCAATTGGGTTACATAGTAATGTGAAGAGGGACTGCCTCTGACATAATCTGATTGACTTGCTCTTTGATCACCTCCCTCTGGGGGGGGGGGGGAGCAGCCTTACCAGGCCACAGTAGAGAACAATACAGCCACTTTTGATGTGAACTGACAGACTAAGATCAGAAAGGAGAGGAGAACCTCCCCTATTAGTGGACTTGGCGAGTGGCATGCAAGCAGAGGGAGGAGGGAGGGTGGGATTGGGAGGAGAGGAGGGAGGGGCTTATGGGGGGATGCAGAATGAATAAAGTGTAATTGATGAAAAATTTAAGAAAAAAGGGAAAAAATAATTTAAGAACCTTAAATGACTTTCAAAATTGGAGGAAAACATGGAGTTAGTCAATTGGCATGGAGCACGTCTCGCCCCTGGGGGCAATGGTCTCCTGAACCTACTCAGATCTCGGACACCACCACTGCTAGTTCTAGAACTGACGCAGGATGTTCCAACGAGGGGTTAAGGCTTCTCATAATATTTCCTATAAGCCCACACCTGTTTGTCTATATCCCCCATTTTTATTCATTATTAGCCAGATAGAGCCAAGTAATTGTGGTAATGATACTTGCTTTTTTGCCCAATGCTGGAATGCTAGTAAATTTAGGTATGCCCTGGTTACTCGCATGCCTCACTGGGTGCCTGTGCCCATTGATGCCCCTCACGCTATGACTCTCTTCAGACAGAAAAGGGATCTTGGAACTACAGCCACCATTGTTACTACCATCTCATTGACGGCTGTTGGAGCTACCACCAGGGCATTAGCCATGAGTCATACTGGGCAGACTGCTCAGACCCTGAATAATCATTTAGCCAATGTAGCTCATGCCTTAGTTGTACATAAAGGAATTAATGCTCAACTAAAAGGAAGCTTGATGGTGTTCAATCAGAGGATTGACCTCTTGCAGGAGCAAATTGATACCCTATGGCAAATTGCTCAACCTGGCTGTCAATGAAAGTATGCTGGACTTTGTGTCACTAGCATACAACATGAGAATTTTTCCTGTGCTGCAAATCTGTCTAAACAATTGTCGAGCTATATTTTAGGTAATTGGACTGGAGAATTCGATACTACGATGGAGCAGCTGAGAGTGGCCATTGTCACAGTAAATTCTACCGGAGTGGACGCAGGACCAGCCACAGGATTATCAACATGGATTGCTGCAGCCATGAATCATCTGAAGGAATGGGCGGGCATGGGAGTGTTAGCAGGCCTTCTGGTGTTGGTCTCCTTGGTTTGCCTGTGGTATATATGCAAGATTAGAGTCTCACAACAGTGTGATGCAGCCATGATCATTCAGGCCTTTACAGCCATTGAAGCAGGACATTCTCCCCAAGCATGGTTGGATACCATAAAAAGCTAAAATGATATGCTCGGGATGCGAGGCTAAGCACTGCACTCAGGGTCAGCCGCTTTGGACCCAGAGAAGAGCATGTCTGATTGCATGCAGGTTGATGCCCCAGGTCCCGCCTCTGAGAAAAAGGTATCAGTCGGGTCTGATGCTCTTTGGGTGGATGACACCTAAATGAACATCTGTACAAAGTCCCAATTTATTTCTAATATCAGAGATCAGACCTCTACTCTTGCCTGATGCGTCTAAAACAAAAAGGGAGAACTGTAGAGAGCTGCGGAATGCTATGCCTTAAAGATGGAGCTGGTTTCCGCCTTCCACCTTCCCGATGGTGAGTGCTCTCTGTCACGAACAACTCCACATTTGGCTAAGGCCGAGGATCTGGCTTGCTTCCATGTAGGTGGACCTATCTGCATTGCCCCCGTGGCACGCCTGGGTTGGCTACCCAGAGGCTATTTAAGCTGTGGGCTGGCTTTCCCCGGGGTCCGAGGATTGTTCAATGTTCCCGAATAAACTGCATTTAAAAAAAAAATAAATTTATTTATGTGTTCACTTTACATCCGGATAGTAGGCTCTTCCCTCCTCTCCTCCCAATCTTCGCTCCCCTTTTCCTCAGAAAAGTGTCCCCCTCCCCCAATCCCAGCCTGGCACATCAAGTCGCATTAGGACTAGATGCATCCTCTTCCACTGAGGCCAGACAAGACAGCCCGGCTAGGAGAAAGTGATCCAAAAGCAGGCAACAGAGTCTATGTCAGAGACAGCCCAGCTTTACTTAATAGGGATCAACATGAAGACCAAGCTGCCCATCAGTTACCTATGTGCAGCGGGCCTAGGTCCAGACCATGCGTGATCTTTGGTTGGTACTTCAGTCTCTATAAGCCCCTTTGGGCCGAGATTAGTTGACTCTGTTGGTTCTCTTGTGGAGTTCTTGTCCCTTCTGTGTCTTTCCATCCATCCCCCGAATCTTACACAACTCTCCCTGAGTTCCACTTAATGTTTGGCTGTGGGTCTCTGCATCTGTTTCAATCTGCGGCTGGGTGAAGCTTCTCAGAGGACAATTATACTATGTTTGTGTATGCAAGCATAACAGAGTATCATTAATAGTGTCATGGTTTGGCTCTCTCTCATGGGATGGGTTTCAGGTTGCGCCAGTCATTGATTGGCCATCCCCTCAATCTCTGTTCCATCTTTATCCTGCACATATGTAGGTGCAGGCAGTGTAAATTTTGTGTTTAGTGGGTGGGTTGGTGTCCTCCTCTGTCCACTGGAGTCATGCCAGGCTAAGCAGGACTTAAATCCATTAGGAAATTGGTTTGTCACTCCCATGATGTCTTTGCAACTCCTCTGCTAAAGGGCTTTTGAAATAGTTAATCAAATATTTAAAAAACAAAATACCTTCAAGGCCAGGCAATATTGTAGCTTACAGTGTTTATAGCTGACTATGACTGATAAATACTTTCTTTCATTAGCTCTCAATGTTGTGCCTACTCACGTCCAGCACTGTGAAGTAGGGATGGGCCTCCAGGTCAATACCAGCTTCATTTTGCCATGTTTGTGATGTCTTCAATGATAAGATATCACTGTTAAATTCTGGATGATAAACAAGATGAATGGCAATATTCTGTGACGTTGGGGGATCTGTGGGACCTCACTGGCCAATTACTCCAGTAGAGGTAATCCATTCTTGGTGCGGGGTTTTTACATGTTATCCTGTGTTGTCTAGAAAATAAAAACGAAGAGGGGCTTTCTAGGAAGGTAAGATTAAAGACACTGAAATAAAGGGTTAAGTGAATAATAAAACAGGAAAGGCTAACCTGGGCTGGAGGGGCACAGGATAAAGCAGAGGAGGAAGCAAATGAGAAGTATATACTCACTAAAGAATTTACAACAAAGACATATGGAGATCTATTATGGTAGAAACTTCCATGTATATTCTACTCTCTCTAAAATCCCACTTATTTAATGAAGAATAACACTGAAGTTTGCTAGATTCTTCTCCCTTTTTTTGTAGAATTAAGTTTACAGTAATTGTTTAACCTTGATTAAAAACCATTATGCATCTATTTAATATATATATAATCTAATGAGTTTTGAGGTTTGTGTATCTACCAAAGCAATCATAACAAAACATTGAACATTTTGAATTTCTCCAAGGTAGATTGTATGTTCTCTTGTGTCCTAGGCAACTCTTAGGCTTCTTTAGGTCATTATATATTAGTTTGTAATTTTATATGAAACAGACAATAGTTACTGATTTTTCTGGCTCTTTTACATGGGATGAAGAATAAGATCTTTCACAGTCTTTGATGTGTTCAGCACTGGCTGATACATACGTATTAATGAAAGATCACCCAACTTCATTTTTTTTCTCCTTTAATCAGCTACTTGCTAATGAACATTTGGGGTATATTTTCATTTTGGGTTATTGTGAATCAAACTTTTATAAATATTCATGTCTAAGTTGGTCTGCAGGTATAAGTTTTATTTCTTATGCTATATCTTGGAGCTATACCATGGTGTAGTAACATGCTATATTTACATTTAATATTTTATGAAAATGTCTAATAGTATTCCAAAGGGATCTAGTAAAGTTACTTTCTGATTCTGATGAATGAGTGTTCCAATTTTCCTCCATGTTGACTGGAACCCATATTGTGTTTTCACATGTCTCTCTGTACACTTAGCCTTGTTTATTCTAATAGGTTTGCAGTGTTACCTCATCATAGTTCAAATGTACAATTTCTCTAGGGAGCGAATGATGCTATTTGGCCTTTGTTTACCTTTATAGATTCCTTTATGTTAATGTTTCTGTTTGGTGTCTGCTCAGTTGTTAGTTAATATTATTTATATAATCTGAATGTTCACCCATCATCAGGTACACACACTTTGTAGGCATTTCCTCCCAGTTTGCTTTCCCTTTTATTTTCTTAATTAAATATTTCAAAAAAATGTTTCCTAAATTTGATAAAACCAAGATTGTGTTTTTATCAATTATAGTTTATGCTTTTAATGTCCCCAGGAATCTTTCCTAAGCCAAGGTCACTAATTAGCTTACTTGGGTTATTTTTAAGAGGCGTCTGCTTGTTGCTTTTGCTGTTTGTCTGGGAGTTTTAGATGTAATTGATAGTAGAGATTGGCGAACCAGGCCTTCATGGTCTTTGTGGCTTATCGTCTAATAGATACCCCAAACAATTAGGAAACATTTAGATGAAGGAAATCTCAGCCCTTGCTTAATTGAGGTCATCTCCTTTGAGAGGCCAGAGTGCCTAGAGGTCCTAGAAGGGTCGGAAGGTAATTTCAGAATATGAGAACCAGTCCCTAATAACGGTAAGATATTGCTCTTGTAAGGACTCTTGTTGTTTGAATGACTGCCCAGGAATACAGGACACCTACAGAGAAATTGTTATTTTTTTCCTCTAGTCAAAAATGACAGTACAAAATTCTATAGTCCAGCTTTTGTATGTAATATCCACACCTTTGAACTCTTTAAAAAATATTAAAATATATCTATTTCTTATGGTGAGGTGTTAATGGCAATTAACACTCATGTGGAAGCCAGAGACCTGAAACATCACCCATTCCATGTAGGTTTCAGGCATCAGACTCATTTGTCAGGCTTGGCAGCCAGTCTCATTACCTGTTGAGACATCTCGCTCTCCCTGCATATGATATTTACTTTTAAAAAGGTTTTTAAAATTACTTTATGTATATAAGCATATGTGCTTATGTGAATTTATATGTATCATATAAATTCAGGAGCCCATGAAGGCTATAAGAGGATGTCAGATCCCCTGAAATTGAAGTGACAGGCAGCGGTGAGCTGTCATGTGGGTGCTGAAAATCAAATTGTGTCCACTTAAAGAGCAGCAAGTGCTCTTATCTGAGCCATCACTCCAGCCCCAAATTGTCATGTTCCTTAAAGTATTCTTTCTGTGTATTATCCGGAACTAAAACTACCGTTTCTCATATCAAATGTTCACAGAGAGAAAACAATGGATTATTCTCCTTCTATTCCAGATTGCTCTGCACATTTGAAATTACCATTTTGTTATGAAAGGCAAGACCAGTGGTCACCTCTTGCAATGGGACTTTGTTAATATTTGGGTTGCAATATAGGAATCTCCTCGTGAATTTCCTCATTAGGATGCATTTCAATAAGTCTTTTAATTCCAAAGGAGACAGAAGAATTTCATGAATGTAAACAACTGTTCTGTGAGACTATTGCATGCATTTATTAAAAAGTGAATTCCTTGTCACTTTGATGAAAAGTTTATTTCATAAATATGAGTAATAGTAAGATTTTATCTATGCCCATTCTATCTCCCAAATAATGACATGGAGATCTATTACATTTATTAATACGCTTTAAATCAATATAGCTGAGCAGATACTCGTCTATTCCAACACATCTGTGCTGGTCTGGACTATTTCCCAGCCACATGCCCCATTACCTAACAAGTAGTCTCTCCCTGGCTGAATCTTTGTTCTCATGGTGACTTCCTCATGCCGACCTTCTTGTGGCCTGACAACCTTCTCCTCCTCTCTCTCTACTCCACCTGGTACCCCCTCACTGGGACTGAAAGTCCTATCTCAACTCTCCTCTCCTACCCAGAACTGGCTGTTCAGCTCTTTATTAACTAAACAGAGATGATAGAGAACAAATTTGACAGGTCATTGGAGATTCTTAAATAGTAATGACAATGCCCACATTGCGACTGCAAAGAGATCTCTGAGCACAGAAATCAGCATCTGAATGCACAGTGCACAAAACCATCCCCCAACAGTGTTTAAGTACAAGTGTGTGTGTGTGTATGTGTGTGCGCATGTGTGCGAATGCTTGAGTTCATAGGTGTGTGTGAGAGAGAGAACAAGACAGAGAGAGGGAAAAAGAGGGAGAGAGAGAAGTCTTTGCCATTGTGACTCAGTTGGAGTAACCATGGGGATGCTAGTCTCTAATGCCTGGAAGTAGTGGCAGTCAGCAGAGGGTGCTGGATACCCTAGACCTGGGGTTACAGATAAATGTGAACTGCCATGGGGCTGCTACGAACTAAACCCTGATCCCCTGCAAGAGTAACAAGTATTTTAGCTACTGAAATATCTCTCCTGCCCTCCAACATCATTTTTAGAGCCATAATTATTTAATTCCATTAATTGCTATCGTCTCTTTCTTTGGTGAATGCCAGGAAACCAGTCCATCACAGAAATATGCCTCTGTTTTCTTTAAAGTCATTTTGAAACTTTTGCAAACTCTGCATGTGCTGCTAGCATAATTTGCAAATGACAACTTTGACATTCTCATTAAAACTTGTAGATTTGGACAATGAGAGCAAACAGCTAATGTCCTTGCCCAGTGAACAATGCTCGGACTACACTGTCAGTCATACTCCCTGTAAGTCCAACGTCGATTCCTTCTGAAAAAATCTGGCAGAACAACCTTCCTGGCCACATGAGCTTCGCAATCTCTGTTTTTGATTTTTAACTTGAGGAGTGAAAAGAGACAGATTGTTTTCCAGATAAAGGAATGCAACAAATGTCACAGAGTACCTGAGGCTAACAACAACAAAGCAGACATGTGATGGATCCTTTTTTAGCCATGACCAGTACTATTCCAAGTAGAACATGTGTTTTGTGTAATTAAAAAAGAATTTTTTAAAAAAATCTTTTGCTGAAGAATCTAATGTAAACTTGTACAACCACTCTGGAAATCAATCTGGCACTTTCTCAGACAACTAGGAATAGTGCTTCCTCAAGATCCAGCTATACCACTACTGGGCATATATCCAAAAGAGGCTCAAGTACACAAAAAGGACATTTGCTCAACCATGTTTGTAGCAGCTTTATTTGTAATATCCAGAAGCTGGAAACAACCCATATGCCCCTCAACTGAAGAATGGATGCAGAAATTGTGGTACATCTACACAATGGAATATTACTCAGCAATGAAAAATAAGGAAATCATGAAATTTGCAGGTAAATGGTGGGATCTGGAAAGGATCATCCTGAGTGAGTTGTCCCAGAAGCAAAAAGACACACATGGTATATACTCACTCATATAGACATACAACATAGGACAAACCCACTAAAACCTGTACATCTAAAGAAACTAAGCAAGAGAGAGGACCCTAACTAAAATGTCCAATCCCCATCCGGAAAGGCAAAGAGGATGGACATCAGAAGAAGAAGAAAACAGGAAACAACCTAGGAACCTACCACAGAGGGCCTCTGAAAGCCTCTGCCCTTCAGACTATCAAAGCAGATGCTGAGCCGGATGGGCAACTGTTGGGCAGGTGAACGGAATTTTAGGTAAGAACTGGGAAATAGTAAGAGCTGGAGAGGACAGGGTCTCCACAAGGAGAGCAACAGAACAAGAAAATTTGAACATAGGGAACTTCCAAGAGACTCATACTCCAACCAAGGACTATTCAGGGAGATAACCCAGAACCCCTGCACAGATGTAGCCCGGTGCAGTTCAGAGTCCAATTGGGTTACATGGTAATGTGAAGAGGGACTGCCTCTGACATAATCTGATTGGCCTGCTCTTTGATCACCTCCCTCTGGGGGGGAGCAGCCTTACCAGGCCATAGTAGAGGACAATGCAGCCACTTTTGATGTGAACTGACAGACTAAGATCAGAAAGGAGAGGAGAACCTCCCCTATTAGTGGACTTGGGGAGTGGCATGCAAGCAGAGGGAGGAGGGAGGGTGGGATTGGGAGGGGAGGAGGGAGGGGCTTATGGGGGGATGCAGAATGAATAAAGTGTAATTGATGAAAATTTAAAAAAAAAAGAAAAAGAAAATTATATTAAAATGTATTACAGGTTACACTCTACTCCATGTAAATATAATGTTAGTCCCACATCTAACTTGTTAACTTGTGACCCTCAGCACATAAATAAATAAAAAATAAAAAAGGAACAGTGAGTTTTATCCTCCTGTACCTACTTCCTGAAAAAAAAAAAAAAAAGAATCTAGATAGGAGAGAACCATATCCAAAACAGGAGAACAAGCCTGGAAACTTCAACTCTACCATCATGAACATTTCCCTGAGGGTCTCAGTGTCCTCTTTAGTCCCACAAGATGGCAAAGAGCCAACTCTCTCAGAACATGTTAACTTTTGCTAGAAGAGGGAGGCAGGCAGACCTTGACATTTCTTAAGGAAGAACAAGGACAACTGAAGTCAGGTACCCTCTTAAGGGAAGTCTTTCCTTTCACAAGAGAGACATAAAAAAAAGATGAGGATGAACACAAAGAAGAAAGGAGGAAAGCAGGAGAGTTTGAAAGAGACCATGGAGAGTCATAGTGCACCAAGGAGCTAAGAGCAGAAGTACCTGAATCCTATAAAGGTTACCTCTTCAATCCTTGGCACAACATCAGATTCCAAAGAAATGGTTGATATATCTGTAAGGCTGAAGGTTTTGGGAACAAAGGCAAAAATGGTCTGTACCAAGGGGTCCCTGCCCTTCTCTTCTGGTCAGGAGCTCACCTTTTTTAAAACCTGTGAAAAACATTGGGCTAAACCAGCTCCTAATTCCAGATTCCAAAGTGAACACAGGACCTAAGACCCACCTACAGGGCCCTAAACTCATCAAATAAAGCTATAACTCCAGTACATTTCTATCATATCAGAACTGCTCCACAATATTTTGATGAAATATTTGACTTTGTAATTCTGTATATTCTATACAATTTATAGCAGAGCCATTTTAAGACAAGAGGTTACCTTTTTTTTGTTGTGGATTGTGAAAATGTTGAGTGGTGTTTAAGTACGCATTGAGCACATAATGACCAAGTAAAATCAAATTAAGTGTAAGCAATGAACATACTGCATGCTGTACAAGATATATTTTTAATTAAATTTTTCTTTTTTATATTAATTATAGTTTATTCATTTTGTATCCCAGCTGTAGCTCTCTTCCTCATTCCCTCCCAATTCCACCCTCTCTTCCTCCCTCATCTCCTCCCATGCTCCTCTCCAAGTCCACTGATAGGAGAGGTCTTCCTCCCCTTGCATGTGTCCTTACCTTATCAGGTCTCATCAGGACTGGCTGCATTGTCCTCCTCTGTGGCCTGGCAAGGATGCTCCCCCATCAGGGGAAGATGATCAAAGAGCCCGCCATTGAGTTCATGCCAGAGACAGTCCCTGTACCCCTTACTAGGGTACCCACTTGGATTCTAAGCTGCCTTGAGATACATCTGAGCAGGTATTCTAGGTTATCTACATGCATGGTCCTTGGTTGGAGTATCAGTCTAAGACAAGACCCCTGGGCCCATATTTTTGGGGTTTGTTGTTCTACTTGTGGAGCTTCTGTACTCTCCAGGTCTTACATAAGATTCCATGCACTCTGCCCAAAGTTTGGTTATGAGTCTCAGCATCTGCTTTGATACCCTGCTGGGTAGAGTCTTTCAGAGGCCTTCTGTAGTAGGCTCCTGTCCTGTTTCCTGTTTTCTCCTTCTTTCAATGTCCATCCTGTTTGTCTTTCTGAGTGAGGATTGATCATCTTACCTAGGGTTCTTGTTTAGCTTCTTTTTTTTTTAATTTTTCTTTCTGTACTTTTTATTAAGACCATAAACACAAAAGAAAAATAAATACCCAAAAAATTATTGGATAATGAGGTGAGTTGGATTATTTCTTTTAATTACATATGTGATTATGAAAAGTTATCTGAACTGATATAATTTAAAGTGGAATGTAGGATCCCTCTGTAATTCACTTAATGCAGTATAATTAACTATAATTCTTGACACATTTGTTTATGGTTCATTTTCCTGATTCTAAGATAACATGCTTATGAGGAGGTTGGAATTGATAAAATGTTTTTTGTGGCTTTTTTTGCAAGCCCCTGTTTTATTTATTTATTTACTTTTTTATTGTTAGTTATATTTTATTAACTCTGTATCCCAGCTGTATCCAGCTCCCTAATTCCCTCCCAATCCCACCCTCCCTCCCTCATCTCCTCCCTGCCCCTTTCCAAGTCCACTGATAGGGGAGGACCTCCTCCCCTTTCATCTGACCCTGTTTTATCAGGTATCTTCAGGACTGGCTGCAAAGTCCTCCTCTGTGGCCTAGCAGGACTGCTCCTCCCTTGTGTGGGTGGGAAGTTCAAAGAGCCTGCCATTGAGTTCCTGTCAGAAATAGTCCCTGTTTCCCTTACTGAGGAAAACCATTGGTTCCTGAGCTACCACAGGCCACATCCGAGCAGAGGTTCTAGGTTATATCCATACATGGTTCTTGGTGGAGTGTCAGTCTCAGAAAAGACCCCTGTTTCCAGATAATTTCATGATTCCATTGTTTTTATTTGCTGAGTATTATTCCATTATGTTAATGTTCCACAATTTCTATATCCATTCCTCTGTTGAAGGACATCTGGGTTGTTTCCAGGTTCTGGCTATTATGAATAAAGCTGCTCAGAACATGGTTGAGCAAATGTCCTTGTTGTATACTTGAGCATCTATGCCTAGGAGTGGTATAGTTGGAGCTTGAGGAAGCACTATTCATTCTGAATTGACTAAGAAAGCATCATATTGATTTCCAAAATGGTTGTACAAGTTTATATTCCCACCAGCAGTGGAGTAGGGTTCCCTTTTTCCACATCCTCTCCAGCATGTGTTGTCACTTGAGTTTTTGATCTTAGCCATTCTGATGGGTGTAAGGTGAAATCTCAGGGTTGTTTTGATTTACATTTCCCTGATGACTAAGGATGTTGAGCATTTCTTTAATGTTTCTCTACCATTCGATATTCCTCTACAGAGAATTCTCAGTTTAGCTCCAAACTCCACTTTTTTAAATTGGATTGCTTGATTTGTTGCTTTTTAACTTCTTTAGTTCATTATATATTCTGGTTATTAGACATCTGTCAGATATAGGGTTGGTGAAGATCCTTTCCCAGTCTGTAGGCTGTCATTTTGTTCTAATGACAGTGTCCTTTGCTTTTGTTTTTTTTAGAAGTGTTTCAGTTTCATGAGGTCCCATTGATTGATTATTGATCTTAGAGCCTATGCTGTTGGTGTTTTGTTCAGGAAATTTTCTCCTGTGCCAATGAGTTCTAGGCCCACTTTTTCTTCTAACAGATTAGTGTGACTTGTTTTATGTTGAGGTCTTTGATCCACTTGGACTTTAGTTTGGTGCAGGGTGATAAGTATGGATCTAATCAAATTTTTCTACATGTAGACATCCAGTTAGACCAGCACCATTAGAAGATGCTATCTTTTTTCCATTGTATGTTTTTGTCTTCTTTTTAAAAAATCAAGTATCCGTAGGTGTGTGGGTTTATTTTGGGGTCTTCTATTCTGTTCCATGATCCACCATTCTGCTTCTATATCAGTACCATGCAGCTTTTATTACTATTGCTCTGCAGTACAGCCTGAGATCAGTATATGGGGATACCTCCAGATGATCTGTTGTTATACAGGATCATTTTGGCAATTCTGGGTTCTTGTTTTTCCATATGATGTTGGGAATTTTTCTTTCAAGTGTATCTTCAGCGCCTGAGAATCTGTTTTCCATCTCTTGTATTCCATTGGTGATACTTACCTTTGTGGTTCCTGATCTTTTCTCTAAGTTCTCTAGCTCCAGGGTTTTCTCTGTTTGTGTTTTCTTTATTGATTCTAATTCTGTCTTCATGTTTTGCACCATTTCCTTCATCAGTTTGAATGTGGATTCCTGTCTTTCTATGATTGCTTTTATTTTTTTTTTATTTCCTCTCTATATGCCACTAATTGTGTCTCTAATTGTGCCTCTATTTGTTTGGCTGTATTTGCCTGTGTTTCTTTGAGAGCTTTGTTCATTTGCTTCCATTTGAGTGGCTATTTCTTTGAGAGATTTGTTCATTTCCTCTTTTTGTGCCTCTAATAACTGTATACGCATAACTTTAAAATCATTTTCCTGTGTTTCCGATTAATTGAAATATCCATTGATTTTGGGGTTTGCTGGTGAAGCCATAAGTCCTGATTTTTGTTGGGTGTGTTCTTTTTTTATTTTATTTTATTAATTACACTTTCTTCATTTTGTATCCCCCCATAAGCCCCTCCCTCCTCCCCTCCTGATCCCACCCTCCCTCCCCTTTCTGCATGCATGCCACTCCCCAAGTCCACTGATAGGGGAGGTTCTCCTCTCCTTTCTGATCTTAGTCTATCAGTTCACATCAAAAGTGGCTGCATTATCCTCTACTGTGGCCTGGTAAGGCTGCTACCCCCTCAGGGGGAGGTGATCAAAGAGCAGGCCAATCAGATTATGTCAGAGGCAGTCCCTCTTCCCATTACTATGTAACCCACATGGACACTGAACTGCCATGGGCTACATCTGTGCAGGGGTTCTAGGTTATCTCCATGAATAGTCCTTTGTTGGAGTATGAGTCTCTGGGAAGTTCCCTATGTTCAAATTTTCTTATTCTGTTGCTCTCCTTGTGGAGACCCTGTCCTCTCCAGCTCTTATTATTTCCCACTTCTTACATAAAATTCCATTCACTCTGCCCAACAGTTGCCCATCAGGCTCAGCATCTGCTTTGATAGTCTGTAGGGCAGAGGCTTTCAGAGCCCCTCTGTGGTAAGTTCCTAGTTTGTTTCCTGTTTTCTTCTTCTGGCTTTCAGAAGCCCTCTGTAGAAGGTTCCTAGGTTGTTTCCTGTTTTCTTCTTCTTCTGATGTCCATCCTCTTTGCCTTTCAGGATGGGGATTGACCGTTTTAGTTAGGGTCCTCTCTCTTACTTAGTTTCTTTAGATGCACAGGTTTTAGTGGGTTTGTCCTATGTTGTATGTCTATATGAGTGAGTATATACCATGTGTGTCTTTTTGCTTCTGGGACAACTCACTCAGGATGATCCTTTCGAGGTCCTACCATTTACCTGCAAATTTCATGATTTCCTTATTTTTCATTGCTGAGTAATACTCCATTGTATAGATGTACCACAGTTTCTGCATCCATTCTTCAGTTGAGGAGCATCTGGGCTGTTTCTAGCTTCTGGCTATTACAAATAAAGCTGCTACAAACATGGTTGAGCAAATGTCCTTTTTGTGTACTTGAGCCTCTTTTGGATATATGCCCAGGAATGGTATGGCTGGATCTTGGGGAAGCGCTATTCCTAGTTGTCTGAGAAAGCGCCTCTGGCCATTTGCTTATCTGTAATCTTCACTATTTGTTCCTGGAGTCTGCACTTCTGACTGGGTTTGTCTTTCTCTGGTGTCTGGAGTATTGTTCAGGTAGAAGAGAGAGATCCAGTGGTTTAAGTATGTGCATTGGTATTTCATCTGTCCCTAAGGAGGAAGATCAGTAGGCACAGATGCACAAGTGCTGGCAAGCAAATGTGCGAGTGTGCATGGAAGTGTGCCTTGAAGGACGTGGTGCTAGACAGTGTAAATGCTTGGAATGAGGGGTGTGGGGGTGCAGGCACAGGAGGGGGTATGGATGCTGGTGCTGTTCATGAGAGCAATGTGCATGCGCAGATTCCCTGAATACCTTAGTGGCCTACAAGCCTGTCATACTGTCCTTTTGGTTTTCAGATCTGTCTGAGCTCCAGGAGTTGTTTGCCTGGACTCAACTGGTAGACCAGCAGAACAAGGGCTTCAATGTTGAGAATGTTGTCCCAAGAATCCCTATGTTGTCCACAATGGGTGTGTGGGTGGGAAGGATCCAATGTCTAGCTGCTGGCATAGAGGGACCCTGGATCTGGGGCTCTGCATCTACTCACTTGAGGGTGCACTCACTCTCTAGCAAGTCTATTTGGAAAGCACAGAGGTTCCCCTTTGCTCTCTACTCTCAGATTTGGGCCTGTCAGCACGAATGTGAGCATAGGTGATCTGTCAGCCCAGTCGTACTGCAACTGCAGAACTTGGAGGCTAGTATAGCAGCCCACTGGGAGTCCAGCCACAGTCACAGAAGTGGGAGGCCAAAGGCACAGATGCCTTCCGGAAGGCCCGGGGGAACCGTGGACCTGGTTGGTCTGGTGCACCTGGGTGGCACGTACATCAGGCAGCCTGCCACTGAGGGACTGGGAGGCCTGCTTTCTCTCTCTCAGATACCGAGCAGGGAGTTTTGTGCTAGGAGCCACGAAGGAAGAAAGAGGGAGGTCCTTCAAGGCAAAGTGAGGGGGGATTGAATGTTCGCTACTCTCAGTCCCCAGAGAAGTCAGTGGGTGTCCTGGGTCCAAATGGTCTCAGCTCATGGATTGTCCCCTCTCACCCAAGAAGCCTCAATATCTATGCTCTAGATTCAGCTGCCCCTCCAACTCACCAATTTCAGTTTCAGATCCTCTGCCCCTCAGATATGGTGCTCTGGTAGCCGCCATCTTGATCACCAGTTATATTTCTACAAGATATATTGTAATTTCCTATTTTAGCATTTGTATTTTGGTTAGAAGATATTATTAAATGCAGATGTTAAGGGTTGGACAGGTCTAATTTTATTTTTAGAAATGATGAATATAAATTCGTTTTGCTTGATTAAAATAGTTTATTCCAAAAGAAGAAGAAGAAGAAGAAGAAGAAGAGGAGGAGGAGGAGGAGGAGGAGGAGGAGGAGGAGGAGGAGGAGGAGGAGGAGGAGGAGGAGGAGGAAGAGGAGGAAGAAGAAGAAGAAGAAGAAGAAGAAGAAGAAGAAGAAGAAGCCCCCACCTCAGCTCAGCCTTACGACTTCCATGGCCCCATTTCTTGGGACTAATGAACCCGCCTGAAAGCTGCATCCCAATAAACCTGCATTTTTATAAATTTTGCTTGATTCAATTTATTATGTCTCTGAAGAAGCCATTCATTTGGTGCCAGAAACACCCATGAAGGTGAGACCCACCACCACCACTGGATGTCTGAGGACCCCTTCTCTCTTTTGTTCTGTCCTAGTTCTCAGCTGACAACTGACTTTCCCCAAACACCTTTTCTCTAAGCTAATTTTTTAATGGGCAAGTTTCTCAGTGTCTGGTTAGAAGTGAATTTGGTTTCCTCCTCCTCCCTTCCTCCCCCACCAAAAAAAAAAAGAGAGAGAGAGAGAGAGAGAGACCAAATATACAAAGCATTTTTGGTAGGCAGAAAGTTTTATATCTACAGAAGAGTGTTAGCCATACTACATCAAGCAGGACCCCACCTACATCAACAGTGGTCCTCAGTGGGGTTTTGTTACTAATATGAAGGGATTTTGAGCTTCACTCACTTGCTCTGGCCATTATAAGCTTCCTGTTTTTACTTTGTTGATTAATACAAAATTCCACAACTTCTAAGAAAAGTGCAACTTTTAAGAGTGAGATGCAACCTTGAGTATATACTTTGATCTTAGAAAAATCCTCCTTCGGTGATAGATTTTTGCCAGATGGCAACTTTACAAATTTCTTTAAAGATAGAGCGTTTCCTTGGTCTCAAAGGCAATTCATTTTATCTGTGTTTCACACACACTCATGTATGCAGTAGAAGAGCAAATATATTTCACAAAGTGACATGCTTGAACACATTGTATCTACTTGTAAATTTTTTTTTAATCTCCTCACATAGCAAGGAAAGAAAGTTTCATGGGGTAATCTTTAATATGTTTCCAGCCCTTCCTTTGATAATACCCTGGAGAGTAGTCCAGACTCAGAGAACATCACTGATAACTTACATAGAAAACTAAGTGAAGAAATAATCACAGTATGCTTAAGTTTGCACAGTGAATAGGTAAACACAGTGATATAAAAGCTAAAGTTCAGAAAGTGATATGAGAAAGATATGTTACCAGTTGTCTTTTGTGAATATAGAAGAAACATATCCTCTACAAAATAAGCAACATTACATACTAATGTACTAATCACAGGGTAAATGGTTTGATTCTATTCTAAGAAGAGAAGTACTTAATTTTTCAAATTAGAAAATCAAGATAGAACCCATATCTGGCACAATTTGGGGACCCAAGAATCGGTGAGTAGGTCCTACTAGAGAACCTACCACTCTTATACTACATGGACATAGTATTAAGCCAGTTAAAAGGTGTAAATGCCTTTTTAAACCTCACCAAAGACACTTCTTGTATAAGTCACCAAAGACACTTCTTTTATAAGTAGGTGGTGGCTAGAAGGGAGACTCACAACAACTGGTCAAGGGGCAGAGAGTAAGTGACTTAGTAGTGTGCAGCCCCAAGCAGTAATCTTTATTACACCTCTTTCTCTGAAGGCTTGATAATCACCACAGAAGAGGGGGACAGTGTCATTTCTAACCAAAGGACAAGCACCCCACAATTATGTGGATAGCAGACTGAAGACGAGCAGCTCAGCAGCTGAATTTTGAGTCCATTTCTGTGGCTCCCACTGTTACCTAAAAATCTTAACATATATTAGAAATGTCAAACATATCTTTGCTTTATTTTCTAAGTCTGGAGTCAGCTCTTAGATTTTCATGCTGTTTCAAGGGTACTCAGCTCCTAGAAACACAGGGCTTAAAGCAGCAAATACGATTCTTAGGTTAGAGAAGCAGAGCAAAGACTATGGTAACTATCTATTTTTGCCAGAATATAAAAGTTATTCAAAGCTTTAAAATCCAAGTGTTCGTGACATGATCAGTTCTTACCTGTTTTCCTTAAATCGGATTCCTAGAAAGTAGTTTTACATAAATATTTTTTTTTTTTTTGCTCATATCCACAGCAACCACTATCACAGTGAAGAAACAGAAAAGTATGGAGAGAGAGAAAACCAGCAAAAGATGGTATGCTGTTGAGCTTCATATACAGGGAAGCTAATTTCTTGAGTACACTGAAACATGTGAATTCCTGATCTCAACTCTATCTGTTAAGGGGAGGGGGGAAATATGTAAACCAACTTCTGAGTCATCACTGAGAGACGCCCATCCTGTGCACTGATTTTATGCACAGAATGGGAACAAATTCTTTTACAAGTACTCAATACATTGTGCTTGTGGAAATCTCTAGCACCATAAGAGAGAAGAGCAGGGTGGAGCCTTGAAGACAGACCACAAAATCATGCTAACCTGAGCTCAATCAGATTCACACAGCAATTGGAATAAAATGAGATCATACCAAGAGGGGAGAACACAAAAATAATTGTTCAATATAAGTATTTGTCTTGCATGACATTTTCAGTACTTAGGCCTATATTATAGCTGGCTTACTAATGTAGCTGGCACCTAGCACACAGAGTCTGCTATCCACACTATGGCTAGTTAAACTGTTGCTTGACTAGAGTAATTAAAAACAAAATAACCTTACTATGTTATAAAAGCCGGTATTGAACTCTTGGGCTCAAACTGTCCCCTTGCCTTAGTTTTCTCTGATTGCTTAAAATTATGGGTGTATGCTATTTTATTTTAATATGTTTAATGTGTTTTTAATGGTAGCCTCCAGCCTCCACACTCTCAAAACAAACATATTCTCAGCTTTTCATCTGTAGAAAGAAGTGCACGATCTATTTAAGTGAGACCCAGGTGTGAGCTTTAAAAAGATTTTGTACAGTGATTTATTGAAACAAAGCATAGTCCCTGCTGGTCCTGATTATATAGGAGATATTCATCACTTCCTTTTTCAGTTGCAGCTTTTCCTCACTCTCAGCCAAAGTAATTAAGATTTATAAATGTAACTGTCTCTACTACTGGGGCTTGTTAAAAATTCTTCATTGCATCTCCATCCTCCACGGAAGGAAGCACTGGTTCTTAGATCTTGTAGCCTGGGAAGCTCCACCTGTAGCCGTCACATACAATAAGCTACACTTGAAGTTGGCAAGACATCTCTATAATTTAAGCTATCTAATTATCCTTTTGTTTTCGTACAGTTGTATTATGTGGTAAATTAAAAATAATAAATGCCATTATTATTTTTCATTAATGAGAGATTTTAAATCTAGACCCTTTTTAATCTGCTCTAATTGGGTGATTTGCTTCACTCAGTATAATATGGAAGCTGTAAGACTTCCAGCCTAAACCTGTCTAGTTCCAGGCAATCCAGCATCTGTTCAGTGGCAGGCAAAATAATTACTCACTCAGTGACTGCAAGAAGGAAACACATTTCATGTTTTAAGCCCTGAATTCTAGTGTGCTTTGGTACACAGGAAGACACAGCTAATAAAATACTCATTTTGATAATTACATGCAAAGATCTTACAAGTGTGTTCCTGCATGCTTGCTGTAGATACTGCTTTATAGAGTCAGTTGCAATGTTAATGAGCTCACAAATTTTGGTAATTTATATAATAATGTGTATATTGACTCGAGGAATCCAAATTAGGATAGTTTTTGTTGTTGCTGTTATTGTTGTTGTTGTTACATTTAATGATATTTTATGGTTTTACGGTTTCTATCTAATAATAGCATTATTAGCCTTGCTGAAAATATTGCACTTTTAATATGCATTATCGCATTCATATTTTTAAAATTTCTCAATTAAAATCATATTATAGCCAATAATTTAGTGCTTTATGTTTTAATGTCTAAAGTTCTATTTGCATATGGTATATTTAATTTGCTCTTTTTGAAATTTTGGTACTTAGATAACTTGCTGTTTTAATTGTCCTTAATTTTTCTTTCTCACTTTTAAAAAGAAACATTATTTTTACAGCACAAGAAATTTTTTGAATATATTTCACTATTATATTAAATCAGTGTTCTAACCTTATCTTTACCTTATTTTCCCTTTATATCTATGACTAAATTAAATAGTGGTTTAAAAAATCTTTGTGCCAAATATTTCTTTAAGTGTTTCTCTGCCATTCGATGTTACTCTATTGAGAATTCTCTGTTTAGCTCTGTACCCCATTTTTTAATTGGGTTACATGATTTTTTTGCTGTTTAACTTCTTCAGTTCTTTATCTTTTCTAGATATTAGCCCTCTGTCAGATATAGGGTTGGTGAAGATCCTTTCCCAGTCTGTAGGCTGTTGTTTTGTTCTGACGACAGTATCCTTTCCTTTACTGAAGCTTTTCAGTTTCATGAGGTCCCATTTATTGATTGCTGATCTTAGAGCCTGTGCTGTTGGAGTTCTGTTCAGGAAGTTGTCTCCTGTGCCAATGAGTTCTAGGCTCTTCCCCATTTTTTCTTCTAACAGGTTTAGCGTGTCCGTTTTTATTTTGAGTTCTTTGACCCACTTGGACTTTAGTTTTGTGTAGGGTGATAACTATGGGTCTATTTGCATTTTTCTACATGTATACATCCAGTTAGTCCAGCACCGTTTGTTGAAGATGCTGTCTTTTTTTCATTTTATGGTTTTGGCATGTTCGTCAAAGATCAGGTGTCCATAAGTGTGTGGGTTTATTTCTGGGTCTTCTATTAAATTCCGTTGATCCACCATTCTGTTTCTATGCCAGTACCATGCAGTTTTTATTACTGTTGCTCTATGGGACAGCTTGAGACCATGGATGGACATACCTCCAAAAGATCTTTTATTGTAAAGAATTGTTTTAGTGATTCTGGGATTCTTGTTATTCCATATAAAGTTGAAAACTTTTCTTTCAAGGTCTGTAAAGAATTATGTTGGTAATTTGATGGGAATTGCATTGAATCTGTAGATTGCTTTTGGCAAAATGGCCATTTTTATTATGTTCATCCTTCCAAGCCTTGATCATGGGAGATCTTTCAATCTTTTTATACCTTCTGTTTCTTTCTTCAGAAACTGAAAGTTTTTCTCATACAAGTCTTTGACTTACTTGGTTAGAATTACAGCAAGGTACTTTATGTCCTTTGTGGCTATTGTGAAGGGTGTTGTTTCCCTAATTTCTCAGCCCTTTTCTCTTTTGTATACAGGAGGGCTACTGATTTTTTTAGCTAATTT
The DNA here is from genome assembly GCF_030254825.1 of Meriones unguiculatus. NCBI lineage: Eukaryota > Metazoa > Chordata > Mammalia > Rodentia > Muridae > Meriones > Meriones unguiculatus. Next base: position 80,329,454 of record NC_083354.1, read on the forward strand.
TGTATCCAGCCAATTTGCTGAAAGTGTTTATCAGCTGTAGGAGTTCCCTGGTAGAATTTTTGGGGTCATTCATGTATACTATCATATGTTCAACATCCTTAGTCATCAGGGAAATGCAAATCAAAATGACCCTGAGATTTCACCTTACTCCCATCAGAATGGCTAAGATCTAAAACTCAAGTAACAACACATGCTGGAGAGGATGTGGACAAAGAGGAACCATATTCTATTGCTGGTGGGAATGTAAACTTGTCTAACAGCTTTGGAAATCAATCTGGTGCTTTCTCATACAAATAATAATGGTGCTACCTAAAGACCCAGCTATACCATTCCTAGACATATATCCAAAAAATGCTCAAGTATACAACCAGGACATTCACTCAACCATGTTTGTAGCAGCTTTATTTGTAATAGCCAGAAGCTGGAAACAACCCAGATGTCCTTCAGTTGAGGAATGGATACAGAAATTGTGGTACTTTTACACAATGGAATACTACTCAGCAATTAAAAAGAAGGCAATCATGAAATTTGCAAGCAAATGGCAGGATCTAGAAAAGATCATCCTGAGTGAGGTATCCCAGAAGCAGAGACACACATGGTATATACTCACTTATAAGTGGATATTAGACATAAAATATAGTATAAACATACTAAAATCTGTACACCTAAGGAAGCTATTCAAGAAGGATGACCCTGGGTAAGAGGCTCAATCTTCATTCAGAAAGGCAAATGAGATGTATATTGGAAGAGGGAGAAAACAGGGAATGGGACAGGAGCCTATCACAGAGGGTCTCTGAAAGACTCCATCCAGCAGGGTATCAAGGCATATACTGAGATGCATCGCCAAACTTTGGGCAGAGTGCAGGGAATCTTATGAAAGCAGGGGGTGATGGAAAGACCTAGAGGACCTCCACAAGGGGAGCAACAGAACCAAAAAAATCTGGGCATAGCGGTCTTTTCTGAGACTGATACTACAAACAAGGACCATGCATGGAGATAACTTAGAACCCCTACACAGAAGTAGTCCAAGGTAGCTCAGTATCCAAGAAGGTTCCCCAATAATAGGACCAGGGACCATCTCTGACATGAACTCATTGGCTGGCTCTTTGATCACCTCCACCTGAGGGGGGAACAGCCTTACTAGTCCACAGGAAGGAAGACAAAGAAGCCAGTCCTGATGACAACTGATAGTCTATGGCCAGATGAAGGGGAGAAGATCTCCCCTATCATTCAGCTGGGGGAAGGGCATAAGAGAAGAAGAGGGAAGTAGGGTGGAATTGGAAGAGGATGAGAAAGGGGATACGGCTGGGATACAAAGTGAATGAACTGTACCTTAAAAAAATTAATTAAATTTAAAAAATTAAAAAATAAAAATAAAAGCTGAAAAAAGAAAAAAGAAATTTATAATTATTTATAATACAAAAAGAAATCTTTATGCCACGTTTACTCCAGTCATTTTTTTTTGCTGTTGTAGGATGAAGAACATTTTATCTTGTTTGGATAAAGAACATTGTGTCCAGGAAAAACACACATGCCAGTTTCTAAGTTTATTATATATAATGTAAGGATAGTTGAGTTATTTGTAATGTCTCTGGTTCATAATCTATATTTTAAATTTTCCAGTTAGGAGGTCCTAGTGTGGCTTTGTATATCAGCCTCAGCAATCTAGCACTGACCTCACTCTCCCTGTCTTACTTGTTTTTCATGTCTGTTGAAAATGCTGGGTCCTCCCCATGTACCTTTAAAGTAGAAAAATTAATGTGATTATGTCACAATTTGCTTAAAATTTTTAAAGTTTTCCATGTATAATATATGGAAGGGTCTCTTCAATTGAGAAAAGTTTTTTAAAGTTATAATTTTAAATATTAAATTTATCTTATTGTTTTGGTTTCATCTTTTAAAAATCCATATATATATGTGTGTGTGTGTGTGTGTGTGTGTTTGTGTGTGAGTGTGTACATATATATACATATTAGATCATAACATTTATATATTAGATCCTCTTTAAGGAATGGTCTTCCAGTCTCAATACTTTTATAACTAAGTAAATCTTATACTCTTCTTTAGTGCTTTTATAATCAATATTATTTATAAATTTTTTCAGTAGTTGCTATGTAGCTTTACTTTTATCTTAGGAAGATCATAATTTTTTCTACTTTTTTTTTTAGTTGAATCAACTTCTATTTAATTTCATCCCAATTTTGATCCTTTTTCTTTTTAATGTTTGTATTTTTCTGTTTTTCTCTATATTCCTAAATAGTAGGGTTACACACACACACACACACACACACACACACACACATGCTGACTCACTTGTGTAAAGTCTACATACAAACATATATGTGTGATGTACATAGATATAATAAATCCTCCAAACAGAGATCAGAATAGCAATATGCATGCTATTTCAAAGTGCGATTATTGTCATGTCTGTAAATTTGCTTCTTATGTTGACTAAATACATCATACTTTTAATATAACATAAGAATATTTTATACATTTCTACTTTGCCATACAAAGATCAATGTGAATTATGTTATAACTGATAAAAATGTTAAGGTGTTTATACTATCTCCCTCTGTATTTTTCATTATTGTATTAATAGGTCAAAATGTCATTTATACCTGTTTCTTCAAACTGACAGAATCAAAGAAAGTGGAGGAAAAACAGTTGATCATAGATTTGGTACCCAAAAAGATGTGGAGCAGTGCCCTTCAGTGTCCATGGAATGCTTTGCATGGCCTCAAATCCAGAAGAGGAGACCCAGCATCTGCTTTTGTCCCTCCAGTTCATAAGTGCTATAAAATGTGTGCACTGAATATTCCGGTGATACTAGCTCTTCCTGAAGACCCAAAGCATGTCCTGAAAAAGACTGATGAAGTTAGAGGGATAGTTGATTTGGGTTTCCAACAGGCTCCATTAATGTGCCATTTTAGACGTGGAATACCTCTCTTTATTTCTAGTGACAAAAAAGTAGTTGGCTGACTAATTCAGAACATATCCAGTGGGGCTATAGAATAGTTATAGAAGAGAAACTTCCAATTATTATGACAGAAGAAGAACAACTCCAATTTGTAAAGCAAAAGCCTGGTGTTCCTCAACATTGCCAGAGCCTGTGATAGATAGAATCAGATATGTGTATTCAGCATGACGCAGTAAAAGAAAGTAACTTCTCACAATATCAAATGCCTAAGTAGTAACTTTATTTATGGCTTACATTTGAGCCATATCAGTTCATGTCAGAGGCAGTCCCTTTTCCCATTACTATGAAACCCACTTGGACACTGACCTGCGGTGGGCTACATCTGTGCAGGGGTTCTAGGTTATCTCCTGGTCCTTGGTTGGAGTATGAGTACATTTGAGTAAAGAGGACATTGCTTTATCAGATCCACTCCTGATGGAAAGTTGTCTTTAGCGCAGTGCTGGGGCACTGGTCAGTTTCTGGTGCGTACTTTTTATTAGTGGACAGAATACCACCAATGCAGATTGTGCATACTATACCTGGAGACATATTTTGAGGAGAAAAAATTGGTTTCTGACTTTAACCAGAAACTAGGGCCATTGTTAGAGCGGTGAACTCAGTGTTAACAACAACCATGTGGTTATTTCATAAAATTGGACACAATGCAGTAATCACTTACTGTTTTGTTTTTAAAGAAGACAGACGTTTTGTTATCTCATACAGAAATTCATGATTTATGTGTTTTACTTGCAGTGTTTTAGAAATATTTACATGCAGCAGGTAATTCACAGTGTTTTAACAGCAGATAACATTAGATGTTTATAGTGGACTGAAAATTAATGCAAGGACTATGGTCTCAGTGATAAGTATATTTTAAAGTTTCTAATGTAGAAATACACCAGTTTACCTCAGTACTGTATGTTTTATATTGATCTTCTGATTCCAGTTATAGACTATTTTCAGAGTGAAAAACCAATGTATTTGAGTTATTATTCAAGAAGAGTACAGTATTATGTGCTTAGAAATTTGAGTTAATTCATAAATGTCCAAGATACACTTTAAGGAAGTGGTTCTCAACCTGTAGGTCATGACCCTTTCAGGGGACTGAATGACCCTTTCACAGAGGTCACCTAAGACCATAGGAAAACACAGATATTTACATAATTATTTACAACAGTAGCAAAATTAGTTGTGAAGTAGCAACAAAAATAATTTGATTTTATTTTTGGGAATCATCAGAACATGAGAAACTGTATTGCAGCATTAGGAAGATTGTGAACAACTGCTTTAAGGAAACTCCATAGAAAAGGAAAGCTCAAAGCAAGCAAAAGAAGTTGAAATATAGAGTCGTTCGTTAGAACCTACCGACTTTCCTGTCACTGAGGCTCCACTCTTCTTGTGTAGCTGTGACTAAAATCACCAAAGGTACCTTCCAAATTCATCATTTAGTTTTTAGTTTCACTGAACAGAAAAGCCAAGTTGGTCCAACTGGTCTGTTAAGTCTTAGAGGGTTTTATGAAAGAACTATAGAGGAGTTGTAAGCTAAACAACATATGTTATTATTCCTCAGGAATATTGCACTGAGTTATATACCCTCATTATGGGTTTCATTTTGATACTTGTGAATCCTTCATGGTACCCTCTACCTTGAAAAAGTGCCATGAACTTTTATGACTTATAGATAAGATGGAATAAAATAATAAAATACTTGATGGCTTTTCCTAAGTAAAAACATATCATTTCTTCAAATTTTATTGTGAAAACTTTTTTTTTTGTCAGAATATAAAGTTATATATATTTTTTTCAATGCAGTTTATTCAGGAACATTGAACAATCCTCGGACCCCGGGGAAAGCCAGCCCACAGCTTAAATAGCCTCTGGGCAGCCAACCCAGGCGTGCCACGGGGGCAATGCAGATAGGTCCACATACATGGAAGCAAGCCAGATCCTCAGCCTTAGCCAAATGTGGAATTGTTCATGACAGAGAGCACTCACCATCGGGAAGGTGGAAGGCAGAAACCAGCTCCATCTTTAAGGCATAGCATTCCGCAGCTCTCTACAGTTCCCCCTTTTTGTTTTAGACGCATCAGGCAAGAGTAGAGGTCTGATCTCTGATATTAGAAATAAATTGGGACTTTGTACAGATGTTCATTTAGGTGTCATCCACCCAAAGAGCATCAGACCCGTCTGATACCTTTTGTGAAAATTTTTTATTCTTCAGAAAATGTAAAAGTTTTACATTGAATATTTCAATTCCTTCCATCTGGCTTTTAAGAAGAAAATAGTTCTTGTTCAATTGGCCTTTTAATGTGTCTATTCTTCAGCAATACAATTTATTTTTCATTCACAAATGTCATTTATGATTGGTAAGATGGCTCAGTGGGCAAAGACACGTGTCACCAAACCTGATGACCTGAGCTAGATCTACTACACTCACAAAATGTAAACAGAGAACCTGCTCTTGCAAGATATTCTCTAACTTATTGCTGAAGCTAATGTCTTTTTAATTTGAATTAGTTAGCCTGTGGGGGGTTAATGTGGGAGCTGGTTACAAGGCAATTTGCAGGGCAGGAAAAGCACTCAAATTATGAGTCCCCCTAAGGGCCCTAAAACTGACAGTTAACTCAGTACCCAAATCTTTGCAGTCTTTGTTAGCCAGGCTAATGGTTCAGAGAGGAGAGGCGTTGAATGGGAGAACAAAGCTAGATCAAATAATCTGCCACTGACTCAACACACTGTTTCATAGGGTGCGAAACATTTCAAATGATACCTTTTAGCTAACAGGTGAAAACAGTATGAACTTGACATTGCATTCTTTCTTGCTGGTGGAAGTACAAACTTGTTCAACCACTTTGGAAATCAGTCTGGCACTTTCTCAAAAAATTGGGTGTAGTTCTACCTCAACACCCAACTTCACCACTCCTGGGCATATACCCGAGAGATGCTCCAGCGCACAACAAGGACATATGCTCAGCTATATTCATAGCCTCTCTATTCATAATAGCCAGAAACTGGAATGAACCCAGATGTCCTTCAACCAAAGAATGGATAAAGAAATTGTGGTACATTTACACAATGGAATACTATTTATCTATTAAAAACAAGGAAATTGTGAAATTTGCTGGCAAATGGGTGGAACTAGAAAAGATCATCTTGAGTGAGGTAATGCAGACCCAGAGAGACACACAGAGTATGTACTCCCTTATAAGTGGTTATTAGCCATATACTACAGGAAAAACATACTACAGTTCAGAGATCCAAAGAAGCTAAGAAACAAGGGTAGCCCAAGGGAGGATACTCAAATCTCACCCAGAAGGGGAAATAGAATAGTCATCAGAAGTGGTTGAAGAAAGAGAAAAGGACAATAGAGGGAACACTGAGAGAAATGAGGGTGAGCGGGGTGAAAGGATGGAGGGGGCTTGCAGAGAGAAGAAACAATGGGCAGGAGCACCTCTTAATAAACTGGAGACCTGCAACAGGGTGGGCTCCTGGGAGGATATGGGGATAACACTACCTGAAACCCCCCATGGGTCGTGGGGGTCATGGAGACTGGAGAGGTCATCTTCTAACCAGACAGGTGGAGAGAGGGGAGCATCAACCCACCTACAAAACTTCCATCCAAAATTTACCCTGCCTTCAGGATATGGAGGGATTAAGATAGAGCAGAGACCAAGGGAATGTGCAACCGATGTCTGTCCTAATCTTAGACTTGCTCCATGGGATAGAGTCACTTCCTGACATTATTGATGACGCTCTACTGTGCTTTCAGACGGGAGCCTTACATGGCTGTCCTCTGAGAGGCTTTGCCCAGCAACGGCTTGATTCAGAAACCGAGACTCACTGTCAAAACATTGGGCGGAAGTTAGGGATTCTTGTATTAAAATTGGGGGAAGGATAGAAAGACCCAGAGGAGACAGGAGCTCCACAATGACCATCAGTCCCAAATAACCTGAGCCCACAGGGGCTTGCGGAGATTGAAGCACCAATGAAAGACGAGGCATGGACTAGACCTAGACCCTCTACACATACATACATACATAGGGCAGCTTAGTCTCCATGTGGCTTTCCCCAAAAGGATATGGGGGCTGTCTCTGACATGGTCTTCTATTGCATGCCTTTTGATCACTTCACTCTGAAGTGACTGCATTGTGAGAACATTGTGAAAGAGGAAGTACAGAGTCCTGATGAGATGATGTGCTGGGGTGGGTTTGAGGGGAGGTGGTCTCCCCTTCTCTGAGGGGCAGGGGAAGAGATGGAGAGTAGGAGAGTGAGAGAGGATAGAGGGGAGGGAGGGGCTACATTTGAGATGTAAAGTGAATAACTAAATAAAAAAGAAGAGAAGAATGGATGGATATTTTTTTCAGTTGATGTCAAATGTTATCTGAACCCAAGACTTATTGGAAGATAAGGTCCAGGGCACCAATTCAGTTTTATCATTAATTTCCTCTCTTAGGTGGAGTCTATATGAAATATGATAAAACAGTTACTTGTCCTGGAGAACTGCTCCAATATTAGTTTCCCGCTTAGTGCAGAATTCAGGTTCTGACTCACAAGTGAATAATAGGGATGGAGAATATAACCTTGCCCCCTTTTTTCCTGACAGCTGAAAACTACCTCAACTTTTTCAACCTTAGTCGTTTTTTTCTCACTCTCTCTCTCTCTTTCTCTCTCTCTCCTGTTTGCAGCTGGTGTTATGGTAATCTTGGTTTTCATTCTGTCAAAGGTGCTGTGATATTTTGTGTATGTGCTCTTAGGTTGAGAACTTGGGAGTCACTGAGACCTGTTTGTTATTTTTATCCCCAAATCCATACCCCACAGGTACTGCAAGTTTAAGAGTCTGGTGGCTCTAGGAAAGAAGGCCATGGGGCTGAAGAAATAGTTTAGCTTTTTGTAATAAGACATTTCATGAAGGCTTGATCTAAAAATGAAGTAGGTGTTTCTGTCTTCATTGAAGACTCAGTTTTGTCATGTGATGTCTGCTGCAAGCTGGGCACATGATATTTTGCTGGAAGATGGCATGACTTTGGCCAGCTAAGAACATCCATGGGTGAACTTTGAGGCAGAAACAGAAAGGGCCATACACAGTGAGGCTTCCCTTTGGATCCACATCACTGCACTGATCTTTGTGTATTGACAAGACACTTTGTTACAGAGAACTTCTAGGGGCAGTCCAACTGAGTCTTGTGGCTTTCCCTGACTTGTGCTAACTCGTGTCGCTGCTTGGTGTTGGCTTTTGAACTGGTCCACCGGTATCCTGACAACTGATTTTGGTAATCCCCTAAAGTCCCATTGACTCTAATCAGCAGGAAGCAAATAAAAGAAGTTTACAGTCCTTTCCTTACTAATCTCCTATCTAAGGTGGTGGCGGGGGGGGGGGGGGCGGGGGGCAGGTTGGAAGGGAGGTGAAAGTGTTTAAGAACCCTAAATAAAGTACTTTCGGTGAAAAATCTAGCCCTACGAAAACATATTACAAGATTGAAGATATATGCTGGAAAACTGTTTAGGTTGAAGTCTTTTTAAATAACTGCAGATAAAATATTGAAGAAAGTCTCAGGGTTTGTTTGTTTGTTTTAGTCTTCTTAAATCATAGACAGCTATAAAAACACTATAGCTATTAGCTATAAAAAGCTAATAGCATCAAGTGAGGAAAGCACTTGAAGAGGCAGAGTCAGATGGATCTCTGTGAGTTTGAGACCAGCACAGTCTAAAAAGTGAGTCCAGGACAGACAGGGCTATTACATAAAGAAACTCTGTCATCACAGAAAGAAAGAAAGAAAGAAAGAAAGAAAGAAAGAAAGAAAGAAAGAAAGAAAGAAAGAAAGAAAGAAAGAAAGAAAGAAAGAAAGAGACAGAATCTAGAGTCACTTTGTAGACAAGTCTGTGGGCACACCTGTAGAATACATTCAGATATAGGATAGCCTCTGAGGGCGTCTGTATAGGAATGTCTTGACTAAATTAAGGGATATGATGTGAGAATACCCATCTTAATTGTCAGTGGGATTATTCTCTGGGCTGGAATCTTGTCTGTATATAAATTTGAGAAAAATGAATTGAGTATAGCATTCATTGCTTTTTGCTTCTTGATTGTCAATGTGATATGACTAGCAGCCTCAATATCCTGCCTCCTGATCTCCTGCCAGGAAGAACTGTCGTTTTGGACAGTGTGATAAAATAAACGCTTTCTTTCTAAGTTGCTTTTGACTTGGCCTTTATCACAGGAACAGAAAAATAAACTAAAAGAGAGAAAAATCAAGGTTAATATATTTGGGTGTCCTTTGGAGAAAGATGAGTTTGGGATACTCAGAAGAGAAGTCTTGTTCTAGAATAAAGCAGGGTGTAGAGGTGCGTGTCTGTAATCAGTACTTAGGAAGTTCGGTAGAGACCAGATGAGGCTCCAAAAATAAAATAAATAAATAAATAACCCAAACACAATTATTGTAATGAATTGGAATAATATGAAACAAAATCTATTCTAGTGTATTTTGCATATCTTACTCTATTCTATCTTAACAATTTTCTTTTGTGGAATACAATGATATTACACTTAATTTTAAACTGAAGGTTCTTGGGCCAAAAGATGACTCAGTTGGTAAGGGCGCTTATGACCATGGTTAGCTACCTCAATTCAGTTCCTGGAAACCACATCATAAAAGTAGAGAATCAACTTCATCAGTTTATCCCTTGGCTTCCAATGTACATGACAGACAGACACCCACACACACCCACACACACCCACACACACCCACACACAATATGTGTGCTGGAAGTTTTGGTTTCCTTAAAAACTCAGTTATGTTGTATAAACATATTTTTGCTTTAATCCAAGGTATGGGATATGGGGTTGCTTCAGATTGTCCACAGCAGCAGACTACTTGCCTCCTTCAGGGTGCAATCTTTGCCAGCTGCTGATAGTTTGATTCTAGGGATTCTGAAAGGGAATAAATGCCAGAGCCAAGAGAGGGACTGGGCAAGGGAGCTCAAAAGAAGAAGGTGACTGCTGCTGCTCCTCCTCCCTTCATGTTCCTGGTTGCCCTTGATGCAGTTTGATGAGAAGCTGCAAATATCTTGAAATGAAGATTGGACTTGCCCCAACGAACCAATTGGTCCTTACCAGCAGAAAGGTGCTGAAGAGAACTAAGCCCCCTCTCTCCACTAACCTCTCTCTGGTGTTGGGGTATTGGAAGAGATTGTGGAGGCGGGAGAAAGAGGTATAAGAACCCCCAATAAGATACAATAAAAATAGATTCCAACAACAAAACAAATAAATGTATAGATAAATAAATAAAAGTAAATGTAATTAAGTGAAGAATCTATAGATCATAAATTTTAAATGGCTAAATCACCATCAATACCTGCTGGCTGGCTTAGGTGGCTTGCAGTCTCACAATAAAATATCATAGGTTTGGTCTATTAAATATTGGGACATCCTTTCTCACCATTCTAAAGGCTCATTTCAAAGACTAAGTTGACAGGATGGGCTGATTTTTGTAAAGGAAGCTTTCCTTGTTTTCACATCTGTGCATTCTTACTGTGTTCCTATGGCCTTGTCTAAGTACCTATGTTGGGGGAGAAGAAGAGGGATGAAGGGAGACAGGAAGATAAAGGGAGGGAATAAGGAAAGGGGAGATAAATGGTAGCTAGCTAGCTAGATAGACAGACAGACAGCTAGCTAGCTAGATAGATAGAGTTCATTTTCCTCCTTTTCTTAGAAAGTCACCAACTGTATTGGATTTGGCTCAGCCTCATGGCCTCTTTTAACAGTCCTTAGTTATCTCCTAAAATTGTATCTTCAAGTGCAGCCCTGTTTAGGACTAAGCTCCAGCTATGAATCTTAAAGACAAACAATTCAATGCCTCCCCTTGGAATTTGAATCCAGACAGAGTGAACAAAATGCCAGAACCAGTGACCAAAATCATTTCAGAATGCTGAGAAAGCAGATAGGTGGCAGAAAGAGCAGAGATGGAGGTCAACTGTCCTGAAAATAATGACCCCACTATTTTGAATGCAAACTTGTGAATAGGTAGCATTGCCTCCAAGATTTCTTTTTAAATGTAATGCATTAGAGATACATGTATATTTCATCATCTCAAAAATATACTTTATTGAAAGATTCCTATAGAAATCTATGGAGTGTGTTCAGGTGCAACTATCAGTGATGCTTGAATTCATACTGGCTCAATGTTTTCATTTCTGGTAGGATGTGGAATGTGCCAGATACATTGGTATCGATTATGTAATTTCTATTACAACTTATATAAATATGCAGAGCAAAGAGGTCAAATGATTCTTAGAATCATGAGATTTACACAAAAAGAACAACAGATACAAATGCACATTGAATACTTATATGTTTAGAGGTGTTTGTGTGTATGTGTGTATGTGGTTTTTATGTGTATATTGTTGTGTGCATGAATTTGTGAAGTCCAGAAGTCACATGTCTTCCTCAATCACTTTCCCTCCTACCTTTTGAGATAGTTTCTCCCTGGAACTCAACATCTTGCCTAGACTAGCTAGCCAGCAAGCCCCAGAAAACCTCCTATTGCAGTGTTCCCAGCACTGTAATTACAGTCATGTGCCACTGTAACTCTCTTTTTACATGGATCCTGGAGATCAGAATTTAGATTATATATATATTCAAAATACTTAGCTTTCCTGCAGAGAAAGGGCTCAGTCAGTAAAGTACAAGCCATATAACCATAAGGACTTGAGCTCAGGTCCCCAAAACCCAAACCCAAAGCCTGGCGAAGCAGAGAGGTGCACTCCTGCAATACCATTGCCAGAAGCTGGGGGTCAAAGAAGACACGGGTGGGTCCCTGAAGTACATTGGCCAACTAGGGCAGCCCAGTCAACGAGTTTCAGATTAAGTGAGAAACCCTGACTCCAAAATTAAAGGGTAGGTCTGGAGAGATGGCTTAGTCATTAAGTGTGTGTTTCTCACCTAGGAGCCAAGTTCATTTCCCAGCACCCACCCACTATAAGTGGCAGACAATCACCCACGAGTTCAATTTCAGTGATATTCAACACCTCTGGCCACCATGGGCACTGGGCATAGATGTATATGTCCATACCCCTTCCCCCATGGCTAAAACTAAAATAAACCTTAAAAAAGAGAAGAAAAAGAAAAGGTGGAAGAAGGAGACATAAAGAAAGGCATGTACACCCATGTGGTGTTCACCTGCGCACATACCTACTAATAAATACATCCATCATACACACAACACACAAAAACAAAAGACACCAAATGTAAAAAAATAAAACATTTAACCCTCATTCTCTTTCCTTTCCCTTTTCTCACTTTTCTGATTTATTTTGTTTCTGATCACTTTATAACCAGAATGTTGTGTTTGTAGTTTAGATATTTCCTCTGTGCCCCAAATCACTGAATTAGGTGACCTCGTGTTTAGATTTCATAAAAACATTCATTAGAGTAGTCTAAGCCTCAGAGCAGTTTTGTAGATATGTTTCAAAAATTTATTAGTCCATCAAAAATCTTGACAGTCCATGACTTCTTTTGACCTTGTTTACAGTTACCGTGTCATATACCCTATTGTTCCCCCTGCCCTGTGGCTTTCAAATGACCCCTCTATCATTTTAGGATACAGAAAGAGGTTATATGTAATTGATATGCAAAACCAAGGACATCAGGAACAGAGAGAAAGTGAATAATAAGCAATGGGCTATTGAGCAATTCTTGTTTTACAATCTTCTTAATGTGACTTTCCATTTGTGTCACAAAACTTACTGACTTTGAAATTGTTAAGGTCTCAGCACAGTGATTAAGGGCCTGGTTTCCCTTTCCATGGCTTTAAAACATAAACATATTTGAATCCAAGTTTTGCAAGCTAATAACTATGTGGTCCTGAAAATGTTTTGCTGTTGTTGGTTTGTGTTAATTTTTCACTTTACTTAGTGTATGCATGTGTGTATGTTCATGAACAAGGATGTACATTTGTTGTTTTTTAAATTTATTTATTGATCTATTATTTATTACATTTTATTCACTTTGTATGTTGGCTGTAGCTCCCTCCCTCATCTCCGCCCAGTTCCCCCTCACTCCCTCTTCTCCTTCTATGCCCCTCCCCTAGTCCACTGAGAGGGGAGGTGTTCCTCCCCTACTATCTGACCATAGCTTATTAGGTCTCATCAGGACTGGCTGCATCTTCTTTCTCTGTTGCATGGCAAGGCTGCCTCCCCTCAGGGGTAAGTGATCAAAGAGCCAGCCACTGAGTCCATTTCAGAGAGCCCTTGTTTCCCTTACTAAGGAACCCACATGGAGACTGAGCTGCAGTCTATATCTGAGCAGGGAGTCTATGTCCTCTCCATGCGTGGTTGGCACATCTGTCTCTGCAGACAAACCTGGGTCCAGATTTTTGGCTTTGTTGGTCTCCTTGTGGAGCTCCTGTCCCCTCCAGGTCTTTCTATCTCCCCCTTCTTCCATACGATTCCCTTCACTCTGCCCAAAGTTTGACTGTGAGTCTCAGCATCTGCTTCAATACCCTGATGGATAGTCTTTCAGAGGCCCTCTGTGGTAGGCTCCTGTCCTGTTACCTGTCTTCTGCTTCTGATGTCTACACTGTTGCCCTTCTGAATGATGATTAAGCATTATGGCACTTAATGAAGATTAAGTCCTCCTTGTTGTTTAGCTTCTTTAGTTGTATAGGTTTTAGTATGTTTATCCTATATTATATTTCTAATATCCACTTTTAGTGAGTATATATCATGTGTGTCTTTCTGCTTCTGGATTACCTCACTCAGGATGATCTTTTCTAGCTGCATCCATGTGCCAGCAAATTTCATGATTTCCTTGTTTTTAAATTCTGAGTAGTGTTCCATTGTGTAAATGCACCACAGTTTCTGTCTGTATCTATTCCTCGGCTGACTTTGCTCGTCCACCTGAGGACTACTCCAAATTCCAGAGATTGGCGGACCCAGTCAGCAGTACAGGCTCTCAGAACAAATAGCCAAGGCTACAGGCAATCAGATGGCTAAAGGATGTACATTTGTAATGGAGCATGTTTAGGGTTCAGAGTACAACATTTTGAAGTTGGTTTTCTCCTTCCTCCTAGGTTTCAGAGATTAAATTCAGGTTGGTATGACAAGGACATTTGCTTGTTCATACATCTTGCCAGCCCCATGTTGTTATTTTTGTTTTTACTTTTCAACACTTTAATTTAATCTAAAATGAAACTATTACTTTTCCAAAATAGGGCTCTAGGCATGAAAAACGGAATATTTTAAAGGTTAGCCCTTTCACTAGTAAAATTTCAGCAAATAAATGTGATAGTGGTTTTTGCGCAGAATGGTCTGACTTGTTGGAGGCCACCTGACAGATCATTATTGAGTATCCAGATAGAGGGATGCTAAAACATCACCATTCATTACTATGAGGTACTTGCCATTAAGTATAATGAGTGTTTTAACCTGTCTACTGTTTTGATGCCCAGATCGATTCTGTTAACATGACTTTTGAAATGTGTGCATGTGCGCTGTGATATAATTGTATTACTCATAAATTCCACTTGCATCTGTAAAGTATTAATTATACTTCTTTCCTTTGTTATTATAACACAATACACAAACATAAAAGTCTTAAAGCTCTAGGGAATTCATTTTAATTATTCATTCTGTTTTTAAAGTCAAAAAACTATAATAAAAATATCTCTAAGCGGCCAGGAGAAGACTGCGTCTGAGGAGCAGGACAACATTTTCTGTACAGCGACCAAGAGACTGAACTCGGGGCCCCAAAACAACAACAATCATGCTTCCCAGGCAAGAAACCCCCCACACACACACACACAACACGGGAATCAGTTAGGTCCATTCTCAGGTCACCCAGCCAGAACTCAGAAGAGATCCTGGGTCCCACAGGCACTAGGTTGCCAGAACAGAGCCACAGGCCTGTGTGTCCTGATCAACTTCCCCAGGCTGATCAGTGGGCACAAAAACACCAGAGACTGGGAGTCCTAGTCACAAGAAAACCCAACAGGGAAGGAAGGAAATTGTACTGACTTGGGCCACCCAGTTTTTCCCTGGAAAAAGTCTCTCAGACCTGTGGGTAAGAGCCACCATTACTGAACTGTGCTGCAGCCACGAGCACAGACAGCTGCTGCAGGCCAGCTCTCCAGCACAGTCAGAGCTGTGTGCCCCAGGGCACCAAAGACTGGGAGTCACTGTTGGGAGAAATCCTCACAGGGAACGAAGTAAAGGGAACTGATTTAGGCCACCCAGTATATCCCTGGAAAAGGTCCCACAGACAGGTCCAACCCAGGGACCTGCTGTGAACCAGCTAGCCTGCTGTTACCAGGAGAACGGTAACCACCCACCACAGATTACCACTTGGGTACTGGGGCACAGAGCCCCAACCTCAGACCTACAAAAGCCCAGAATTACCAAAATCAACCCCCAGATACTGCTCCAAGGGTCAACCAGTTATCCCTAACAAAACTGACCAAACTACGGGACACACAGGTTACAGCAGCTGATCACTAAATTTACAGCAAGAAACCCAGAGGCAGGGTAGCTGTCTTCAGGACTTCTCCCGGTGAGAGGAGAGCCCTCTCGACTAAGAAGGACCACAGTTACCACTCAGTTCTCTCTGCCTGAGGTGAGCAGTGGCAACTCCTAAAAAACACCGGCCATCCAGTGACTATACCTAAAAAGCTGAGAAGGCTTCCTTCAGGATAAAGCATCTTCCTGCCAAGGGGATTCTCTCCACCACAGGATTCCAGGACCACCAGAAACTAACTCCAAATACCTAAGATAGCCCAGTGGGTAGAGGTCAGCATAAAAGCTCAACCAACAAAAGACAGAGCAATATGGCATCTCCAGAACCCAGTTATCCAGGGGCAAGTAGCCCTGGACACCCCAGAATAACTGAAATTGAAGAAGATGACCTAACATCTATGCTCATGAAGAGGATAACAGAGGAAACAAATAAAATGCATAAAGACCTG
The DNA here is from genome assembly GCF_030254825.1 of Meriones unguiculatus. Classification (NCBI taxonomy): domain Eukaryota; kingdom Metazoa; phylum Chordata; class Mammalia; order Rodentia; family Muridae; genus Meriones; species Meriones unguiculatus. Next base: position 80,345,369 of record NC_083354.1, read on the forward strand.
GAGGAAGAAAAACTCAAACAGATTATGGCCATCTCTAAAGAAACAGAGGAAGAAAAAAACAAACAGATTATGGCCATCTGTAAAGAAATACAGGAAGTTGCAGCCAAACAGTTTTTGACCTTTAGAGAGGAAATGCTTAAATCACTGAAAGAAATAAAAGAAACAGAGGATTTCAAACAAACAGCTGAAAGAATTGAAGGAAAAACAGGAAAATATAGTCAGACAGGTGAAGGAAATCAACAAAACGGCTCAAGATCTCAAGATAGAATGGAAAAATTAAAGAAAACACAAATGGAAGAAATTGTGGAGAGAAAGAACTTAGGGAAGAAAACAGGAAGTACAGAGGTTAGCATAACCAATAGGCTACAAGAGATGGAAGAAAGAATCTTAGGTGTGGAAGAAACAATGGAAGAAATAGATGTATCTGTCAAGTAAAATGTTAAATCTAAAAAATTCCTGACACAGATCATCCAAGAAATCCAAGATAACATAACAAGACAAAACCTAAGAATAATAGGAATAGAGGAAAAAGAAGATTCCCTCCTCCAAGGCCCAGAAAATATTTTCAACATAATCATTGAAGAAAATTTCCCCAACTTAAAGGAGATGCCGATAAGAATACAAGAGACCTACAGAACACCCAATAAATTAGATCAGAAAAGAAAATTCTCCCGCCACATAATAATCAAAACAGTAAGTATACAGAACAAAGAAAAAATACTAAAAGCTGCAAAGGAAAAAGGCCAAGTAACATATAATGGCAAATCCATCAGAATCACACCTGACTTTTCAACAGAGACTATGAAAGCCAGAAGGGCCTGGACGGATATCATGTAGACCTTAAAAGAACACAGATGTCATCCTAGGCTACTATACCCAGAAAAACTCTCAATCCTCATAGATGGAGAAAACAAGATATTCAATGACAAAAGCAAATTTCAACAATAACTACACACAAATCCAGCATTACAGAAGACACTAGAAGGGAAAATACAACTCAAGAAAAGTAGATACTTTCAAGAAAACACAGGAAATAATTAACCTCACTACAGTAAAACAAAAAGCAACCAAGCACAGAACCTTATGACCACAGCCAACATCAACATCAAAGGATCTAACAGCCACTGGTCATTAATCTCTCTCAACATCAATGGACTTAATTCTCCAATAAAGAGACACAGATTAACAGAATGGATGCATAAACAAAACACAGCAATCTGTTGCATACAAGAAATATACCTAAGTCACAAAAATAGACATTACCTGAGGGTTAAGGGTTGGAAGACAGCTTTCCAAGCAAATGGACCCAAGAAGCAAGCAGGAGTAGCCATTTTAATATCTGATAAAATAGACTTTCAACCAAAATTAATCAAAAGAGATGGGGAAGGACACTTCATACTCATCAGGGGAAAATTCCAGCAGGAAGACAGAACAATCCTGAACATCTATGCCCTAAATACAAGGGCACCCACATTTGTAAAAGAAACATTCATAAAACTTAAACCACACATAGATCCCCACACATTAATAGTGGGAGACTTTAACACCCCACTCTAAACAAAGGACAGATCAACAAAACAGAAATTAAATAAAGAAACAATGTCTTTAACAGAGGTCATGAAACAAATGGACCTATCAGACATTTACAGAACCATACATCCAAACACAAAAGAAATTACCCTCTTCTCAGCACCTCATGGAACCTTCTCCAAAATAGACCACATAGTTGGTCACAAAGCAAGCCTCAACAAATACAAGAAGATTGAAATAATCCCTTATATCCTGTCTGATCACCAAGGAATAAAGCTGGACCTCAAACAACAACAGAAATAGCAAAAAGCCTACACACACATGGAAACAGAACAACTCATTACTAAATGACAGCTGGGTCAGGGAAGAAATAAAGAAAGAAATTAAAGTATTCCTAGAACTCAATGAAAATGAAGACACAATATACTCAAACTTGTGGGATACAATGAAAGCAGTGTTAAGAGGAAAATTCATAGCACTAAGTTCCTTCAAGAAGAAATTTGAGATAGCTCATTCAAGCAAATTAATGGGTCACCTAAAAATCCTATAAAAAGAAGAAGCAGACACACCAAGAAGGAGTAGACAGCTGGAAATAATCAAACTCAGGGCTGAAATCAATCAATTAGAAACAAATAAAACAATTCAAAGAATCAATGAAACCAAGATCTGGTTCTTTGAGAAAATCAACAAGATAGACAAACCCTTAGCCAAGCTAACTGAAAGGCAGAGAGACAACACCCAAATCAACAAAATCAGAAATGAAAAGGGGGATATAACTACAGACACTGAGGAAATCCAAACAATCATTAGGACTTACTTCAAAAGTCTATATGCCACAAAATTTGAAAATCTAAATGAAACAGAAATTTTTCTTGATTGATTCCAATTACCAAAGCTGAGTCAAGACCAGGTAAATCAATTAAATAGTCCTATATCTCCTAAGGAAATAGAAGCTGTCATCGAAAGTCTCCCATCCAAAAAAAAAAAAAAAAAAAAAAGCCCAGGACCAGATGGTTTCAGCGCAGAATTCTACCAAACCTTCAAAGAAGAGCTAACTCCAGTTCTCTTCAAACTATTCCACAAAATAGAAACAGAAGGAACACTACCAAACTCATTCTATGAAGCCACAGTCACCTTGGTACCTAAACCTCACAAGACCCAACAAAGAAAGAGAATTTCAGGCCAGTCTCCCTTATGAAGATTGATGCAAAATTACTCAACAAAATACTTGCAAACTGAATACAAGAACACATCAAAGATATCATCCACTATGACCAAGTAGGCTGCATCCCAGGTATGCAGGGGTGGTTCAGTATATGGAAATCCATCAATATGATACACCATCTTAACAGACTGAAAGAAAAAAAAACACATGATAATCTCCCTAGATGCTGAAAAAGCATTTGACAAAATCCAACATCCATTCATGTTTAAAGTATGGAGAGATCAGGGATACAAGGCACATATTTAAACATATTAAAGGCAATATACAGCAAGCCTATAGCCAACATCAAACTGAACTAAGGGAAACTTAATGCAATCCCACTGAAATCAGGGACAAGGCAAGGCTGCCCACTCTCTCCATATCTCTTCAATGTAGTTCTTGAAGTCCTTGCTAGAGCAGTAAGACAGTTGAAGGAGATCAGGGGGATACAAATTGGAAAGGAAGAAGTCAAAGTATCACTATTTGCAGATGATATGAGAGTATACGTGAGTTACCTCAAGACCAGGGAATTCCTACAGTTGATAAACACCTTCAGCAAAGTGGCTGGATACAAAATTCACTCAAAAAAATCAGTAGCCCTCCTGTATACAAAAGACAAAAGGGCTCAGAAAGAAATTAGGGAAACAACACCCTTCACAATAGCCACAAACGACATAAAGTACCTTAGTGTGAACCTAACCAAGCAAGTCAAAGACTTATATGAAAAAAATTTCCAGTTTCTGAAGAAAGAATTAGAAGAGGATATAAAAAGATTGAAATATCTCCCTCCCATGCTCATGGCTTGGCAGGATTAACATAGTAAAAATGGCCATCTTACCAAAAGCAATCTACAGATGCATTTCCCATCAAATTACCAGCAGAGGAGAGTTAAATATGAAAGTCTAGTCCTAGTTAGATTTCTTAATCCATCCAACAGGTCATATTAGCTCTGAGTGTGAGAATTGTTGCTTAGGTGTGTGTGTTCTTGTGTTTTTGTGTATGTGTGTATGTATTTCTTCATGTTTGTGTCTACCCATGTCTTTTACGAAGTAGACATATAAGGCACAGTTCCAAATTATAGAAGCCTCCAAAAAATACAAAAAAGCAAGAAAATCAAATTCCAGATGCCAGTTACACATTGGGGGCATACCAGAAGATGTACCTAAATTATTGATAAATCTATATGACATGCAGGTGAAAATTAAGTGGGAGTTAGATGAAGAGAGAGTAGCGTATTCCCTCAAAATGGAATTGTTTTGAAGAAAACTGTTGTTTTCCCTCATTATCTAGGGAAGACTTCATACATTCCTAACTAAGAGTTAGGACCACAACTTGTCCTTCCTATACTGAAAGTATTTCAGAGAAGATTATGGAGCAGTGTGTCTTCCTTCCTGCCTTCTCTCACTATGTAGGTGTTTTCAGGGGTAGTTGAATCCTCCACTATATTGCTTCTCTTGCTTCACTGGATGCCAAAATAGAAAGTCACTGTGGCACTTAGCATTATCTAAGACTTTATCTTTTCCACAAGCTACTTGTCAAATCCCTTCTGTGTTAACATTTTTCTTGTACTTTGCACATTAAAAAAATCAGTCTAACACAAAGGATCTTTGTTTTAACTAGCTGGAGAAATGGTAGACTAGAAAACAATACATGACATAAAAGTCACATCAGTTTTTGTATTAACGTTTGGTCCTGAAATAGCTGTTGTTCTTTGCCATGTCCAACACTGTTCTAGTCTGCGAAAGCTATAAATAAAAGAATATGAGTAATTTAAACCACCAAAAAAAGGGACTGTAAGCAAGGTAATGACAAATCCAAGTGCGGAGACTAATTTTCATAGTCAGCTTGATTACACTGAGAATCACTTAGAGACAAACCATCAAAGTGTCTATGAGGGCTTTTCCAGGAGGCTTAACTGAGGCAGAAATGCCTCACTCTGAATATGGGCAGCACATTCCGTGGGTTAGGTCCCTGAACTAAGTGCAAAGGAGAAAGAGAACAAAGCAGCAGAACATAAATCTCTCCCCACTTTCTGACTATGAATACAATGTGATTGATCACCTCTTATCCCTGGCAGCATCTGGCCTGGACACAGAGTGTTCTCACTGGTAGTGTGTCTACACAAGCCCTTACTTCCATGCATTGCTTTCCTCAGTTACTCACATCAATGTGAAGATTACAATACTATAAGCGAAGCTGATGAGATAAAATAGCAGAGACAGCACGTGGAGAATGAAACACACAGATAGATAGCGATTGATTTCAACCTTTAGCTATAGAAACAATTTTCAGGCAGGCTATGTGTCATAAGATATATAGGGTGGGGTATCAGTAACAGAAGAAAACATTCTATAACATCAGCCATCAATTTCTTCAGGGCATTGACACTGTACAGCGTTAGGTTCACAGTGCCCAGAGCACCTGTTTCCTGACGCATGTTTAGATGTGCACGTATAGCTACACTTCCTGGTCATTTAGTAGAGTATGATAAGCTGACAGAGGGTTGGTATCAGTTAAGCGGGTTCTGATCGGATCCTCAGTAAGTTGACGTAGTGATATGATGGTTCTTCTCTGCCGCCTACAACTGGACATCTTTTCTTGTAGACAGGCTTTCTAGCTGATATGTCACAGTCTTTACTGGCTGTTACTTTACTCAACTAAATAAAGCTATTAAAGATCTAATGTATTCTTTGTTGTGTCAAAATTTAATGTAAACCATTCAGAATGCTCAGCTTTCTTAAGAGCAATAATGTGGAAAATGATTTTTATATTCTCAAACACACGATCTTTTCCATATTCTCCAGAAGTAGGACACTGATCATATTCCACTTATGGGGGAAGAAAAAAAAACAAAGAAACAAACCACAAAAAACAAACAAAAAAGCAGACAGGGGAGCAGGAGGGGGAAGGAGGAGAAAGGAGAAAGGAAGAAATAGACAAAACACATGATATCTCTGTGAACTGTACCAGGAATGTGGATGTCTCTAACCTGTATTTAGAGTTCTGTGGTGCTTCTAAGTACATGGAACAGAGTTCATTTGAGATGTATCCATTTGCATATAAATTTGCCCAGACACAGGAAAAAAAAAAAAGGTCGCTTTGCAATTGTAGAACACTGATCTGTTTATTTTTAAGAAGGGACACCTATCTAGAAAAAAGAACAACTTGTTATTCCATCCCCAAGTCTCAAATCACATTAGCATTGACAAATAAAGACAGGGCTAAGTGAGAGCAACAGGTTAAAGCTGTTAAACCCTGATTTTGCCCAATTATGTTGACTTAAGAGGTTAGTAAAACCACCACGAGGGTTATTGCAAAGGGACTGCTAAGAGTATTTCAAGCTGGTTATCAATTTTGCTTGAAGAACTTCAAAAACATCAGTCATTTCTCTTCTCCCCCTGTTATCTCTGTCCATCAGTCTCTCCCTTCCTCTCTGTGCCCCCTCTTTTCTTCTTTTCTCCCTTCCTCTCCTCCTTTCAATATTTATATTTATTTATATTGAATAAAAATTAGAAATATATATGATATATATAAATTAATATATATTTATAAATAAATTTATCAGTAGATAAACACACACACACATATATATATATTAAACACAAAAATTTTATGTGTGAATTTCCTAGACTGACCACTTACTATGTTATAAATTGGTCAAATAATATAACTATGAGGCCATTTTAAAAACATACATAAATGCTAGCCTAAAGGAGTCTCCCTTTACTCTCTGGAAAGTTTTCCTCATAAATTAATGCTGACATTTAAATACAACTTATTAAAATATGAATACATACATGTATAATGTGTAAATCTATATAGACTCACAAGTGTGGAGTAGAGAGCTATTAATAACAATAATGTAATGGGAACAGGGACTGCCTCTGACATTGACCTACTCTTTGTCACCTCATCCTGATGGGGGAGCAGCTTTACCAGGCCACAGAGGAAGACAATGCAGCCACTTCTGATGAGATCTGATAGACAAGGATTAGAAAGAAGGAGAGAAAGACCTCCCCTATCAGTGGACTTGGGGAGAGGCATGCGTGGAGAAGAGGGAGGGAAGGTGGGATTGGGAGGGGAGAATGCAGGGGTAAATGGGGGGATACAAAGTAAATAAAGTGTAATTAATAAAAATAAAAATTAAAAAATATTTTAAAAAATGTAACAATAATGTATATAGTGTAGATGATGAAATTGGAAAATCACTTTTTGTAAGCAAAGAAAATTAGTGGATGTTAATTAGGAGGCTGTTTATATGATCCCTCCCATCAATACAATTGACAGAATATGCTTTACAGCAAGTTAGCAGGCCTCAATTAAAAACACAACCAAGTAAGCTGGAGAGATGGCTCAGTTGTTAAAGGCTAGGCTCATAACCAGAACATCAAAATCTCATCCCAATAACCAAACCTATTTTTACCAAAGAGAAAGTCCCACTAGTGACATTTTTAGCAAAATAAACAACTCAAACAAAGTCATAAGAAAGAATCAAATTTGAAGCACATTCTATGAAACATCTAGAAAATGCTTCAAAATATTAAAGCTGAAAAAGATATAACTCTCTTATTTGCCCAGACTTAAGAAAACTAAATACATACAAACCCCAAGTATACCATGGCTCTCTGGATTAAATTGTGGCTGTTATTGCTGTTTCTATTTTTTTAGAGAATGATGAATGCATGTATCACACATTTGTTTATGCATGTTTGTGGAAACTAAAGGTCTGTTTCAAGTGTTTTCCTCTGTTACCCTTCATCCACATATTTTCAGACAGGATCTCTCACTGAATTCGGAGTTCTCTGATTCAGCAAAACTAGCTGTAGATTTTCATGTCTGCCTCTCAGTGCTAGGATGTCAAGTTCATCATGCCACCATGCCTGGCCTTTATATGAGTGCTTGCATTACATTGAGATTTAGAAACCTTCTGTGAGATAATTAGAGAAATGTTTGCCACTGTTTTAGACCGATATTTAATAATTTGTACTTGCAAGATGCATTTCTCTAAATACATGTCAACATCACAACAATGAGTAATCTTACTGTCATTTAGTTTTGCGGACGCCCAGAAATGTATATTAAGGTTTATTCTTCCCTCTGCATTTGGAATGTCCTGAGATGAAGGGATATGTGCTCCTTCATGCACACACCTCTTCTCTTTGCCTTGACTAACATCTGGTTCAATGGAAGAATCATTCTCTGGCCTTTAACTGGAGCTGAATTATATAACATTTTAAAAATTCTTCAGATTATCCAAGCTTTGAAAACTTCAGAGGTTGATATATTTATGGGTGCTCAAAGACAAATGTGAAAAATATATTAATGTTACCTAGCTCTTTGACCTCCCCCCACCTCCAAGGGAGGAGCAACCTTGGCTAGGCCACAGAGGAGGACATTGCAGCCAGTCCTGAAGATACCTGATAAGCTAGAGTCAGATGAAAGAGGAGGAGTATTTCCCCTATCAGTGGACTTGGAAAGGGGCAGGGAGGAGATGAGGGAGGGAGGGTAGTATTGGGAAGGTAAGAGGGAGGGGGCTATGGCTGGGATACAAAGTAAATAATCTCTGATTAATATAAAAAATAAAAATTGATTAACAAGTAAAAAATAATAATAAAACCCTTTTTTGTGTATTTAAAGAAAACATCCTCAGTTCTGAAATATACTGGGATGATGCTGGTAATACCCATTTCCTGCAAGGTATCACTGCTCTTGTTTTAAGGCATCTGCCGAATCAGTGCCATATTCTCCCAGTTGTCACAAGTCTGTCCTGCTGTGTTTTTGCTTGTTTGTTTGCTTGTTTTTAACAGTAAATGCCTTTACTTAAATCCCTTTCTAGGTGATTAATGTCCTCAATAGAATATTATAAAATTGACTTATAATTGGGAGGAAGAGATTTTAAATATAATACAGAGAAATTAGTACTTAAGAATCCATTTGTCTCTGGTCATTTTGCTATAAGTTCTCCCTTTATCTAAGGTAATTCCCACAAGTACTTTTGTACCCATTTTATAAGACAAATTGCCCAAGATGACACTGCAGGTGTGTGACAGAGTTCAGACTTAAAACAAGATCCGTCTGAATCCCAGACCTCTGTGATTGTGACAGTGAGCTCTGTTGAACCTCTTCCTTAGTTTTGCTTTGTGGGTGACCAGTGCTAGCAGCTATGGAGAAAGGGATAAAGTGTGAGCCAAAGAAGACAGCCCTCTTACCACTCTCCTTACTCCCACTCCACTTCTCAGAGAATTTGGCCCTCTAGAGTTTTCATCCAACTATGCATTCTGTTGGGTCATCTTTTTAAGTGAAATAGTTCTTCAGACTGCATTGTGGGTGTTTATTTAAACAAAACTATATAAGATACCCAGAAAAATGCAGAAATCATCTCTCCCAGGTTTGTATAATCATTGAAAGGGAGAATTCAGTATAACATGGCCTTGAAGGAGTCACTGAATGCATTTGTCAAACTGTCAAGGCAAATAAGCTGCAGGACTCAAGTACAAACATCATATTTTCACTGACCTTGATATATATATATATATATATATATATATATATATATACCTATATATACATATATATACATAAATATATATTTTTTCACTTTTCATGGTTTAACGAAGGCTATATGCTATAAAGCAATTACATTATAATGAAGAAAAACAAGATAACCAAGAGCATCCAACCTATGCAGTATATTTTAAGATAATTACAGCTAATCATTTTCTTACTGATGTAAAGTCATTTCAGTTCAATACCATTTAACTAAAGCAATCAAGTAGTCACTATGCAAACAGCCTTGTCTTTGAAGCACCATTTAAATACATTTATGACATACCAGCAGTCATTTTGTATCTGTATACCAAAACAATAATGACCTTTTTACAAACAACTTCCAAATCACTGTGAAACTATAGCTGGTTTTATCCCCAGTTAAACTACTGAAAAACTACAATTGTTCATGTAATGATGATGTTGTACACGTCTTTTGTTCTGCTATAGATAAAATAATGAATATCCTTAAATCACCAAAGCAGAAGAATAGCTTCTTATCTTACTTTTTGTTACTATAATGAGATATCAGAGACATCATAAATTCATAAAGAAATTAGTTCAGTAAAAGTTGATAGTTTTGGAGACTGACAGCCCAATGTTACTGATTTTGTCTTTGGTGAAGAACTCCCAATAGATTGCAATGGAAGGATTATAGAAATTAGGAAACAGGGCTGCAAACAGACTGGTTGGAGTCAAGGTTTTATAATAACTACACTGAACAGCAATCACTTCCAAAGGCAGTTCTCCAAAAACCTAGTGTGTCCTACTAGAGCCAACTAAGCCCACCTCCTCAAATCCACTCTAGTGTGGACTAAGCTCAACCCATGGTATCTGGCAGAAAGGAAACATATCCAAACCCCACGAACCCAGTTTACTACGTTGAACAATTCATGTTAGATAAATATTTCATATTTTAATAACTTCGGATAAGATTTTGTTATGTGTAATGACTGTGGTTATTATTTCCTAGGTGATGTAACAACAGAAGCTTTGTGGTGTTAACAGCTTATCCCATAGTCAGAGAGCTAGAAACGGACATAGATATTTTTTTATAATTAATTAGCTACAAAATTAACTATTGAAAATTAAAATTTACAACTGATAATTCTGAAATAAGCATTTTTTTAAATCCAAAATACCATTATCAAACTATATTTCTTTGATGCTAAGAGCCATTTTGCCAAACTATTCATTTTAGACATAGAAAACAAAAACAGAAATAATAAATACTATCAATAATATTAATACAGAAACACTCCAAGAAGAAAATATCTAAGAACATTAAAGTTGAAGCTTTAATGGCTGGTTTTTAAATTTACTTGCTCATAGGAAAAGAAAATAGCAGAACAGTCAGAGGTGAAGGCCAGGAGGTAACTGAAGGACGACTTCTCATGAAGACAATATGTGAGCTCTAGCCCATTGCTTAAAATTACCAGATTTGTTTCCTCACATAGAAAATGAGATAGCGTGGCCAGAAGAATAGCCAACAGTTGTGTTGCTATGGCAACTAAAAGGATGGTGTTTAAAATGCCTGCCACATACTACTACTCAACGTGTGGCAGCTGCTTTCATTGTACAACTTCATTAGGCTCTTCATATTGGAGTGTTGGAGCCTCAGTTATGCAGACATTCTTCAGTCTCAATTTTAGTACCTTCAGAGATCATCCAGCAGCACAAACTACCAACAAAACTTATCCTGTTTTATCTCAGCAGTGCGGTGAAGATAAATGCTTGTTCTCTGTTCTCCCCGCTGTTGGTGGGAGCTTTAGCATTGTACTGATTGGTTGTTTTGTGTCAACTTAACACATGCTAGTGTTATCTAGGAAGAGAGGCTTTCAGTTGAGAAACTGCCTCCATCCAGTTTTTCTATAGCCAAGACTGTAGGAAAATTTCTGGATACATGATCAATGTAGGAGCATGAGCTCACTGTTGGTAGTCCCATCACCGTGCACATGAATTTTAGGGTATAGGAAAGCAAATAAGTAGATCACATAAGAGTAAGTCAGTAATCGGCGCCCCTCTATGCTTCTGTTTCAGTTCCTAACTCATGGTTCCTACCTTGAGCTCATGTCCTTACTCTCCTTGATGATGGCACGTGACTCGAGAGTTGTAAGAGGAAATAAACCATTTCCTCCCCAAGTGGCTTTTGGTCATGGTGTTTTATCACATTAACAAAAGCTCTAAGACAAGCATAGTCCTATCCTATGGAATTTGCTTTTTTCCTTACTTGTAAGTTATTTTACCATGGTCGATATCCAACTGCCAAACATGCTGTGAAGTGACTTGTACAATTTATGAACATTTAGCAGTAGGCTTTGCAAACAGATACTAGCCCACACCCAGGGTCCACAGATTTTCTCTTATTTTTCTATGCATATATATATATATATGTATATATATATATATATATACATATTTTCTCCTAGTTACTTTTCCATTTCTGTGATTAAAAAATCACAACCAACTTGGGGAGAAAAGGGTTGATTTCATTTTATAGCTTGTGGTCTATCATTCCAGGGAAGTCAGGGCAAAAATTCCAGGCAGGAACTCTACGTGGAAACTTGGAGGCAGGTACTGAGAAGAGGCCAGGAAGGAATGCTTCTTTTTTTTTTTAAAAAAATAGAAAATATATCTTTTATTTTTATTTTTTTTTCAATGCAGTTTATTCAGGAACCTTGAACAATCATCTGACCCTGGGGAAAGCCAGCCCACAGCTTAAATAGCCTCTGGGTAGCCAACCCAATTACTAGCTTGCTCGCCATGGCTTGCCTAGCAAACTTTCTTATACAGCCCAGAACCATCTGCCTAGGAGTGGCACTTCCCACAATGGGCTGGTCCTTCCCATATCAATCATTAGTCAAGAAAATGCCCCACAGGCTTGTCTAATATCCAATCTTTTGGAGGCATTTTCTTAACTGAGATTCTTTCTACCCAGATATGTCTAGGTTTCTGTCAAGCTGACAAAAACACCCAGCACACATCTATGTCAACTGGGAGTCATAGTATAACCACAAATTTATTTCATATATAAATTACATGTAATATATAAATATATATTATATAAGAAATATATATTATATATAATAAATATATATTATACATAACTTATATATAAATGTTATGTATGCATCTGTTTTTATATAAAATGTATATATAAATTATATTATTTAATATTTTTATTATATGTTATTTATATAATATATATTATAAATAATATAATTTATATAATATATATTTATATAATATATAATATAAATAATATAATTTATATAATATATTATAAATAATTATAAATAATATATATTATATAAATATATAATATATGTATATATTATTATATATAAACATATAATATATACTATATTTATATAATATATAAATATATTTATATATGAAATAAATTTATTATATATATATATTTTTTAATGAAAGTCTTTCTTTTAAGTTGAAACATTACCTCCTGGAGAGCCATGGCCAATAAAACTTGGGAAGCTGATAAGCTTTAGGAGACCCAGGAAGTTCGAGCAACTGTTATAAATCCACTCAAAAGTTCACCAAGTTCAGCTAACCAGTAACTAGTTGCCAAGAAAGAGAAGTCTGTTATCTCCATGGTGTGGTGAGCTTCTTTCGGTCACTCGTGCTACTATAAATAATGAAAATAAACACTGATTTACCAAACTAGTCTTGGATAGTATAATTTCTTTGGTCTGTCACTGATTCCTCAGCTGGGTTGAACAAGTATTTACTATTACTGCCCAAGGAAAGGTGGCATAAAAGCATAGAATCTGGAAGCTACAGCTAATCTTATAATGGGCATTCTCATTAGACAGTGAAAGCAGACCTGAGTCAAAGCACAGCTTTGTACAGGAGAGCAGGGGAAGTTCTGCTCTTAGAAACACTTTATTGTAAGTTATGTAAACAGAGTTGGCTTCTTCACTCTCATGAATGGGCCATAGCAATGCACACAGTTTTTCTATAGAGTACTTATTTCATCTTGACCACACAAAACCACTGCTCAATTAATATAGCATAAGAAAATGTTATCTCTTAGGAGATGTTTCTTTAACAAATGATTCTTTAAAAATTGAATGTACACAATTGAAAATTAAAGTTGAAGCTTGCAATAGCAACATGTATTTACTCAAAATGTAATATCTAAAATGATTAAACTTTTAGATACTATCATAGGACTAAATCTTGGCTTTCATTTTCTCATATATGACATAAAAAAGCACATGACAAACTACAAAGTTTTTTAACATTAAAATTTTACATTTTTTTAAAACAAAAGAGCATGCAGAAAGAATAAAAAGGCAACCACAAAATGGCAAAAAAATGTGAAACATAGATGAAACGAGTTTAGTATCAAGATTTCAAAACTCAGTTAAACTCAATGATATAAAGACTTTAAAGATAGGCAAATAAATTGGGTGGACATTTCTTTGGAAAAGAAAAAGCTACATAAGAGTTCTAGCAATTTGGTTCAGTAGGAAAACATGCTTACTGCTAAGCCTGATAACCTGAGTTTGATCCCCAGGACCCACACACTAGAAAGAAGGAACAGATTCCTCAAAGTCATCTTCTGACCTTCACAACATGTCATTTATGTGCCTTTCAACAAAATAAATGAACAAATGATTTTAAAAAGCTGTATGATCACAACTAGGTATGTGAAAAAATGCCTTATGTCATAGATTTGAGAAACAAAAACTAAAATCAGTAGATGATACATTATTACTAACTAGAATGGCTTCAGTACTTTTAGGAGAAAAAAAATGATAAAGATGACCAGAAAAAGAAAGAGATCAGAATACCATTTCACTGCTGCAAATATTAGAAGATGCTTTTAGTCATCATGGAAATAGCTCATTGGGTCCTTGAACAATTAATTATAAAAGAAACAGGTGATCATCAACGCCATTCCTAAAAGCACAATATTAAAAGAACTGAAAACAAGAACTAGTAAAACCACGTGTGTACCATGCCCCAAGGCAAGTTCTCAACTGCCATCGTGAAGCAATCGTTCGTTGAAAGATGAATAGGCAAAGATAAGGTGGCACTCAGAAACGAAGAAACTCTTCAGCCACAGAAGAAAGATGTTTCCTTCTCTTCCAAAGAGAGAGAGAGAGAGAGAGAGAGAGAGAGAGAGAGAGAGAGAGAGAGAGAGGGAGAGAGAGAGAAACTTGAAGTAATATTCAAAGAGAAATAATACAGATACAGAAAGATAAAAATCTACATGACTAACTTGTATTAACTATCTATAATACCTAACAAAAAAATAAAGTAGATTATAGGTTGTCAGAAGCTGGATAGAGGGAAGAATTGGGAGTTACCGCCAATAAACATCATGGTTTTGTTCATAGTTGAAAATATTTGTTAATAACAGTAATTATCCATCATTGCCAGTGTAATTGATAGCACTAAATTCTGCACTTTTAAATAGTTAAATTGCAAATATATTCACTTCAATTATAACCATAAAAGAAACATAGCTTTTTCAGTCAAAAATGGAATCCTGAACACACATTTCAGTTCTGTTCTCTCTGAACCTCAACTAAAATGGTAGTAAAGAGATTACTTACAGAATGTAAATTTAAATGAGCAAAGGCAGAGTGAGCAACAGCAACAGAATACTGAGTAGTTTGATTTGAATGGTTACTAGAAAAAAATAAATCACAATGGGATCTATTTTCCTGTTCAGAAATTGAATGCAAAAGAAGAAAGAAAAGAAGAAAAATTGTTTAGAATCAAAGTTTAAGCTGGGTGCTGGTTGCACATACCTTTAATCTCAGCACTCAGGAGGCAGAGCCAGGTGGATCTCTGCGCCAGCCTGGTCTACAGAGCAAGTTCCAGAACAGCCAAGGTTACACAGAGAAACTATATCTCTAAACATTAAATTAAATTGAAAAAAATAAAATCAAAGTCTGGAACATTACCTGTGCATTAAGTCCGCTTTATATCTTTACTTAGTACATTTCATTTGACACTTTAAATTAGAGGTCAACAATCTATATTTACTCAAGATATTGTAAGTTTTAAGCAATGTATCTGTTTTGACATTGACCCTGAAAGTTGACAAGTGTTTCTTCAGAATTAGGACTTTCATCTTAGACATATCTGGACCTAAACATTTGTTTAGGGTGAGAATATACAAAGTAGGGAGAATAGATAGATAGATAGATAGATAGATAGATAGATAGATAGATAGATAGATAGATAGATAAAACTAAAAAAAGATAACCCATGGAGAATTACAGTTCACTACCTTGTGAGACAGCCAACTGATTGGATCTTTGTTTGATCTTTAATTATAACTGTCTACCTGAGGACCTTGTTGCTTTTTTTTTTTGAATCATTCATTCACTAAGTGTTTTTGAGTTTCCTCCTTAGCCCTAGTGTGATGTGTTTAGACAGAATGTTAAATGAATGATCATGCTTCTAAGGAGTTTACATGTTCTTTACGGAAATTATTGCTCTTAGTCAAGTATGGTATAATACAAGTTTTTAAGTCAAAAAGCTTAAATGGCTTGTAAATGTTGAAAGAACTATTTTCCAGGAAGAATTAGGGAAGATTTGTAGATATGAGGTTGCATTTGAGAGAGGCTTTGCATGAATTGGGAATACCTAGCTATACAATCCTCTGCAGACACTGTGCCTGTGCTCCACTTTGTAGCATTAAAAACTGTGATTCTGTAGGATGGAATTCTACAATGCCTTGAGCATACTCTGACGTGGCAATGTTTGGGCATAATTTTAGTAGGTCAACTTCTACTTGTAGGCAAATTCTTTACTTATTACTCATGACTTTCTCCACCAAATAAAACCATATACTTCATTTGAAAGATTATCCTCATTGAATATGGAAACAGATTTTGTGAATTAATCAATGTTTAATGACAATCGGAGAGCTTATCTCTGTACACCATGAAAACTCTCCTGGGTATTTCTGGCATTAGGGAAAGACCAAGGAGACCAGGGAGCCAGAGGGTAGGTTTGGTAACAGGCCTGTTCAGTACTTAACAGAAGGCCCATAAAATGAAATACTGAGAAATCATTAGAATAAAAAATGTTACAAAGTTATAAAATATTTTAGTAGATAAGTTAGACATTAAAGAGCCAAAGGCTTCTACAGTGATACTTTGTAAATTATCTTTATGAAGAAAGAGAAACTAGGATTTTAACACTTGTATTCCTAAGTCTAAGAAAGTTCTCCCTCGATTTACCTTTTACCCTATGGTTCTGTATTGTCCCATAATTTTAGGGAAAATTAAACAAAATTTTAAACATTTTGTTTAATAAGAATACACAATTATTTTGAAAATAGACTTTTTTTCATACAGTATATTTTGATTATAGTTTCTCTTCTCTCAGCTCCTCCCAGATCCTTCTCACTTCCCTAACAACTCAAATCCACATCCTTTCTTTCTCTCTCTCTCATTATAAAACAAATAGGCATATAATAATTAATAATAATTAAATAAAAACCAGAGGAAGACAATACAAACAAACAAATGAGGAAAAAGGAAGAGCCAAAGAAAAAACATAAGAAACACATACAGCATATATACCACAGGCAAACCAAGGAGACCAACACCAGAAGGCCTGCTAACACTCCCATGCCCGCCCATTCCTTCAGATGATTCATGGCTGCAGCAATCCATGTTGATAATCCTGTGGCTAGTCCTGCGTCCACTCTGGTAGAATTTACTGTGACAATGGCCACTCTCAGCTGCTCCATCGTAGTATCGAATTCTCCAGTCCAATTACCTAAAATATAGCTCGACAATTGTTTAGACAGATTTGCAGCACAGGAAAAATTCTCATGTTGTATGCTAGTGACACAAAGTCCAGCATACTTTCATTGACAGCCAGGTTGAGCGATTTGCCATAGGGTATCAATTTGCTCCTGCAAGAGGTCAATCCTCTGATTGAACACCATCAAGCTTCCTTTTAGTTGAGCATTAATTCCTTTATGTACAACAAAGGCATGAGCTACATTGGCTAAATGATTATTCAGGGTCTGAGCAGTCTGCCCAGTATGACTCATGGCTAATGCCCTCGTGGTAGCTCCAACAGCCGTCAATGAGATGGTAGTAACAATGGTGGCTGTAGTTCCAAGATCCCTTTTCTGTCTGAAGAGAATGAACATCTGTACAAAGTCCCAATTTATTTCTAATATCAGAGATCAGACCTCTACTCTTGCCTGATGCGTCTAAAACAAAAAGGGGGAACTGTAGAGAGCTGCGGAATGCTATGCCTTAAAGATGGAGCTGGTTTCCGCCTTCCACCTTTCTGATGGTGAGGGCTCTCTGTCACGAACAACTCCACATTTGGCTAAGGCCGAGGATCTGGCTTGCTTCCATGTATGTGGACCTATCTGCATTGCCCCCGTGGCACACCTGGGTTGGCTACCCAGAGGCTATTTAAGCTGTGGGCTGGCTTTCCCCGGGGTCCGAGGATTGTTCAATGTTCCTGAATAAACTGCATTGAAAAAAAAAAAAAACACATACAGATGCTAAGACACATGTATTCACAC
Source organism: Meriones unguiculatus (assembly GCF_030254825.1). Taxonomy (NCBI): domain Eukaryota; kingdom Metazoa; phylum Chordata; class Mammalia; order Rodentia; family Muridae; genus Meriones; species Meriones unguiculatus. Next base: position 80,363,188 of record NC_083354.1, read on the forward strand.
ACGCAAAACCCTGTTAAAATATAATCAGAAAATGCAATAAGATGTAAAATGTAAAAAATCTCTAAGGAAAAAAAAATATATTTTTAAAAAGTTGGACTATAAAGAACCTTCCTTCAAAGTAGAGAACAACATAATTCAGTAAATTCTGAAAGTCTTTTCTGTTGTTTGGCTGTATTAGAAGTAAAAACGTTATTAAAAAGGGAGATCTGTTGATAGGTTCTTTTATAGTCTTTGGCCAGCATAAGGAAGGTCTGCACAGGATAGACTAGCAAGGAAAAATGAAAAGGACAAAGAACCTCCCAGCAGTAGAGTCAGTCACTTTCACAGTATTTTGATTCAGCAGACAAAAGAAAAGAATAGAAATTATTTCTAAAATGCATAAACTTTTTCATACCGAATATTAGAAAAAAAATACCAACATTAGAAAAAAAAACAGGGAACAAATAAGCTTTGTTGTGAATATTGGAAGTATGTGCTAAGTATCTTGTTAGAAAAAACTCTTAAGCCAGTGTAAATGCAACTTTTCTATGAATATAGTGATAAGGACATTTAATACAGATATGTAAACTGAACTGTGGAGAGGGGCAAAAAGTATATGAAGGTAGAGCAAAGTTTAGAAAATGAAGTAGTCATTTATAAAAGGCTTTACACAAACATAGATCATAAAGTTTTGTAAGGACCATTTGAAGCCCTCATTGCTACTAAATATGAAGAACTTGAGGGATCAAGTAAAGAGATTGTGTATCATTCTCTAACTGGCCTT